>NC_090274.1:71777000-72092178 GCF_040414725.1 Anabrus simplex
AATAGCGTATGGCTATTAGTGCCGGAGGTGTCCTAGGATAAGTTCGGCTCGCCAGATGCAGGTCTTTTGATTTGACACCCGTAGGCGACCTGCGCGTCGTGATGAGGATGAAGGACGATGAAGACAACACATACACCCAGCCCCCGTGCCAGCGATATTAACCAATTATGGTTAAAATTCCCGACCCTGCAGGAAATCGAACCCAGGACCCCTGTGACGAAAGGCCAGCACGCTAACCATTTAGCCATGGACACTTGACAGTAATGTGGCTGAAGAACACAAAATGTTCACACCATAAAAGAATTTTCATCACAGTTATATTGCACTGCAGCTTCCTGATATTTACAAAACAATTAATGTCTATTGCAAGGGCTCGAGGGCCACATTATTTCTATGGGGACAAAGTGGGGCAAATATTCATTTATACGACGAGGAGTAACGGATTGGAACTGTTCGATAAATGATCGTTAAGTCTGACACTGTGATTGCCGGTTCGAGTCCCGTTGATCGAAAAATAATCACCATCATAATATTGACCGGCAGGGTAGTAGAGGCGGTGGTATACAATTTCTAATCACTAGGTTGCATGCCAAAAGCCTGGATTAAATTCCAAACCTCTCATATGGAATGATGGTATATGACACTGTTAATGGCGATTCGTCCGTCGGATGGAGACTTTAAGCCTTGAGCAGATCGCTTGGTGCTATTCGACAGGAGTAGGCTATGTGCCGGCACCGGGTTTCGCCCTATCCCTCCCTCATCATTCATCATCATCCTACATCCATATGCGCAGGTCGCCTATGGGAGTGAAATAGAAAGACCTACACCAGACGAGCCGAACATGTCCTCGGACACTCCCGCCACTAAAAACCATGCGATAAATAACATGAATTCGATAAATTACCAAGTTCTTCAATAATGTTTAAGAATAAGCTAAATAGGTAAACAACTGGTAGGGAATCTGCCACCTGGGCGGCGGCCCTAAATGCAGATGATTGATGATTGATATGGAAGTGCCTGGAGTATAGAGCGGTGTCATTTTTCATGCGCCGGCCTCTGTTGTGAATGGTGTGAAATAGTCTCTAATAGTGTCGGTTAGTGCATGGATTTCAGTGGGTTTGGCATACTGATATGTAATAGCAACCTCTGGTCCTATGAGGAAAGCAACGGGAAACTACAGCACAACTTATGTCCCGAATGTGCCTCTTCAGTAACGCTTTGGCCATCTTTGACAGTTGTTGGCGGACTTGTGGAGGATCAAACTAGCCTTCGGGCTGAATACTCAACTTTTTTAAAAATTCGCTTTAGGTCGCACCGACACAGATAGGTCTTACGACGACAATGGGACAGGAAAGGGCTAGGAGTGGGGAGAAAGTGGCCGTGGCCTTAATTAAGGTACGTTGTCTGGTGTGAAAATGGGAAACCAAGGAAAATCATCTTCAGGGCTGCCGGCAGTGGGGTTCGAACCCATTATCTCCCGAATCAAAACTCACAGCCCTCGTACATACACACATAAATAAATACATGTATTTTACCAAAAGATGCTTTCAGGCTTCCTAACTGCTGAGAGGAGTTCAGTAACTCAAGATACAAAGAACTCCAAAACCTGTATTACTTCACGGATGTGTCTTTTACCTCAGTTCACGCATTACTCAGTTTCATAAATAGCAGGAGCGGAAAAGACGCGAGCTTCCCTTGTTAGCTTTCTTTTCAGTTTCGATGATACGGTAGCTTGAAAGTAGACGATCCACACTCCGTTGCTCTTCTCAGATCTTTCTTCTGTCTCGCTGATTGTGATGCATTGTCAGGTGAACGATACCAAGTTGGCTGCAGCCCAAACACCAAACTGCACAAAAAATCTCACGAAAGATAAAATTAGAGAGGGTAAATTTAGATTGGTGAGCTCCACAGGAAGTTGTCTCTGAGAAATGAAGTGTTTTTGTTCTGTTCTGTCTAGGAACATTGTTCGTGTCGTCTGGTAAACACTTCACATGTTAACCTTTTAACGATTTCACTTGTCTACCAATATTAGTTACACCCTCACACAGCGGTACATGTAGTTCAGCCCCATGGGGTGTAGCGGAAAAAGCAGCTACAGAACTGGTGAACCGAACATGTCCTCGGGCACTCGCGGCAATTAAACCATACGCTAGAAGAAAGGTCATTTTGCAATTTTATCTTTAGGCCTTACCAGATGTAGGATCATTAGTCCCATGAGTCAACTTCTTAAATTATTTCTAAAGATAACCCTTCCCCCAAACCCCATGGTACTACAGCCCTGAAGGGCCTTGGCCTACCAAGCGACCGCTGCTCAGCTTGAAGGCCTACAGATTACGAGGTGTCGTGTGGTCAGCACGACGGATTCTCTCGGCTTTCTAAACCGGGGCCGCTATCTCACCGTCAGACAGCTCCTCAATTCTAATCACGTAGGATGAGTGGACCTCGAACTAGCCCTCAGATTCAGGTAAAAATCCCTGGCCTGGCCGGGAATCGGGTAAGAGTCAGGCACGCTACCCCTACACGACGGGACCGGCATTCTGAAGATAACATATTTCAGGATTCATAAAATATGCGAAATGGACATAGGCTAGGTGACGAACAATTCGGTTTCCGTAAGAGCTCTAGAACACGTGAGGCCTTGTGCCTAACGATACTTTTACAAAATTGTAGAGACCAGTCTAAAGATTACGCCCGAGCATTCGATTGTGTCAAACGTTGTGAACTCCTGTGAATTCTGAACACAATAGGTATAGGTAGTGAAGATCTTACATTCGTCAACAGGCTGTATGAACATCAAGAAGCTTCCGTGAGAATTGGAGACTCAGAGACTCACGCTACCAGGATCAAACAGGGAGTTCGGTTAGGATGTGTATTATCTCTGTATTAATCTGTACTCTGATTAGACGAGCTGCTCTTCAAGAAGCGGAAGATGGAGTAAAAGTTAACAGTAGGTTGATCAACAATCTGAGGTACAACAACTTGCTTTACGTCTTATTGGCGACGATGGGATAGGAAAGGGCTAGGAGTGGGAAGGAATCGTCCGTGGCCTTAATTAAGGAACAGCCCCAGTATTTGCCTGGTGTGAAAATGGGAAACCACGGAAAACCATCTTAAGGGCTGCCGACAGTGGAGCTGGAACCCACTGTCTCTCGGATGCAAGCTCTCAGCTGTGCGCCCCTAACCGCACGGCCAACTCCCCCGGTTATCTGGGGTGCGCAGATGACAGTACTGAAGGTCTTCAGCGTCTGGTAGGCAGAATCCTAGTAGATGGATCAGAATTAACACCGACAAGACAAAGAACTCGTAACACGCCCATTCTTATGAACACTTATGGGGAACAAGTTGAACAGCTACGGAAGTTTAAGTGCCTTAGCAACTGGATGATTGAGAACTTGGACGAATACAAATGGCTCGTACTAGCTTTCTGAAAATGACTATGTGACAGAAGCCTCAACTCGGTGACACGTCACAACTTCGTCAGATGCTATGTAGCCTATATCACTGCTTCTTTACGGCGCTGAAACATGGACTCTTGAAATGTAACACCATGTATGTATGTATGTTTAGTCATCAGCCCGAAGGCTAGCTGGATCCTCAACAGCTCCACCATCATCTGTTATAGATGGCCTAGGCATCATTGAAGAGGTGTACTAGAGAAATGAGGAGTGATGTAGTTTCCCGTTGCTTTCCTCGCCGAACCAGAAGTTGCTATTACATATCAGTCTGCCAAGCCCACTGAAATGCACCAACCTACCCTATGAGCAACAGTTTCACACCATTCATAGGAGGGACTGGCTGCATAAGAAATGGCAATACTAGCATCGCTCATACCACAGTCACTTTCATATTGGCAAAGTCAAGTATCAAACAGAGACAGATCAATGAAAGTAACAAAATTGCTCTAACCTATACCAGAATACATAGTGCACTGTAAACACTTCGTCCCGCCGAAGGATGTTACGGATCTCATGGATACGTCTCCAATGCTACCATACTCAAGCGCATGAGAAGGGAACGAAAGTTGATGTGTACAGTCAAGAAAAGAACCAAACCAAACCAAACCCCATGGCATTACAGCCCTTGAAGGGCCTTGGCCTACCAAGCGATTACAAGGTGTCGTGTGGTCAGCACGACGAATCCTCTCGGCCGTTATTCTTGGGTTTCTAGACCGGGGCCGCTATCTCACCGTCAGATAGCTCCTCAATTCTAATCACGTAGGCTGAGTGGACCTCGAACCAGCCCTCAGGTCCAGGTAAAAATCCCTGACCTGGCCGGGAATCGAACCCGGGGCCTTCGGGTAAGAGGCAGGCACGCTACCCCTACACCACGGGGCAGCCATATTATGATGAAAGTACAACCTACTAAAATCGATCATGCAGGGTAAAATTGATGGGCGTAGAGGTCGCGCTCGAAGGAAACAGTCTTGGGTGAGGAACCTTCGGGACTGGACAGGAGTAGATTCTAGTAGACTGATGAGGACAGCCGAACATCGTACAGATTTCACTGTGATTTCGGCCATTCAGTAATGGAGAAGGCACTAGAATAATAATAATAATAATAATAATAATAATAATAATAATAATAATAATAATAATAATAATAATAATAATAATAAGAAGAAGAAGAAGAAGAAGAAGAAGAAGAAGAAGAAGAAGAAAATTGCCAAGAATGTCCTAGAATTGTTCGAGTCGCGCAAGCACATTAAGAAAAACCGGAACTAGTTCATATCCGGTTCGGAACTGTTTGTTGGAACAAATATGAGATATTACTGTAGTTGGTCTTCTTCTGTGGTGTTCAATCCGAAGATTGATTTGTAGTGGCTTTCCATGAACTCCGTTCTGTGGTTAGTCTCTTCAAGTCCAAGTAACTATCACAACCCTTGTCGTGAATGATTTGTTTTATACATCCCCAGTCGTGATCTACCTCTGCAGTTCTTTCCTTTCACACTGCCCTCCAGTATTGTATGCAGAAGACTTTCATGCCTCAAGATATGTCCAATCCAATTGTCTCTTCGGTGAGTAAGCATATTCCATAAACATGGCTTCTCTCCAATCCTTTTTAGCGTTTCTTCATTAGTGATTTTGTCCACCCATGGAATTTTCGGTATGTTCCTATAGCATCATACTTCAAAGGCTTATCAGCCAAGCTAAGAGTCCAGGTTTCACTACCGTACAACAGCATGCTCAACACACATATCTTCACAAGACGTTTCTTGAGGCTCATACTAATGTTTTTGCATGTAAAGATCTTTCCTTTTTTTGTTGAACGCTATTTTGGCTTGGTTAATGCGGCTGACTATTTCTCTTCTACTTCTTCCATCTGCTGTTATTTTGATACCAAGATAAGTGAACTCCTGTACATTTGCCAACGAGGAGGTTTATACTGCCGGCTACAGACAGTCTAAGGACTTTGGTTTTCATTTTGTTGATCTTCATGTTATATTTGTTGAAGATAGATTCCATTTCTGCTAATGTATAAGTCAGATCATCTTCATTTTCTGCCAGGACTGCGATATCATCTGCAAAGCGAAGCATAGAAATTCTTTCTCCTTGAATCTTGAGACCTCTAGTCATTGGCAAATTATCATTTATTTCATCTATTGTTTTTTGGATGTATGCATTAAAAGAATTGGTGAGAGCGAACAACCTTGCCGAACTCATTGCTTAATGTTGGCCTCTGTTGTGGAATCTCTACATTGTATAACAGCTATCGTGTCTTCATACAACTTCCAAATAGTCCTTGTGTCCTTGTAGACCCTACTTGACACCCAGTTATTTCAACACCACGAATAGTTTATCCCACTCAGCCTTATCAAATGTCTTCTCCAGATCTACGAAAGCAATGAATGTACCAAGATCTTTTCATAGTCGTTTCTCTGTAATCATTCATAAAACTAGGATTGATTCTCGAGTCTCTCTACCCTTCTTAAATTAGCAGATGATTTCTTTGGAATGGTCACTGCAGTTGGTATAATAACATTATTTGGCATCATTTGATGGCAGAATGAGACTTGCTATTTATTTATTTATTTATAATAATGTTAGTTGCTTTACGCCTCACTAACTATTTCTGAAGGTTTTCGGAGACGCCGAGGTGCCGGAATTTTGTCCCGCAGGAGTTCTTTTACGTGTCAGTAAATCTACCGACACGAGACTGAGCCAGGATAGAACCTACCAAGTAGGGGTCAGAAGGCCAGCGCCTCAACCGTCTGAGCCACTCAGCCCAGCTATTTATTTATTAGACTATACATGTGGTTCTAAGTTTATAGTAACATGATGAAATTGCTTTTGTAGAAGATCTGCAAAAGAAAACCCCAAAACAGAAGGTCTATATTAGCTACTGCCTGTAAAAGAAACATCACAGTCACACCATAGTCTACAAAATAATAATGTTCAAAAACACACGCTTACACGACGGAACAGTTTATAACATATTAAATCCGATTTCCAGACGAGTATCTCCAGGCTCCGATTTCAAGTAGTTACGCCCTGGGCAAACAATATTTAGCAGCCCCCCACCCCCTCTTTGCTCGTTTTCCTGTTCCTCTAAAAAATAACTGTTTACAAATTAAATATTACAATTTTCAAGATTATGAGTTTTAAAACAGCACATTATACAAATACAGTTAATTCTCATAATTAAACTTATCAAGCCAAATAAAAGTAACAGCCAAATAAGAATTGGGCTGTTTCTATTTTTATTTAAAAAGCCGTTGGTTCAGTTTGATAGTTTGTATGTAAGTAAATAATTTTAGAAATAAGACACATTTTCTTCATAAAATTTAAATATATAGATTAAATTCAGGTTTTAAAGTTAGAATAGTTGAAAGTGTTTTATATAGGCTAATAATATAATTGGAATAATTTGTGGAATGTAAAATTAATTTGAGTGTATTGAATTTAAGACGTAATTACGCAGGCCATAATTACTCGTTCCGCCGGCCGCCCATTTGTAAATCGGGGCCTGAGTATCCCTGATATATTGGATTATTGCCAGGTAAATATCTCCGTCTTGTAAAGCTAGAAGTGCAGATATCGATATTGGGAACAGCTGTTGAAGTTTGCATAGTGATTTTATGAAGGTTTCGTGCTTTTTTTTTTCTTTCTTTTTCCGAAATCTACAGCAGGCGGAGAACAGATGGTTATTGTCTGCAATAATATTCCCGTCATATACACAGAACGGAGAGTTCACTACATTTTATGCGATAGAAATGACTTGGAGAGCTGCAAGTACAAGAAATATTTTAAAGTTATGATTTCATCGGTGAAACAAAGTCCTGTCAAAAAAAAAAGTATTTTGATAGATTCTTTTTGTTTGCATATCCTGTGCTTTGCCGAGTCTTGCAGTCGGCATGCCCGGTTCTCACACCACTTTTTGTACACAAGTTACAGCTGTCGAGAGAGGGTCAAACAGCTGTAATTCTCACACAAATACCAGCGTTCTCTTAATTATTATACCAATTAAACTGCTGAGCAAATTTGTATGAGTCATCTTGACTTCAGCACTTCCAACAGTTTCCAGAGTTTGGTCTTCTTTAAACGTGGACCGGGGCAGAGAAGATTATCCTGGTCGCTGAACATTCACGAGGGAGCGCATGATGTTCACCAACACAACAGGAAGGAAAAAAAATAGCTGTTACTTGTTCGGGAAATATACAGGAAAAGAATTCCCCCTTAATGTCATGAGTCATGACTGTTTGGTGGTATTCATTGACTGTTTTGTAACAAGATATAACATATTATCCTAGGCTTAAGGATCCTGTCTAAATCTATTTCTGTACATGATATAATGTTCTGGAACTCCCATCTTCATCAAGTCCAACCTCACTTCTCAAAACCTTTTCAGCTCTTGTCTTCTTCTTACTGAGGAATTCAAACATTCCCTTCGTTAGTCGGTTATTGTCCATCCTCAACAAGTGTTAATAGAACTGTAACCTTCTCTCCCTCATCAATTTAATCACTCCTTCTGTTCTTTGATACAATTCTTTGTTAGATTTGAGGCTCCTCTCCGCATTTTTTATGTTTGGACTTAAGAATTTTCCTCTATTCCGGATATTTCAAGCTCACCTTTTCCAATCATATCTAATGTTTCCACTGGATAAAGGCACTCAGGTTTAACAAGTGTCTAAATGCCTCAATTTAGCTTCATAAGATAGAATTATGCCTTTGCTGGCAGGACCTAGTGTTTGCATTGCACTATGTCTTCTGGTATAGGCTAGAGCAATTTTGTTACTTTCATAGATCTGTCTCTGTCTTATCCTTGGCTTTGACAATATGAAAGTGGCTGAGGTATGAGTGATGCTAGTAATGCCATTCCTTACGCAGCCAGTCCCTGCCATGAATGGTGTGAAAATGTTGCTCATAGGGTCAATAGGGTCAGACGGTGCATGCAATTCAGTGGGCTTGGCAGACTGATATGTAATAGCAACTCTGGCTCGGTGAGGAAAGCAACGGGAAACTACCTCACTCCTCATTTCCCTAGCACGCCTCGTCAGTTGAATTGCTATTACCTTTTTTTTTCCGCTCCTTAATAGTATTCTTTTCCGACCCATTCTCCTGTAATATTTCTCCCAAATACTTAAAGCTCTTAACTCTTCTTATTTCTTCGTCTCCTAACTTACTGTAACAAGTGAAGGGCCTCTTTGTTGTTAGTCATGAACGCAGTTTTCTCAAAATAAATTTACAAATTTCAGTCTTCTTTGCTATCAACTGATTTTTTTAATTTTTTTTTTTTTAGCTGTTGCTATATTGTTGGTGAGTATCACTATATCATCAGCGAATGCCAAACAATCTATAGGCCTACTTACACTCTCCTTACCTCTCCCAGTCTTGAAAGACACTGTGTTAGGAATTCCCTTCTTCCATTCCTAACGACTTTTACCAGAACACAGTTGAACATGATTGGTAACAGTCTATCTCCTTACACCAGTTTTGATTTTGAAGGGCCCAGAGATCTTCCCCCCTGAACTTTACTTTGGAGTAAGTGTTGCTGATTGGCTGCCTAATTAACTTTATTGTCTTGTTGTCTAATCCGAACTCTTCTAGAACTCCCATCATGGTATTCCTCTCAGTGGAGTCATATGCCTTTCTGAAGCCCACAAAAAACTGCCACATTTTTGTTCTGCCCCATCATCTTACATTTTATGACACTCATTAAGGCGGGTACAGACATGCGCGTCTAACTCTGTAACGTAACCGTATCGCGCGCCAAGGTTGAACAGGGCAATGTTACGCACCGTGGTTGGGAGGTAAACTTTTCTACCCCGCGTTGCAGGTCGTAACGCGTAACCTACCAGCGTTCCGCCAGTTGAGACAGTGCAGCTTTGAAAGATGGACATACAGTAGCCACAGAAAGTATTCGTACACCAACATTTTAATGTATACTTTGTGTATTAAGCACCATGAGGTAATATAAAGACATCCACTGAGACATATGCATAAAGAAAAGACACCTAGCTGTACATTTGCTGTGAGATTTACAGCGCTCAACGTAATAAACAAAGAAACTCGTCTTTTAACACAACCAAAAGTATTCGTACACTACTAGATAATTAAAACTCTTGCCGAAGTCATTTGTTCAAACACAGTCTTAATACTTTGTATGTGGTTTCCCATTTTCACACCAAGCAAATGCTGGGGCTGTACCTTAATTAAGGCCACGGCCGCTTCCTTCCAACTCCTAGGCCTTTCCTATCCCATCGTCGCCATAAGACCTATCTGTGTCGGTGCGACGTAAAGCCCCTAGCAAAAAAAAAAAAACTTTGTATGAATGCCTTTAGCTTTGATGACCTGTTCCAGACGTCTTGGCATTGAGTTAACTAAACGTTTGGTGTACTCTTCAGATATGTTGGACCATGCATCTGAGAGTATCTCTTTAAGATGTTCTTTACTAGTAGGATTGCACTTTGCACTTCTTTGTCTAAATGATCCCACAGGTTCTCTATGGGATTGAGATCTGGACTCTGCGATGGAGTGAGAAGTCTTCTTGGAGCATTGTACAACAGCCATTCACGGGTTATCATGGCACAATGCTTAGGATCATTGTCCTGTTGGAAGTGAAAGACTCCTCCCAGATGAAACTTGTGTGCACTGCTGCTTAAATTATGGCGCAACACATCTATGTACTTCCTGGCATCCATAATACCATCAATAAATGCCAGGTTTCCCACTCCATTCGCAGCCATGCAGCCCCAAACCATCACACTCGCTCCTCCGTGTTTTATCGTGGGGATTACATGTTGAGGTTCAAGTTCGGTGATTGGCTTCCGCCATACCTTGCTGGTCCTACCAGTTCCAAACTGTGTAAACTTCGCTTCATCAGAAAAAATAACGGTGTTCCAAACGTCTATTGTCGTTTCAAAATACTCTTTCGCGAACTGTAGGCGCTTCTGCCTATTTCTTTCACTTATAAGCGGCTTCTTTCGTGGACATCTACTACGCAAGTTCGCACTGTGCAATACATTCCTTATAGTTTGCACACTCACCGTTTTGTTGGACCTTGAAGCGAGTTCTGTAGCAATGGATACAGCACTCTGGAACGGTTCCTTTCGTGCCGAATGCACAATAATGCGTCGCTCCCGTACTGTCAGCAATTTTGGACGACCAGTTCTGTTTTTTTTTCTTTTTTTTTTTTTTTTCCTGTGCTTGTATTTATTAACTATTGAACTCATCGTAGTATAGCTATTGTCCAGCTGTTTTCCAATTTGACGTTAACTTTTACCTTGTTTATACAGTAACACGATATTCTCTCGTTGACTCACTGAAAGTTCTCTCTTCTTTCGCCCCATACTAAATAACTTTGTGCAACGACAGCACAGTGATGACTGATGAGGTAACAACCCCTCCTGCAGGCACAGCGGCGTAAACCTGTGCGACAACTGGTTTAACCAATCACAAAGACAGTACATCCGCACTGTACGAATACTTTCTTGGCGGTACGATCTGCCGTCTGTATACATTATCGTACCGATCATGTTACATTTTTAAACGATCTGCATGTTCAGCGTGTATATCTGATGTCTGTCGTTATGCCATTTATAAATCTAACTTCAGCTCGTATGCCGTTCCATCACATTCCGTAGGTGTACGAATACTTTCTGTGGCCACTGTAGCTGCAGCAGCCTATATTTATTTGCATTATGCAACCAAACGGAAACGAAGTATTCATTAGAACGGCGTTTCAATTATCGACTGTGCCGAGCACGTAGTGGTGGAACATGTGTTCGGTATTGTGTCGGCTGTCTTTCGAGTGCTTCGAAAGCCAATGCTGCTACAGCCTGAGAGGGCTGGATTGATTGTGATGGCAGTGACTCATCTACACAATTTCTTAAGACGAAGCCCTGACACCTGGGACATTAGATCATGAAACAGACGGACAGTTACAAGCTCATCGGCGAAAGCGATGAGACGAGTTAGCACAATTTTTCCAACATGAGGGACAGATTCCATGGTAAGATAAATTACGCCTGAATATTTTCGTGAAATTCACATGCTATAGGATATGAACAGTTTGCTGTGTTATCGCTTATCACTTTTTGACACGTATGTTAGTAATACTCTTAACACTCGCTACCTATCCCTAAAATGTTTGTAATATTTAGCTAGTTTTAGGGCTATTTAGCTAGTCTTTGTTATATTTAGCTAGTTTTAGGGCATGTTTTGCTAGTTTTGTAATATTTAGGTAGTTTTAGGGAGTATTTTGCTAGTTTAGGGCATGTTTGGATAGTTTTGTCATATTTAACTCGTTTTAGAACATATTTAGCTAATGTTAGGTATAGTTAGCTAGTTTTTAATGTCATAGTTTACCTTTTAGGACGTATTTAGCTTGTTTCACGGCGTATTTAGCTAGTTTTCTGCCGTATTTAGCTAGTTTTAGGGCACGTGTAGCTAGTTTTAGGGAATATTTAGCTGGTTTTATAGCACATTGAGCTAGTTTATGTCACATTTAGCTCGTTTTTAATGTTATATTTTTACCTTTTAGGTCATATTTAGCTAGTTTTTATGTCATGTTTTACCTTTTAGGCTACATTTAGCTAGTTTTTATATCATATTTCACTTTGATTAGGTCACATTTAGCTAGTTTTTATGTCATATTTCACTTTGATTAGGTCACAGGTGGTGGTGGTGATTATTGTTTTAAGAGGAAGTACAACTAGGCAACCATCCTCTATATAACAGTAATCAGGGGGAAAAAATGGAAGGGATCCGACTCCTCGAAAAATGAAGGTATCAGCCAAAGGAAGACAAGAGCCACGAAGGGCGTGAAAATTAATGACTCCCTAGCCCTCGCAAACCTAATAGCGTCGGGATCGGAAAAGAACAAGAGTTGACCAAGGAAGGTCGGATAGGATAGATGAAAGTGAGGAGCCCGGCACAAGTAAGTGGAAGCAATGCTAAGGCTCAGCTAAGGGCCCCTTGGTCACCAACCCACGCTCCAAAGTTCAGAGCCCCTGGGGGCCTATTTTAGTCGCCTCTTACGACAGACGGGGGATACCGTGGGTGTTATTCTACCGCCCCCATCCACAGGGGGAGATTAGGTCACATTTGGCTAGTTTTTATGTCATATTTAGCTAGTTTTAGGGCATATTTGCTTGCATATTTTGTACTTGTTTAGGTCAAACTTCCGAACCTTAAGTATTATTATTATTATTATTATTATTATTATTATTATTATTATTATTATTATTATTATTATTATTATTGCCCGGATGTCCGACATGTTATATTTTTATTCAGTGGTCAGGTGCAATGCTCCAAATATAACTCTGTTCATGGCACCTCCATTACAAATATGTATGTATGTATGCATGTATGTTGGGTATACAGCCCGAAGGCTGGTTTGATCCTCCACAGTTCCACTGAAAGCTATCAAGGATAGCCTACGCTTCACTGAAGAGGCGTACTAGGGAAATGAGGAGTGAGGTAGTTTCCCGTTGCTTTCCTCAATTACAAATATATATACTTTTTATTTTGTATTATTTGCATTTTTGGTTTTTGCATATTTTAAGAGTATTTTCTTTGATTTTGGAGAACTTTTCGGTCATATTTTGGAGATTTTTGTCTCTTTAGGTCATTTTATCCGTTTTGTTATGTTACCATATTACGGTACCTCACGGGTACTCGTATTTTATGAAATTACGTCTGAAACCCTTAACTAGTAGTTAATGCAAATATTGAAATAAAACATTTCAATACAATATTAAGAAGTCTTATTCTTGTTCTTTCGAGTCTTTATTTCTGAATCATATTTATATTTTTTTATAAATAATTTCTCAAGTTGTCTCTTATATTTTTTAAAATGTGTTTTGTAGATCTTAATTTCACAAATCATCTTTTATTATTTCAAATACTTTTCAAACTTTTTTTCAACCAATATTCATTATATTGAGTGTATTCTCTGTCTTCGAACAGCCTCCAAATAAAAGGTCTATATTGTGTACTTTGTAAGTTTTGTTCAGTCTATTATTTTTCTGAAGGGATTTTAAACATTAAATTTTAACATCACTTTTTACATTTTTATAATCCATTTCCTTATTTTTTAGGTCATTTAATAAAGTCATTCTAAATGCATTTTTAAATATTCTCTATGTCATCAACATCCGTGCCTTAATTAGTATTATTTCTTTCCAGGTATATTGGTTTGGTCCATTGTTGGGTGGTATGGTAGCTGGGCTTATCTACGAGTTCATCTTTAACCCTCGTCGTCACATGAGGCAGCCCAAGGACTCCATCGATGGAGGTGAGACCACTTACATCTCGTACCCATCTCAATATCTCTTAATAATTTGAGACGTATAACTTGGTTCGTTGTTATTTCAGCCTATAAGTCCCGAGCTGCTCTGTACCAGGCACCGCTAAATAATTGCACATACATCTGAGTGAGGTATAGCCAAGTAATTTTTGTGCCCATGTGTTTGTTCCCTATTGTCATCTAACATAACCGTCTTTGAGAACTAAACTGATTTGATGTGAAGTGTGTGGTCTTAAGGTCTAAAGAGGAAATTCTTCCAGAGAAGAGAAACTGAAATGTGAGATCGTAGTTTAGTCGCAGGAGTTTTATTTAGACGGATAAGTGGTAGGCCCCTAATCTATACAAGATATTCCAGGAGGAATGGTCAGTATTAAGGGGTATGACAGGAACTATAATTTGAAGCAAAAAACATTTAATGTACATTTGTTTTTGGGCTAGTGACCTAACCTCCCTCTTTGCTCAGGATGTCTTTTTGCCATTTAACTAGCCCGTTCAAAGTGCAATTGTCCATGTGTTGTGAGTGAAGTAGTGCGAGGGATTGAGATGTATCGGATAGAATCATCGATTAACTATCTCTGTACGCGCTCTGGTTGAAATTCCACACATCTACACTAATGAAGAATATGCCGATTTGGTGTATGTTTACGGCTTCTGTGATGGCAGTGCTCCTGCCAGCAAAGCAAAGTCACCTCCGTACAGACCATGAAGGCCCTTGGAGGAGTGGAAGGTAAAGGTTTCCACCATTGTTAACCTCGGCACGTGATGGGGTAGAGTGTTTAGCTCTACGCCCTGCCGCCGTTGCCCCCAGAAATTAACCTGGTACTCATTTTTGGTGTAGGCTGAGTGAACCTCAGGGCCATATGCAGCTCCGGAAGTGGAAATCTCGTTTCTTAAATTTTACGACTTCCTGACGGGGATTCGAACCCACGTCCTTCCGGGCGAACCGAGCACGCCTTTGCCGCCGCTTCTGCTGCTGTCGAGAAATACCGTCGGCGTTTTCGGACACATCACAATCTTGATCGTAAAGTGTTTACCAGAGTTTTCAGCTCATTGCGTGAAACAGCTATTCTTGCAAGTTCCCATTTTTCTTCTGAACGTGAAGTTCAACAACCTATGCAGGAACAGTAACACATTGTTGAAATGGTGTAGCGTAGTCATACTACCAGCACACGTATCAATGTCCCGTAAACACGTGTATGGCGAACATTACATGCGGAAAACTTGTACACATTTCAAAACGACAAAGAGGTTGGGTGGGTAAAACACATGCGTGCGCACCATTAGGCCCAAAACAAATGTACCGTACCTACATTAAATGTAGGAAACCAAAGAGGAAGTACAACTGGGCAACTATCCTCTATATAACACTAATCAGAGAGAAAAAATGGAAGGGGTCCGACACTTCGAAAAATGAAGGTATCGACCAAAGGATGACAAAGGCCACGAAGGGCGTGGAAATGAAAGACTCACTAGGCCTCCATACGTAATACCGTCAGGGTCGGAAAAGAACAAGAACTGATCAAGAGAGGTCAGATAAGATAGATGAAAGTGAGGAGCCTGGCACAAGTAAGTGGAAGCAAAGCCAGGACTTAGCTAAGGGCCCCGTGGTCGCCAACCCACGCTCCAAAGTTCAGAGCCCCTCGGGCCCCTTTTAGTCGCCTCTTACGGCAGGCAGGGGATACCGTGGGTGTTATTCTACCGTCCCCACCCACAGGGGGAGGAAAACATTCGGAATAGGGCATATGTCCATAAGCCGTTTTTGTTTCAAAATGATCGTTCCTGTCATATCCCCGAATATTGACCATTTCTCCTGGGACATTCTGTATAAATGTAGTATAATGTTTCAAAAATAGAAAATTGGGTTTACATTGATGCTTTCACTATCCATAATTGTAGACATAATAATACGCTTTTGGGCTTTTGCCGTGTCAAGAAAACAAGGTGAAATCGCGCTAGTCATGATGGACAAAGATATTGAGAATTCAGACAGCACTTCCATTGGTCGGTGATAGCCCTGGACCTCGAGAAGAAAACAAAGACGGCACGATGAAGCGGAATGCCACAGAAGACAGCAAAATAATCGCCGTAGTTACGTACCGCATCTATATTTATCTAGTAATGGGCTAATGGTATTTATTTCACCGCAAATTTTACTGTTGATTTGCGTGAAGCAATTATTATCCTTCATGTAGGACAAAAATTACAATGACATCTCGTGGATACGATTCGTTCACGTAACCCAAAGTTCTCTGTGAAACGTAATCTCATGTCTCACCTTGTGTTTTCGACACGGCATAACCCCAAAAGCGCATATCATGTCTTTGTAGATTCTTTCCGGCATAATTCATTGTTATACCAACAATGTCGAGTGATAAATAGGATTTCAAGTTCTCTTACTGCAGGAATACGATACCTACATAAAAATGTTTGCACGTATAACTTAGCCAAAATAAAGAATCCCTTTCCAAAGCTCAATATATATTTTTTATTTTCAAAAGACATCAGTTCACAAACCGTGAATGACCAGAAGGATCCTGATTTTTTACAATTTAGGCGATGATAACTGAAAATATTAAAGTTATTGTACAGAAAGGAAATACTAAACAACCATTTAGGAGTAGTATAAATGATGATTTAAAATTGTCATCGAATCTGTTAAAATGTCCATTATATTTTCTTCCAGAGTCGTGAACTGGATTCCCAGCTTTTTTTAAGATTTCCTACTTATGCTTAGGTACAGTCTCTGCTTCCAAATAGCAGATCTATAACGGACTAGATTATGGGCAAACGTTACCTCTAGAGCCCGGAAGTTCGGGCATTTATTTTTACTAAAATAGGCAGGCAAATAAGCACTTAAAATTTAGGAAATAGACAATAAAATAATTGAAATAGGCATTTATAATGACAAAAATTGGCACTAAAATAATAAAGATGGTTTAATGTAAGCTAAGTAATGGACGTCTGCATCCCATTTTACTACTTATTCTTAAGTCCTATTGTGGGTGATGATGATAGAATAACATCTACGGTATCCCCTGCCTGTTGTAACAGGCGACTAAAAGGGGGATCAGGGGCTCTCAACTTGGGAGTATGGTTTGGCAACCACGGTTCCCCTAGCTGAGTCTGGCGTTGCTTCCACTTACTTGTGTCAGGTTCTTCGCTCTTATCTTTCGTACCCAAACTCCCTTGGTTTTTAATTTTCACCCCCTTCATGGCCCTTTTCTTTCTTTTGCCGATATCTTCATTTTTCGAAGTGTCACACCACTTCCATTTTCCTTCTGATTAGTGTCAATAGAAGACGATTACCAAGTTGTTCTTCCTATTAAAGCAATAAGCACCACCACGTAGCAGAAACGGGACCTGACAACCCTCTCGACCATTTGGCTTGTGGAGTGAATTTTCTGTAGAGATTTGTTTAATGTTGTTTGTGTAAATGTTATCTTTTATCTATTAAGTTAAAATAAAAAATTGCCTTCTTTATTATTAACACAGTACATTGGAATCATATTTTATTTTTTCATTGATTAATATTTTAATATATAATGTACCCTTTAAATTCCTAGAGTTTTGGGTTCAATAAATAACAGCAGAAAATATCTGCAACATCTCAAAAGGAGGCAAAAGAGGCATTAAACTATCAAATAGGAATGGAAGCTAAAATAGACAAGAGGCAAAATAAAAAACGTACGGAAACATGTTTGTCTGTATTTGAGACTACGATATAAATACCCAAATAAAAATGCATTTTGCCTAACTTCCGGGCTCTAGTTATATCTCTCACCTTATGTCAGGAACGATTCCCTTTGTATTATCTGATCATATAGACTTCTAACACATGGTGTAAATGTGTGTAGGTTCTTCTTAGATTTTATGTATCTAAACTGAGTATTTTGTTACAGATTCTTCTAGTATCCACTCAGACGAAGATCCTTATGATGAGTTGGATAAGCCTGTCGCTCCCAAGTTCCACGGCTCTACCTACAACACCTTGCGTGGCACAGATCTGTACCGGCCAGCTGTCAACCAACCTGGACCTCCAACTCCTGCATCTCCCAGTGGTAACTGTGCACTTTTACATAGAACATTCTGTTGCCAAATCTAAACACAAATTATGTAATGAAAGCTTGTCATGGAGGGTTCGTTCTCTTTTCCAATAAATTAATGCTTTGGTTGAATTCTTGCTTGTTATGTTGAAATCTTTGTCAGGATTCTCTGCTCCATCAGGTTGCCATATAAGTTCAGCACATTTTGATCACAAAGTCTACATGTGTCTTTTCAAACCTCACATTGCCGGGCTGAGTGGCTCAGACGGTTAAGGCACTGGCCTTCTGACCCCAACTTGGCAGGTTCGATCCTGGCTCAGTCCGGTGGTATTTGAAGATGCTCAAATACGTCAGCCTCGTGTCGGTAGATTTACTGGCACGTAAAAGAACTCCTGCGGGACTAAATTCCGGCACCTCGGCGTCTCCGAAAACAGTAAAAGAGTAGTTAGTGGGACGTAAAGCAAATAACATTATTATAAACCTCACATTGCAGAAACAAATAATTAATGACAATACTTGAAGATAGTTTATTAATAGAAAAACAAATAACATTAAACTGCATTAAGTTTGTATACATTATTTGCATTATCCTTTTGGGTACCAGTCATAGTCATCAGATTATGAAATCATAAAACATTTTTAATCATCAGGTAATGATGTCTTCAAAATGATATTGTAACATTAAAATTTAAGTCACATTCATCAGTCTATTGACTATTGATCGTCATCATTTTCGTCCAACTCGGTGGCTGAATGGTCAGTGTACTGGCCTTCAGTTCAGGGGGTCCCGGGTTCAATTCCATGCTGGGTCAGTGATTTTAACTTTCATTGGTTAATTTCAGTGACCCTGGGGTTGGGTGTTTGTGCTGTCCCCAACATCTCTGCAACTCACACACCACACATAACACTATCCTTCACCACAAAACACGCAGGTACCTACACATGGCAGATGTCACCCACCTTCGTTGGAGGGTCTGCCTTACAAGGGCTGCACTCGGCTAGAAATAGCCACACGAAATTATTATTATATCATCATTTTTGTAGTGTTTGTCCCGCAATGGAATGGGGTCCGCTGTTGTGCAGGCCAATCTCCACTTGGTTCTGTTAGGCGCATCAGTTGGAACAAGATGAAATAGGGCATGTCTTCTTGAAGGGCATTTCTTGGGCCGGCCACGTGGCTTATTTCCAGATGGCGTAATGCAAAGTGCTGCCTGTACAATAGATGTATGTACCTTCTCTATGCATTACGTGGCCGTACCACCAAAGTTGGGTCTCATGCATCTTACTATGATCGGGGCAACTCCCATGATTTTCCGGATTTCTGTGTCACTGGCATGATCTAGCTGGGTCAGTCCAAGTGACAAGTGAAGTATGCACATCTCCATGACTTGAAGTGCTTGTTAGTGCTTGGCTGTTACTGGCCAGCGTTCAGAACCTTACAGAGCAAATGGGCAAACGGCAGTCTTGTAAATCTTGGACTTCAGGTGAATTGCTATCCGAAGATTGCATAGAACACCAGTAGTTTGTCACCAATTCATCCAGGCCCCATTTACTTGTGCACTTGGAATATATGTAGGATGATAATTAGTTTATTATGTCACCTATTCAATACATTAGAAATTTTAAACAGTTAGGAATTTATCATTATTTCCATATGAGACAAGTTTCACCCTCCTTTGAGAGCATCATCAGTCATAGTACTACCTCAAGGCATAAATCAGGTACCTGATTTGGCATTGGCCAAAGAACCAAGATACTTAAACTGTTCTACTTTATTGAGATCTGGGCCATCTATTGAATGGCTTCATTTCTCTGTCGACCACACTCCTTGTACTCAGTTTTCTTGATATTCAGTCAAAGTCCATGTGCTTTCAGTGTAGCAGAATGCTCGACGTGTGGGCAAAGTTACAAGGAAGGCGGAAATAGCGAGGCAGTAGTGAGTCCTGGGGTGAGATCTCCCGATCAGAATTCAGCTCACTTTTTTAAGAGGGTACCTCCGTGACTGACTTACGGCGTAGAGCTGATCATTGGACACAGCTGACTGTCCACTGCTGTGGAATCAGGCCTCCTATTTATACGGGCTGGCTGACGTCACAAGCCATGAGTCAGCGCGCTAGCTGGATACACCACACACATTCTCGGAGATTCGATGCGAGAGCGGGTTGCATAGCTGCAAGGCGGAGGACACTACAACAAGGAACACCATGGGTTTGCATTGCCTCTGAGTGGCGCCATTATGTGAGAAACAGCATAAGTTTGCGTTATCTATGCGGAAGTACAATACTTGTGAGTAGTACCATAACGTGTGGAATACCGCAAGTCTACGCTACTTTTGATTAGTACCGCAGCATTACAAATTCCATGGTTCTACTTTACTAGCGATAAGTACCATTATGAGGACCATTGATCTGGATTTTGGACCCCTTTAGACAACAAGCATCCTCGATTCAGGATTGTGCTTTAGAAGCAGCCATTGGTCAGTAATACTATTGTTTATGATAGTTTCTGGGTCGGATCTACTTATTGTTTTAGATTCATACCCGTCCATTCATTCTTCATCACATTTATTATTCTGGTCAGTGGATGATTTTGAACTTTTCATTACATTTTGTACTATTAGGGGCCAATGATCTAGATGTAGGGCCCCTTTAAACATCAAGCATCATCATCATCAGACAAAAATAAAACTGAACCAATTTCAACTATCCTGTTCAGAATTCTTATAACATCAATTTTTAAAAAATGTAACCCACTTATGGAGGCTAAAGAAGAGATTTTGCATCTTGGCAACCATCCATCTCAAGCAACACATATCCTCATTTACTTATTCAAGAGATTAACAAGAGAAAATACAAGCTTCAAGATCATAGACAGAGCTAGAAATAACAAAGTTTAAAGGAAGTGTTAGTATCAATCGATATCTATCGATTTAGAATCAAGCTTCTTGCGACTTCGGAAGCAGATCACAAATTCTGTGCTCTCTGCGGTGATGAAATCATTCTCCGGTGCTCATAGACAGAGAAAGTTAATATATAAAATTCTGATTGAATTTAATTTTTACTGAAAACAGAAAACCCTGCCAAATTATATGCATAGAGGGGAGCATTAATTCCCCCCACCCCACCCTTCCCCATTAATAGCAGAATTTCAGGAGAATTAAAAATCCAGGTGCAACATTATCTTTGAAGCTGAAATTCAAGACAATCCTGCCTTTTCAATATGTATGGCAACCTTATATATATTGTTCCCATTACTGTTCAAACATATGCCTACGTGCTGTGTTTGTACTAAAAGCGATCGTCTGGTTCAATGGTTATATGAAAACTTACGTGTCTACTATAAAATCAGACATTCCTTTGGTAGCTTCTTATTTTTTATCCTTCCGAACCACTGTAGAAAAATGACACATAACATATTTTTCCTCTTCAAAACTACCATATTTCAAAAAGGTGCAGTTGTGAAAAGTTCAACAAAATTTTGGACATTTCTATAGTATTTAAAAAAAAATTATTTTGGTTTTGCTAAGTGATATGACTTATTGCAGTGCTCATGAGAGAGAGCTTGAAAATGGAAGAAAATGATATAAATAACTCAAAATCGACCATTTTTGAGTTGACACACTTTTGAAACAGATGATCGGAATATCGTTTGAACAATATTTGTCTGTCATTAAGCATTGACTAAAACACTTTTTGTGAAAGATGGGACATGGAGTTGGCACCTTGGTGAGAAAAACAAATTATTTTGCTGTCTGTTTCTTTCTAAAACATATTGGGTATTCATCACCCTAAGTGAGATAACATCATAATAAATATCGTAAGAGTCATTCAGCATCCTAAATCACCATCTCTGTTATGCATAGGTCATGGCATTTTACAGATCCTGATTTGTGCTGTTCACCACATTGTGGGTCATTTATTCTATGTCCTGGAAAAAAAAAACCTACCAAATTATATGAGTAGAGAAGAACTTAATTTTTTTGCCAAGTATTAGCAGAATTTCCGACTCATTGGCTGAATTGTCAGCAATGGGGCCTTCAGTTCAGAGAGTCCCAGGTGTTTTGTGTTTGTTCCAACACTTTCCTCTTCATATGCAGATAACACACTAGACTATGTCCTCGTGGTCACTCTTGATTTGTGAACTGTCATCATCTTGGAATATATTATCACCACATTCAGTCAAGTTTGAGAGTTCCTCTAAACACATTTTCATAAAGAGAGTACTGCTGAGAAGAGTTTTTAAGTCCCCTTTTTGTTTCCACCCCACAGCTGATTCAAATGCAGTTGGCTGTCACTTAAAAACTACATGCACAGTATATCCAACATTCACAATGATATATTTGGTCCATTTTATAAATAACAACTTGAGAAGTCCCGTATTGTGAAGAATGATTTTTAAGGCCCCATTTTAATAACACCTGACAACTAGCAATGTATAAGTTTCCACAAGATATGTAGTCTCTTCAAAATCAAGATCCAAGTCCAGATTGTTTGTTACAAGCTTTTTTTTAAAAGTATATTTTAATTCTGACTGATATAAGCAAGAATATGTAGTGTTAGGTTTCTCTGACTTTAATTTTCTTAATCATTGTATACCAGACAAGATAGCTCACATAAGCTTAAGCGTAAGGAATAGTCCTTAAAAACCTGTATTTTAAAATCAATTTTAATTGCAAACACTGTTCGTATCGATTGTATAACATAAATGGATAAATCAACAACAATTGTTCTACCTAATTGATACATTCATTCATAATCTTTTTTGGCCAGCTATGAACCATGTAAATAGTTCTTCATGATTTCAGTTTTCTTTGGTGCCAGTATTCCTCCATTCTGGTGCTTACAGCTTATTTCTATTCAGCCATCCAATGTTGTTTCTTCTTGGTCACTGTCTGGCTTTAGGAACCCCTCAAATGTGTGTATCTTGTTTCTGAAAGTGGTTCTGTTATGGATGTCTTGATCCATGATATTCAATTCTGGCAGATTTGTCATTGAAATGGTTAAACATTTTCTTAGTGAGTCTGTCGTCGGCCATTCTTCAAATATGTCCAAAGAATTCAACCCTTCCTTTGCGTATTGTGTCTGAAATCCTGCTGCATGTTTTACGTACTTCTTTGTTACTGGGTAATAGATATGTGTCAGCATATCTCTCTTGGTTGCCTGCTGCCATTTCTTGATGGATACAGTACTTTTGTATCCATCTCTTGGCACAGGCCAGAGTAAAGTGTAGCTTTCACCGAAGTCCCAGTCTCATCCATGGCTGTGACAATATGGAAGCTGCTGGGGTATGGGTGGTGCTAAGTAATGACATTCAGAGCACGACTAGTGCATCCGAGTGTTATGAAAGGTGTTGCTCATAGGGTCAGTCGTGCTGCAATAGCACTTTCTGACCCAATGAGGAAAGCAGTGGCAAACTACCTCACTCCTCCTCTTGCCTAGTACGCCTCATTTTGGTGCTGGCATTGGTTTTTGCGGTTTCCATATAACCGCATAACCTTTGGTGGTGCTATTTGAGGATCCAAACAGCCTCTGGGCTGATGACCTAACAGACACACACATCTCTCTTGGTCCAAGAATTTTTCTTAAAATCTTTCTTTCCTTCTTCTCGATTTCTTCAGTACATTTTTTGGTTGTTAATCGTAGGCATTCTGAAGCATACAGGCACTTTGGTTGGATTAATGCCTGATAGTGTTGTAGTTTACTCCTAATAGAAATTGCTTTCTTCTTATATGGCAAGCTCCATTTTTCTGGCTCTCTCATGGTTTTCCTCTTTATAGAGCCCGTTAGGCTGAAGTATTTCACCAAGGTACTTGAATTTAACAACTTTATTTATCTTTCTCCTTTGTTGTCATCAAGTATTTTGGGGCTTCTTTAATGTTGGTCATGAAATGGGTCTTTCAAATGATATCTCCAAATATTTGTAGCTGATGATGTTTAAAGATGAAACGAAACATGTACTACTAATTTACGAATTTGCTTAAGACAAAATATATTGTATCGATTAGGTGGAACAGTTGTTTATTGATTTATCAATTTATATCAATTTTAATCTCAGTCATTAGTGTAGTGGCTGATGATGTCCGAATATTGGACGAAACATGTACCGCATGTACTTTTTGGTTAATGAGATAATAATCAATAGATTATTTTGTGTATTGAACAGGTGGACATTCAAGTGTACTCACTTATACATAGTATTTTTCAATACGGATCATAACAATGAGATTTATAACATGTAATAAGTGGTATGTTCCGAGCTGTCAGTGGAGAAATGGTGTGGAATGACATTAGTAGATGAATAAGTTTGAGTGGTGTTTATAAAAGTAGGAAAGATCACAATATAAAGATAAAGTTGGAATTGTAAGAGGACAAATTGGGGCAAATATTCGTTTATAGGAAGAGGAGTTAGGAACTGGAACAATTTTCCATGAGAGATAGTTTCCAATTTTTTTTTTCAATTATTTGAGAAAAGACTATGTAAAAAGCAGGTAGGGAATCTGCCACCCGGGTGATTGTCCTAAATGTAGATCAGTGGTGATTTATTGATTGATTGATTGATTGATTGATCGATCGATCAGGAATATCTGTCCGTTGCTCATCGTTGGCGGTAACTGAGGGAGGTGGTATATCAGGTGGTGATATATAGGGGGCTGACTATATATGTAATCCAGGTGTTTATTTTAGGGACTTGCAGAGGAAACAGGAAAATAATCTTTTGCATGGGGTCTTCTCATCATACATCAGTTAAGTCACTAGCGTTTGAATGTAGTTTTCTGCATGAAGCGTGCGACTATGTCAATATTCTGATATTGTGATCTTTGTTTTAAGACTTGTTGTGTGATTCTGTTTCAGGTCCTGGTAATGTCTACTGTGCCAGCCTCACTTCTGCCAGCCTGTACTCAGCACCACCCTGCAAGCTAGACCGCGTCGAGTCTCTGTACGGTGGGTCCAAGTCGCTGTACGCCAAGTCTCCACCTCTGACCCGAGCCAACCTCAACCGTTCTCAGTCGGTGTACAGTAAGGTCCCATCAGGACCTGCACGTTCCCAAAGGGAAGGTCTCCCACGGCCTGGTCCGCTGGTACCGGCTCAGTCCTTGTATCCCATGCGTTTCAATCAGACACACACGACAACGACCAATCAGAACGTGCAGAATCAACAGAATCAACTTCAGCAACGCTCTGAGAGTATCTATGGAGTTCGTGGTGTGACTGGAGGTAACCGCGGTGAGAATGGTGGCGTTTATGGACACAACACCAATACGGCGCCGCCAGGAAAATTCAACGCCGGTGTTCGACCAGAGTCGATGTACGGCCAAGTGTCGACGCGGAGACAGGACTCTGCGGATTCTTCGTACGGCTCGTATCACAGCGGCAGCAACACCAACAGTAGCAGCGCCCGGGGGGTCGTGCCCGGTTCGGCCAACTACACCAACAAGTGCGGTGGTCAGCGGAATGAACTCCATCACTCCCCTCAGAATCAACTGCTCCCCAATAACCCTAGTTCTATGATCAACACAGCCAACTCGGTAGCTTCCTATCACAACCAGAGACTGTCGCCTAACTCGCAATACTGATGTTTGGCAAAACCAGCTGAGATATACTTCAGCATCTAGACAATGATAGACTGAAACAGAGGTGAAGAGCAGTGCACAGATTTCATTGGTTTGTTAAGTGTTCCTCCCCCATTTAGTAGCTGTAGGTCACGAGTTGGAGTACTTCAGTGTTACGTATTCTGAGCAGGCGTCGGTAGCACCATATCTTAAAGAATCAAAGTTTTTCAATGGTGTTCTTTGTTAGGGTCCAAGTCTCAGCACCATAAAGTAAGACAGAGAATATGTAACACCGAAGTAAATGGATAATGAGATTAAGCAGAGGAGTTATTCTCATCTTCTAATCCGATAATTCCTCTTGTTGTAGCAAAAAGCCGTTCAGCTAGGAATATTTCAAAAAGATTAAATTACAGTATGTTGTACCCAGTAATCCAATTTAGGAGTGAATCCATTTTGAACCTTGTAATAATTTGTTCAGCTCTTTCTCGTGTATAAAAGTATCTGAAAGGTATGGGTAGGCAAGGTAGCTGTATCCTTGGAGTGTCAGCTTATTCTTTGATCTGAGGGTGTGTTTTTGTAGGGGGGTTAACATTTTAGGCCGGCTGCACATTGAGACGCAGTTGGTTGCAGGTCTAACAAAGCTGCAAAGTGCATGTGAGCGCACATTGCCACACAGTGTCTTGTCGGACTTCAGAAAGAAAGAAAGAAAGAAAGAAAGAAAGAAAGAAAGAAAGAAAGAAAGAAAGGACAATGTTTTCTTCAGACTCTAGGACATCCTGTGTAAAGGGAGTCTTTCTTCCTCCTTTCATGGCTCTCTCTTGCGTTATTTTTCAAGCGTTTGTTTCTTCATGACTATTTTCTTGTTTTGATAGTCGTCTAATCAGTTTCCCTTGTCGATCTGGGCTGATGACGATGCGGGTTTTCACCTTGAGACAATCACGCCACCATCGCCAGTTAACACGATTGAATAATATTTCCTTGTTGGCGATGTTCGGTTTTGATATGGACTAAGCAACAAAAGTCTACGTTCATGAATATCTCTGTTATCATAGTTAGTACGGTAAAACTGTATAAGACATAAATGATTGGAAATTATATTCTTTATAACTTTTGTTACTTATGTAGTATTATTGATAGGACGACTCAAACACAAGATTTTTGAGAATTAAAACTTAGGTCTTCCCCTAAACTACCATTTCACCCAGCATGAATAAAATTTGTAGCCTAGGCCAGGGATGGCAAACCTTTTCTGTGTAGCGTGCCAGTTAAGGTCTTGTTTATTACTTTTTACGAGAGTGCCATCATCATCATCATCATCATGAGCCCCCCCCTCATTTTCACTTCATTTAGGTATTATATTGCATTACATATAAATCCATTCAACTGAATGTTCTGTGATTTTATTCTGCAAACATCACTGAAAATAACATTCCAAGAAACAGGTACATTTTAAGAATAAGGTATACTTTTGCTTTAACCTAATACAATATGACCATAGAATTAATTGTGACATACTTCTTTTTATTAAAGTGTAATGTTAAAATATGCTATGTTGGTAGATTTTCGAAGTATTATTTACATTAAGAGATAAGAATTTCATATTGTTCCGTATTGAAGGGAGTTCAATATTAACTTAAAAGAAGGTATATAATGGTTCCACCTTTCAATACTATTAAAATAAGAAATGTAAGTTTACATTCCTTTTTAATTAAAATTGGTACCGGTTTTGAGCAGTATTCATGGTCATCATCAGGCAGTTACAAATAAGTGTAAAACAATGCATAGAAAAAATAAAATGCGAAGTTTAAATAATTCTGTTTTGTTTCTGTCAGTGAAGTACTAAAAACTTTAAGGAGCACTGTGTGTTGAAATATAGCCAAAAAACACAAATAAGATGCACAGGTAAAATGTGAAGTTTAGATGATGCTGTCAGATGCAGTTTATGGAGCTCTCTTGGAAGCACAGTGGTGATCTGCTCTTCAAGAACTTGCTCCGTACTTCAAGTACATATTTGATCTATGACTTTCACATAATTTTTGTATCTATCAACACGCAGTGCTAATTTCTAAAATTATACAGTGCCTCATAAACTTCAACTGAACTCTTCAAGAACTCACTTTGTACTTTTAAATACGTATTTGACGTATTTGATCTACAACTTCTTCATTATATTTGGATCTATTGATATGCAGTGCCAGTGCCTCATAAACTGCAACTGAACTCTTCAAGTATATACTTACTCCTTACTACATTTAAGTGCGTATTTGATTCTTCTTCGCACAAGTGCTCTCTAACATATATGTCTTAATAACGTATTTGATCTACGACTTCTTCATAGACACACATTACTGATACTTAAAATGATACAGTGCCTCACAAACTACAACTAAGAATACGTATTTGACTTTAGACTTCTACATAACTTTGAAATCTCAACGCACAGTGCTGCCTTACGTGTTATAGTGCTCCATAAACTGCATCTTACAGCATCATCTAAACTTCCATTTTTTACCTGTGCATCTTATTCGTACTCCTCAAAGATTTTAGTGCTTCATTAACAGAAACCAAACAGAATTATTTAAACTTTGCATTTTACTTTTTCTATGCATTGTTTTACACTTATTTGTAATTGGCTGATGATGACCATGAATACTGGTCGAAACCGGTACTAATTTTAAATAAATAGGAATGTAAACTTACATTTCTTATTTTAATAGTATTGAAAGGTAAGTTATATACCTTCTTTTAACTTAGTATTTATTACATGTTAAAAACATTCAAATATGTTAGCACGTTGTGCAGCATGCCATGCGTGTCATAGGTTCGTCATCCCTGGCCTAGACTGTACTGCCTTATTCCCTGACTTTACATACCGTTTTTCTTAAAATCTATTCAGACATTCTCTCATGATGCGCGTACATAACATACTGTACATACACACAGGAAAATTGAAATTAAAAATTGCATTGCAATTTACATGGTATAAAACATAATGAAGTCTCCGTGGCTCAGACGGCAGCGCGTCGGCCTCTCACCGCTAGATACCGTGGTTCAAATCCCGGTGACTCCATGTGAGATTTGTGCTGGACAAAGCGGAGGTGGGACAGGTTTTTCTCCGGGTACTCCGGTTTTCCCTGTCATCTTTCATTCCAGCAACACTCTCCATTATCATTTCATAGCATTTATCCTCTACGAACCATGTGACCTTGCCGCGGTGGGGAGGCTTGCGTGTCCCAATGATGTAGATAGCCGAGCCGCAGGTGCAACCATATCGGATGGGTATCTGTTGAGAGACCAGACTAACGAATGGTTCAACGAAAGGGGGGTAGCAGCCTTTCGGTAGTTACAAGGGCGGCAGTCTAGATGATTGACTGTTACGGCCTTGTAATAATACTCAACATGGCTTAGCTGTGTTGATACTGCTACACGGCTGAAAGCAACGGGAAACTACAGCCGTAACCACCTCCCGAGGACATGCAGCTCTCTCTGTATGAATGATGTACTGATGATGGCTTCCTCCCGGGTAAAATATTCCGGAGGTAAACTAGTCCCCCATTCGGATCTCCGGGTGGGGACTACACGAGAGGGGGCGATCATCAGGAAGATGGATACTGACATTCTGCGAGTCGGAGCGTGGAATGTTAGAAGTTTGAATCGTTGTGGTAGGTTAGAGAATCTGAAAAGGGAGATGGATAGGCTAAAGTTAGATGTAGTTGGTATAAGTGAAGTACGTTGGCAGGAAGAACAGGATTTTTGGTCAGGCGACTACCGAATTATCAACACGAAATCAAACAGGGGTAATGCAGGAGTTGGTTTAATAATGAATAAGAAAATAGGGCAGCGGATAAGCTACTACGACCAGCATAGTGAAAGAATTATTGTCGCCAAGATAGACACCAAACCAATGCCCACCACAATAGTGCAGGTCTATATGCCTACTAGTTCAGCGGATGATGAAGAAATTGAAAGAATATATGAGGAGATAGAAGATTTAATACAGTATGTCAAAGGTGACGAGAATCTAATTGTGATGGGAGACTGGAACGCAGTGGTAGGCCAAGGAAGAGAAGGTAGCACAGTAGGAGAATTTGGATTGGGACAAAGGAACGAAAGAGGAAGTCGGCTGGTTGAATTCTGCACTGACCATAATTTAGTCCTCGCCAATACTTGGTTCAAACACCACAAACGACGGCTGTATACGTGGACGAGACCTGGAGACACTGGAAGGTATCAAATAGACTTCATTATGATTAGGCAGAGATTCAGAAACCAGGTGTTGGATTGCAAAACTTTCCCAGGAGCAGACGTGGACTCTGACCACAACTTGTTGGTCATGAAATGCCATCTGAAGTTGAAGAAATTGAAGAAAGGAAAGAATGCAAAAAGATGGGATCTAGACAAGTTGAAAGAAAAGAGTGTGATGGATTGTTTCAAGGAACATGTTGCACAAGGACTAAATGAAAAGGCCGAAGGAAACACAGTAGAGGAAGAGTGGAGAGTCATGAAAAATGAAGTCAGTAGGGCTGCTGAAGAAATGTTAGGAAGGAAGAAAAGATCAACTAAGAATCAGTGGATAACTAAGGAGATATTAGACCTGATTGATGAACGACGAAAATACAAGAATGCTAGAAATGAAGAGGGCAGAAAAGAATACAGGCGATTAAAGAATGAAGTGGATAGAAAGTGCAAGGTAGCTAAGGAAGAATGGCTGAAGGAGAAGTGCAAGGATGTCGAAGGCTGTATGGTCCTGGGAAAGGTAGATGCTGCATACAGGAAAATCAAGGAAACCTTTGGAGAAAGGAAATCTAGGTGCATGAATATTAAGAGCTCAGATGGAAAGCCACTTCTAGGGAAAGAAGACAAAGCAGAAAGATGGCAGGAGCATATCCAACAGTTGTATCAAGGTAACGATGTAGATAATTTCGTTCTGGAACATGAAGGGGCTGTTGATGCTGATGAAATGGGAGACCCAATTTTGAGGTCAGAGTTTGACAGAGCTGTGAGTGACCTCAATAGGAACAAGGCACCTGGAATTGATAATATTCCCTCTGAATTACTGACTGCCTTAGGAGAAACCAGCATGGTAAGGTTATTTCATTTAGTGTGCAAGATGTATGAGACAGGAGAAGTCCCATCCGATTTTCGGCAGAATGTTGTTATACCTATTCCCAAGAAAGCCGGTGCTGACAGGTGTGAAAACTACCGCACTATTAGTTTAGTATCTCATGCCTGCAAAATTTTAACACGTATTATTTACAGAAGAATGGAAAAACAAGTTGAAGCTGAGTTGGGGGAAGATCAATTTGGCTTCAGAAGAAATGTAGGAACACGTGAAGCAATCCTGACTTTACGTCTGATCTTAGAGGATCGAATCAAGAAGGACAAGCCCACGTACATGGCATTCGTAGATCTAGAAAAGGCATTCGATAATGTTGATTGGACCAGGCTATTTATGATTCTGAAGATGATAGGGATCAGATACCGAGAACGAAGAATTATCTACAACCTGTATAAAAATCAGTCTGCAGTGATAAGAATCGAGGGCTTTGAAAAAGAAGCAGCAATCCAGAAAGGAGTGAGGCAAGGCTGCAGTTTGTCCCCTCTCCTTTTCAATGTTTACATAGAACAGGCAGTAAAGGAAATCAAAGAGAAATTTGGAAAGGGAATCACAGTCCAAGGCGAGAAAATCAAAACCTTGAGATTTGCGGATGATATTGTTATTTTATCTGAGACTGCAGAAGATCTCGAGAAGTTGCTGAATGGTATGGATGAAGTCTTAGGTAAGGAGTACAAGATGAAAATAAATGAGTCCAAAACAAAAGTAATGGAGTGCAGTCGAACGAAGGCAAGTGATGTAGGAAATATTAGATTAGGAAACGAAGTCTTAAAGGAAGTAGATGAATATTGTTACTTGGGTAGCAAAATAACCAACGATGGCAGAAGTAAGGAGGACATAAAATGCAGACTAGCACAAGCAAGGAAGAGCTTTCTTAAGAAAAGAAATTTGCTCACTTCAAACATTGATATCGGAATTAGAAAGATGTTTTTGAAGACTTTTGTGTGGAGCGTGGCATTGTATGGAAGTGAAACATGGACGATAACTAGCTCAGAAAGAAAGAGAATAGAAGCTTTTGAAATGTGGTGTTACAGAAGAATGCTGAAGGTGAGATGGATAGATCGAATCACGAATGAAGAGATACTGAATCGAATTGGTGAGAGGAGATCGATTTGGCTAAATTTGACGAGAAGAAGAGATAGAATGATAGGACACATCTTAAGACACCCAGGACTTGTTCAGTTGGTTTTTGAAGGAAGTGTAGGTGGCAAGAACGGTAGGGGTAGACCAAGGTATGAATATGACAAACAGATTAGAGCAGATGTAAGATGCAATAGTTACGTAGAAATGAAAAGGTTAGCACAGGATAGGGTGGCATGGAGGGCTGCATCAAACCAGTCTATGGACTGATGACTCAAACAACAACAACACTCATTAATAAATCACCTTGGGAGTGGCGACCCCATTGTAACAACAGCCTATATATGCTTCATTCATTCCATCCCTGACCCGGTCAATGACTGGAAAACAGGTGGTAGGTTTTCAAAACATAATGAAACCGAACAGCTGTGATAATTTTCTCCTTCATTTCTCAATAAACTACGTGATGCATGAACACGAAACTGTGTACCGAACACTTCATGGGGTGGGTGCAGAACTGCTCTGCTGCACCTCTCAACGTGTGCTGATACAATGAATTGAATGGATTACAAAAATCTGCTGTGCTCTGTTTTAGCTGGTTTGCCTGTGTCCCAGTGTGCACCTGGCCTAAAGCTCCCATCTACTGGGATAATTTTGAGTTCTTGGGAATCACAAACATAACTATAGTTGAAGTGAGCTGTCTTACGTTCAATAAAAACCCTCCATATTAAAATTTAGCCAAACTTTACAATTTGTTCACTGCTCTTCTGCTCGTGGGAGTTGTGAAAGTATCACTGAGTCAACAAGTGTGTGATATGGACAGCTGATATTATTTGTGTGAAATGAAGAAAAACAGGCATATTTTTCAGCTATTTTCACTAAGGAGGAACATATGTTTATTTGTGTGATGATGATGATGATGATGATGATTATTATTATTTTGAGTGCAGAATTGTTATTTTTCCAGATTGGAAAAGTCTACTATAAAGAGGTAAGAAACTCGCATCGTCTTTTTTTAGTAGGATTCCCTAGTGTAACTAAAAATTTCTATAGATTTGACAATCTCCATTATGGTGGTCCTAAAGATCCTGTAACGGTTAAGAAACAAAATGTATTTTGGGCTTATATCATGTCAAGAAAACAAGGTGAAACTCTACAGTTGTTGATGCGCAGATGTTTTCGAAGGTACAGTTGGCTTTGTCATGCCAATATTCATGAACAGACCAAATGCTGCACTGATCCTTACAATGTTATTAGAAGGACATAAAACCAATGAAATGAAATGTCGTATGGCTTTTAGTGCCGGGATATCCCAGGACGGGTTCGGCTCGCCAGGTGCAGGTCTTTCTATTTGACACCCGTAGGAGACCTGCGTGTCGTGATGAAGATGAAATGATGATGACAACATATACACCCAGCCCCCGTGCCACTGGAATTAACCAGTTAAGGTTAAAATCCCTGACCCGGCCGGGAATCGAACCCGAGACCCTCTGAACCGAAGGCCAATACGCTGACCGTTCAGCCAACGAGTCAGACATAAAACCATTAACATTATTATATTTCCTCACAAAAGGTTGGCGACCATGCTGGAGTAGTGGATGTCAAATCACTGCCAAAGGTTTCACATCCACAATATTCTTTTCACTAGCCTCAACGTTTCTGTTCTATGATAAGTTGTATTAGACCATTTTTGTAATTTCGGTAGGTGCAACTGAAACGGGCTGTTTTCCTGAGTTTTACGACGGTTAAGACTTCTCATGATTTCCCGGTACGACGGAGTTCCTCTGATGTCCCCACTATCAGCTGGGTCAGCTGCACCAAGGTTCTCCCTTTTCCTAAATTGTTCAAGTTACTCTCGCTTTCCCACTTTGTACTAAACCTCCACCACTACAGACAGTAGCCGATTGTGGATGGTTTTTGTTGTCTCTAGTTTTCCTGATAAATACACCACTGAGCTATTCAAGCATTACTAGTGGCTTGTAGCAGCAACAGCTGTGAACAGAATAAAAGTAAAACTGATAAAGGAAGCGTGAGAAAGTAATGGAAAATATACTGAATCCAGAAGACCATTTATCTGCCTAAACTTATATGTCCATTGTGACTCTACATACATAATTTTTAAACTTCGGCAATTTATTGAATTTCCACAACAAATTCTGTTCGCAAGACTTGAATCTGTCACATAAAGCTGGCGTATAATGCTTGACAATTTTCAGCTGGCAGTAAATCTGAAATGTACCAATGAATCATCCCCTGAATCTCAAAACAGTAAGGACCTAATCCTGGAATGTAGCTACGGTTAGCAGAGAAGAATGTAAAGGACATTGTACCATTGTTCTGCCTTATATGTTTCATGAAATCATTATCGTGTAGCATCAACCTTTGAATACCTACGTCGTTTATTTCAGGTTGTGGGAAATAAACCATCCCATTATGGCAACATGAATTAAAATGTCCATTTACCATTTCTGCAGCAAAACGTCGTGCTTGGCAGTGCATACAGATTTAATTTAATAACCTTACACTGAATAACTCAAAGTAACTTTCATAATAAAGGACTTTTTGAAATATAGAATATTCTGAGATAGATTTCTTTCTGTTTCTCACTTATTGGAACCAACATAGAGCAGCAACTAACATTCTGGTGATAATTTGATTTCACAGAACCATCTATCGGACTAACATAGAAAGATCATTGGAGACAACTTTCATAGAGCGATCTACCAGCGAATACACTTTACTGCTTCGACCTAAGTATCGTATTATTCAAATAAGTGACTACTTTATGCAAATAAAGAACTTAATGAAATAAATAATATTTTTCTAGTAATCCTGAGATGGTGACCTTTCTTTTGATGTATAATGCATAGGTGTTAGTATTGTGATTTTATCATGATATTGTGTCACACATTCAAATTATATGCATACATTTCATTTATTTCTCTAAATAGGTGATTGGGACCATAGAGAATAGTCTGCAGCTGTAAATTTTATCTTTGAAGTGGTGACAATTCTAAAAGGAAACTTTTCTCTGTGCCCATAAACAGAAGAAGAATGGATGGATATTAGCATGTAGCTTCTGTAAATGAGGGAAATACTGAATATAATGTCTAGACGAGCATTTATCACTATAATTTCTTTTTAGGTTTGTTGTGAGGACTTCCTCGAAGAGTGTTATGTTGACTCAGTGGTATTTTCTTGGGTTGTATATAAATCTTACATAAATTCTCTTTGTAGTGTACAAATTTTCTCGAAAGGACTATGAACTTTTGTTATTGTGTTCTGACTGGAAGAAATAGAGAGACTGCAGTTTCATCTCCAGTCACCCTTCAATTGAAACACTCAAAAGCATTAACTCATTTATAACATATCTGTCTGATTGCCTGGATAAGCTAGAGATTGCAGGTTCATGCCTGACCCGTTCAGGGGTTTAATACAGGCCAGGCCATAGTGGAGAAGTAGGAAAACACAGGTCTTATCCTGGTACCAGCGACATGCACTGTGGACCCGTAACCCTGGAGGAAACGTGCATGCATGATTTACGTTAGGACTTGTGTGGGCTAAATTTTTGCCGTTAAGTGGTCTTCATTTGTAGGCACATTACGAATAAGGTTTTTACTGAGAATTGTACAGTAAACACTTATTTACAATGAATTATAATTAAGCTGCACTTAACACTTATTTATGTACTTGGGCACATTTTTGTCTCACTGAGGCACCTTCCAAACAATGCTCCATCACATCACCGTACACGCAGTCTGGGCAGGACTTCACCACATGGTCCTTGCATATTAGCTTCCCACTATTGGCACAGCACTTCCTAGTCTTGCGGTCCCCTGCTCTAGGATAGTAGCAGCACCTTCCTCCTTTCCTTATGGTTACTGGTTCAGTTGATTCCTTAGATCCAATTAGATGCTTCATTTTTGCTTGAAGAGGTTTTGGCAAGGTGTTGATTCTTGCCGTATCTTTCCAGATCACTCTGTCACAATATTTTGAGCATGTGTTCTTCCTCTAGTATCTTAAGGTTCCTTATACCGGACCGTACCTTCGTTCATTTTCCAAACAATGAAGTTGTATCCCCAAGGGTCTTCATAAAGCTTTACAGAGCGTGACCTATCTTCATTTTCTAACATATCATCTTGATCATTTTCTGCACTTTGTATTGAGTTTGAATCACAATCCTCCACCCCCCTCCCCATGGCATTACAGCCCTGAAGGGCCTTGGCCTACCAAGCGACCACTGTTCAGCCCGAAGGCCTGCAGATTACGAGGAGTCGTGTGGTCTGTACGTCGAATCCTCTCAGTCATTACTTTTGGCTTTGTAGACCGGGGCCGCCATCTCACTGTCAGATAGCTCCTCAATTCTAATCACATAGGCTGAGTGGACCTCGAACCAGCCCTCACATCCAGGTAAAAATCCCTGACCTGGCTGGGAATTGAACCCGGGGCCTCCAGGTAAGAGGCAGGCACACTACCCCTATATCGTGGAGCCACATGAGTCATTATCACCGTCTTGTACACATTCTTCTTATGATGAAGACGTATCTACGCCAACAACATCATTATAATAATCAAGTTTAATTCTTACTGTGATCACAATTCGATACGGATCAAAACCATGAAGTTTATATGCTATGAACAACTTCATTATCTGATGCTTCAAAACAAGCCTCAATTTCTTGATCCATCAGTCTTCTTCCCCTGTTCATTTCTGATATCACACTATTCGACAATACACAATAAACAAGAACTACAATTACTGGCAGTAGACAGGCGCGTGCAGCGTAATAACTTTCCATACATAGCGACTATTGCATAAAACAACTATCACAGCTAAACTAATTGTTGGAGAGAAATGACTCGCAATAAAACAAGTGCTGGACGAGTGCACTTGAAAGTAGGCGAGTTCTCAAGCTCATGAAAAATAACTTCAGCGTGAATCACCTGGGTCTTTCTGCATCTTGGCAAAAATTTACCCGTGTGAGTCCTCAAGGGTTAAACATTCATATACTGTATTTAATTAAAGTTACCACAAACACTCTCTCTATTCCTTCTCTCTCAGTTATATTTAATATTAGAATTCTTACAAAAAACAATTTTTATTTGTCAGAAGTCCAGTTCTCCGAGCAATTGTGATGGGGGTAGAACATTGTGGAACTGCCGGAGTGAGAGAAATTTGTTTATTTTTATTATCACTTTTGCTACCTCAGCTAAGAATTTGTGTTTCTTTATATGAAGTGTATTTTTTTATATTCGTGTGTTTGAAGAGTTACATCGTGTACAGAACTGTTGTGGACATATGAAGACATTATTATATATATATATTAAGACTACTTGTCAACGTTTACAGTATTTTCTTGTCTGTATATACAAACATGTAAATAAAAATGTTCCCTAGATTTGTGTGTGTTATTGAACCTTGACATTGTGGTAAGTGTGTGGGGATTGAGGAAATCAATTGAAATATTAGGAAAGATCTTTAACTCTTTAAAACTGACTAAGTTACTTACAAGGGCACTTAAGGGGAGACTTGGTCGATTTCAACCAAATTTTGAAATCATGTTATTACGTAAATATGTAGCAATGCCCAAGTTTTGAAGTCAAGAGCTTTTTTGGTTCTTGAAATTTTGGTCGATTTCAACCAAATTTTGAAATCATGTTATTACGTAAATATGTAGCAATGCCCAAGTTTTGAAGTCAAGAACTTCTTTGGTTCTTGAAATTTTTAATATGATTTTTAATGTAAATTTTGTCAAATAAATAAATTAGTAAATTAGTAAAATTTCAAGAGTAAATTTTCAATTAGTAAGAGTAAATATATAATGAGGGAATGGTACAAGATTAACCCAAAGAACATCCGAATTGGAAGACTCAAAGATAACATAAATTTAAATTGCCTAGGATTTGTTGATGACCTTGTTCTCTTGTCTAACAATATTCAGGAAACCAGACAATAAGTTATATCACTACAGGAAATAGCACAGAAAATTGGTCATGGAATATCTTTTGAAAAGACAGTAATCATGTTAAATGAGCCGATGACCTCAGATTTTAGGCCCCTTTAAACAACAAGCATCATCATCATCATCAATCATGTTAACTGACCCACCACTCATAAAAAAAAATTGCCACAGGAAACCAAGAAATCAAAATTGTAGATAAATTTAAATATCAGGGAGAAATTATAACATAACCTCAACGAAAAGCTAAGATGGCATAACAGAATAAATAAATTGACCAGAGCACAATATGTCACCAAGAATACCTACAACAAAAAAGGGCCTGTCAATAGCAACACAATTAAAACACTACAAAACAGTCACTCAACCAGAAATAACATACACAAGTGAAACCATCTTCAAAACAACTAAGACTGCACAAACAGACAAAATACTCAAGATAGTCTACAAGGAAATAGAACACCGGGCGAGTTGGTCGTGCGGTTAGAGGCGCGTGGCTGTGGGCTTGCATCTGGAAGATAGTGGGTTCGAATCCCACTGTCGGCAACACTGAAGATGGTTTTCTGTGGTTTCCCATTTTCACACCAGGCAAATGCTGGGGCTGTACCTTAATTGAGGTCAGGGCCGCTACTTGCAACTCCTAGGCCTTTCCTATCCCATCGTCGCCATAAGACCTGTCTGTGTCGGTGCGACGTAAAGCAACTAGCAAACAAAAAAAGGAAATAGAACAAGTAGTGAGCACAATCAGGAAGAATCGCATGTCATTTTTTGGACATCTAATCAGGACACCAGAGAACATGATCATCAGGAAAATAATAGAAAAATTATGGAATAGTAAGTGCAACATTAAGTGGATTACAGAACTCAAGGAAGATACGGATGAGCTACAAATTACAGTGGAAGACCTAAGAAACAAAATCAAGAAACTCACAAACAGACCATTCTGCAAACCAGAATCAACAAACAGACAATAGGAAGGGTGATTTCTGATGAAGAAAGAAAGATAAGATCCGAGAGAATGAACAAGTACTGGGCTGACAGGAAACTGAAAAATTCTTTGTATGAAGTTGGCTAGAGTGGTCCAATGAAGACCATACAATGTAAATAAATAAATAAATAAATAAATAAATAAATAAATAAATAAATAAATAAGTAAGAATAAATTAGTAAGAGGATTCAAGCTGGAAGCTGTTTCTATCATAGTTTAAGAAACATGTTATGGGACAAAGATGTGCCAACGGAAGCACAGGAAACTATGTACTGCACCAGCCCCTTTCCTACCGATGATGCGAGACGTAAAATGATACGCATGTAGGGGAAAAATGAGGCGTGGACCACGACTAGGAAAGGCCAGGAGAACACAGCCTTGAGCTGGAAACGTCCCTCATTATTGATGAATAAGGATGTTAATCAAATACTACAGCAATAAAATCCGAATAAAACTTAAATGGGGGTTTACTGGTAAAATAAATTTGAAACAGATAAGCAAAATAGTGATGTCAATAACTTAAAAAGGGAAAAGGATTGTAACATAAGCATACCTCGTTCAATGGATGTCAAAACATTATAACGTGAGCGTGGCGTTATTACACTACAAGATACAGATAACTATTATCAGAAGCTTGCCACCTCAAATATAACCTTGTTACATCATGTGCAGGTATTAATACAGCTCACATGGCCCAGTTAGGTCATTCTTTTTACAAGATTGACTTCTTTCAAGCATATATATTCTTTTCGCTCATTATCCACACAACAACAATAGCAATATCTCTACGAAGAAACCTCTCCGCATCATGGAGAAGAAAAAGGCAGGTAAAACAAAAATGAAAGACAATATCACGCCAGAGAGAGAAATGTCTCTGTACCAAAGAAGTGTATTGAAATCAAAGGAGAAAACACAGGCACGCGCATCGCCCACAAGAATGAAAGTAAATAAACATGGCTGCCTCACGGGCAAGCAAGCGCCCGAGACAGAGACCAAGACAAAATAAGTAATACTGTAACGAGAACAAAAATAAGGTACATAAACTAAATTAAAAACGAAAATAGAATTGACCGGTACATCATCTTTCCGCTCCCCTCACGCACGCACACACTCCCGAACTCACATACACATGCCAGTACGGCAGGCAATACGAGCGGTCGCTCCAATTAATAAAGTCGAACACCAATCCATGTAGGGTGACTCAATTGGTCACGAACTGCAGGTCTCACACCAGACAGCAGTATGCACGACGCAAACAATATAACAACGAGATCGGAAGAATCCCGTACTCAAAACCACCATGTCACGTGCCCCATACGACAAGAATGGAGCTTCCAGTCGACACGGGGAGCACAGATATATTTGAGGGCGAAATACCATATGATGCAGTGCACATAAATGGAATCAATTAAAGACTCAGTTATCATCATGGCATAGTCACAAACATACTAACAAACACACGTCCCATTCATGCTGTTTGGGGCGGAAGACGCATATCGATCAGCCATAATCAAGAGGGCCAATAGTAATACTAAAAAACTGCAGAACCAGAGTTAAACAAGAATTAACGTACCTGCGATATGAATAATCGAAACAATAAGATGCATGTTAATATGAACAAGGTTTGAATATATTAAACGCTCATTTATAAGATAGGAATGCAGCTCTGTTCTGTGTGGGCTCCATTGTTAATTCATCTCCCTTAAACAAAGCAAAGATACCCTTTAGAGAGATAATACTTCTTGTCTCGAAAAAAGGAACAATCTTCCGTGTTTATATCACACAGTGCTGCCCTCTTCAGTACATTGTCAGAAATACATAAGTTATTCGAATTGAGGCCATAGGAAGCCATTTACATATTTAAAAAACGTCACGTTTATGAACATGCCATTAGGCATGGCTCAGTACAAGATGCATAACGTACTCATAACAACTTATGGAGCAGAAACTTGGACAATGACAAGGAAGGATGAGAATCGAATACAGGCAGCCAAAATGAAGTTCTTGAGGAGTAAAATACAAAATAGTAGAAGAGACAAAATAAGGAATGAGAAAATCCAGGAAGAAATTGGAGTGGAAAAAATTAATGATAGAATAGAGAAGAGCCGACTAAGATGGTATGGGCACATAAAACGAATGAGTGATGAAAGAATGCTAAAACAGGTGATGGAAATGCAAATGCAAGGAAGGAGATGCCACGGACGACCACGATTGAGAGGGAAGGACACAATCCAACGCAGTATTAGAGAAATAAACCTGGACAGGGACACAGTGTTGGAGGAGGAGTGGTGGAAAGACCGAAGAAAGTGGAGAGGAACATATTTGCCCTTACCCGACTACAGCTAGATAATGGGAGATGATGATGATCAAATAAATAAACAAAACAACTTATTGGTAGACATTTATATAAACACATCACAATTGCTGTAAAAGAAAAAGAAAAAGCAAACTTTCATGAATTCCACTCTCAATAAAATGTTTGTTTATATAACTAGTGCTGATTTTCATTCTCGGTAAGAATCGCCACATGTCTATGAAATGCAAGGTGCGAATGTTGGAACAGAAAATTTTGAAGATGGTCCTATTTGATGGCGATAGAATAAAAAACTATCTTTAGTAGCTGTCAATGTGCCGCGCCCCCACAATCAGTCCATATTACATATATAATTTTTTAGATGCACTTTAAATTCAAATACATTCAAACCCTTTTGGGATCCAAGAGTAAGCGTTCCAAAGATCTGAAATAACCATTTAAATTTTTTTGGAAAGATTGTAGGATGGTGTCTTGCCTTTAAAAAGAACCCCCATGATGCTGTAGCCCTGAAGGGTCTTGGCTTACCACGGGAGAAGAGGTCAGCGAGATTAATCCTCTCGGCTATTATTCTTGGCTTTCTAGACCGGAAAGTAATTGTATGATATCAAAGTAGGGAATTCATGCTTTATTATATAATTGTAATATACAGCCAGGTATGACAGTAGTAACCTCTCCATCATAGAACGGTTGATCAGAACTCTACCTACAAAAAAAAGATGCTCTTCATGTTATGTTAACAATGTTGCAATTGGATTGGCACAGAAAATTGTTCTTTTCTACAAAATTAGGTTACCTTACTCCAGGGTACGTGATTTAAATTTGTGAACTCGCCGTATTTGCTACGCCAGAAAGCCAACCGCTGCCTGTTGCTGTGCATCAGAGGAGGGATGGGAAGTGCGAGGCAGAGGTAACGCTCGGTGCGAATGCACAAGTTTCTCGTTCGTTTCGCATAGTCGCTTCCCAGCCCCAGAAGGCTGTGTTACAGTTTGTTCTGCACTACTATGCGAACGCCGTAGAAAGAGAAGACAAACTTGTACCAGAATACAGGCAGCTTTCCAGGTCTTTCGCGTCACACCACACGTCCTGAACGGAGTCCAAAGGTCACTACTATACCGTTGTGAACTCTGCATCGGAGACACTGACTCGCTGTCCCATCAGAAGCGCCACTATGCACTGCCCTTCACCTATTAGCTGAACTGTGCAGCGGGCGCACGGGACGCGGGACTGTAACTGCGCAGTGTAGAGAGAACTTCGAGAGGCAACATTACATGCTCCGCGCCAGTGGGAATGTGCTGTGTGGTGTGTGCCTGTGTTTAGTTATGACCATGCTCCAGCATAAAGCTGCAGGGAACGTGAACGAACAGTCGGAACACTGAAATTCGCGCCCAATAATCACTTTTAAAGGCTGCTTTTAGGTTAAGATTTTTCCGGTCAATATAAAATACACATAACACGGTTACAATGGCAGTGCAGGTGTTTAAAAGTAACCAATTCAAGAATATTTTCACCAGTTGAATGTATTGGCCTGTATTGTGAGTAATTAGTGAGTAATTAATATCTCGAAAATTTCTCTCAACACTTTGTCGAGGATTGATGTTAAAAATTAATTTGGACTTTAAGGAAACTTTTAAGCCCAAGAAAAATATAGGTCATCGCTTTGGAATTAAAAATATAACTGGATGAATACATTGTTGTACTTTCATGCTGTTATGCTCTCTACACTTCGAATTCCTTCCCTCTCAACTTCCATTTACTTTCTTCAATATCTCGAAAATTTCCCTCAACACTTTCTCGGGGATTGACGTTAAAAATTAATTTGGACTTTAAGGAAACTTTTAAGCCCAAGAAAAATATAGGTCATCGCCTCGGAATTAAAAATATAACTGGATGATTACATTGTTATACTTTCGTGCTGTTATGCTCTCTGCACTTAGAATTCCTTCCCTCTCAACCTCCATTTACTTTCTTCAATATCTTGAAACTTCCCTCAACACTTTCTCGGGGATTGATGTTAAAAATTAATTTGGACTTTAAGGAAACTTTTAAGCCCAAGAAAAATATAGGTCGTCGCTTTGGAATTAAAAATATAACTGGATGAAAATATTGATGTACTTTCGTGCTGTTATGCTCTCTGCACTTCGAATTCCTTTCCTCTCAACTTCCATTTACTTTCTTCAATATCTCGAAAATTTCCCTCAACACTTTCTCAGGGATTGATGTTAAAAATTAATTTGGACTTTAAGGAAACTTTTAAGCCCAAGAAAAATATAGGTCATCGCTTTGGAATTAAAGATATAACTGGATGAAAATTTTTTGACACTCCAGCACAGGGGGGCACACAGCCAGTATCGACAGGCGGACACAGCCAAGGCCAACTAATCTATCTAGTGCGGCTTTGACATAGCACGTTCGGTTCAGGCACATTCCAGCTGAAGCGGAGCATGTCCTGTTGCCTCTCAAAGTTCTCTCTTGGACGCAGTTACAGTCCTTGTCCCGTGTCCCGTGTCCTGGCACTCTGTACCGAAACACTCCGCCTCAAGCTCCTAATGTTGCGGAACAAGTGAATGTTCTGGTCTGCTCAACCCTACACAGAACTCATCGACGACTGTCAGTTGTGTAAAACAGTCTGGAATGTAGCCCCTCAAGTAATGGCTTGGTGAAGATGGCCATCCTCATCTATGAAGAACATAAGCAAATTTTCCTTGGTTCATTATTATACGGTTCAAGATATTCCACTGCCATTGAGGAAGGTGAAATCTAGTTGGCTTTGTGACAGTATGTTGATTAGGTAAGAATGAGGCATACAAGTGTAGCTCTAGTGTGCAATGATGGTCATCCTGACTGAAGTCGTCGTTATGTCCCTGACACTGTAAGTTAAGTGTGCCCGGGCTGAATAGCTTGGGCGATAGAGAGCTGGCCTTCCGACCCCAACTTGGCAGGTTCGATCCTGGCTGAGTCTGGTGGTATTTGAAGGTGCTCAAATACGTCAATCTCGAGTCGGTAGATTTACTGGTATGTAAAAAAACTGCAGGATAAAATTCTGGCACCTTGGTGTCTCCCAAAACTGTAAAAAATAGTTAGTGGAATGTAAACACTCATCATTATTTCTTCGCTCCAGCAAGCCGGGTGCGGTTGTGTTTGTCTAGTTTGTCCTGTCCATCCACAAACGTTCTTTATACCTGCAACGCCAGTTTACATCTCTAATTTCAAGGTCCTTGAAAATCTGCTTCTCCCAAACATCACAAGGTTTTCTTCTTGGTCTCTTCCCAGGAACACTATGGTCAAAGTATGCTCAAGTAGTCCTGTGGGGATCCATTCTTTTCATTTGACCATACCTGCAACAGTTTGCTTTATGTCGCACCAATACAGATAGTTTTTATGGTGACGATGTGATAGGAAAGGCCTAGGAGTGAGAAAGAAACGGCCATGGCCTTATTTAAGGTACAACCCCAGCATTTGCCTGGTGTGAAAATGGGAAAGCAAGTGATTATACCATTGCAATTTCTTCATTTCTTGGGTCTCCAATCCAAGCTGCTGTCAGACATCCATATACTTTTTTGTAACAAGAATCGAGGAACTTCATTTCTGTTGCCTGAAATGACTCTTTGTTGATAGCTTCATGCCTAAGATCTAGTCTAGCTTGTACTTCCGCTTCTGTATCACCCCATACAACTCGTCATGGGCCGATACTCATAGAGATCTTCACTTGGAATTACCTTGACATCATTCACGTTCTTCAACATATTTTGATCCATTAGAATATAATCTATAAGGGGCAGTCAAATCAAAACCGAACACCTGCCATAACACACATTCCACGTGAAAGGTGGCAACACTGTTGTTAAGTATCGATACTGCCATCACTGTGGTAGGAGAACTGCATAGTGACAACTCACAGGTGCACGCAGTTGTGGGTTACGTCTTTGTTGGTGCACGGACTGGTCTAGTGTGTTCGTCCAGCTGTAGAAATGGAGGCAATCAAAGAAGAGCAGAGAATTGTGGTTCGTTTTCTGGTGCCTGAGTGTGCTGAAGTACACGAAACTCATCATCGCATGTCTGCTGTGTGTGGCGAGCACTGCATGTCCATGACGAGTGGCATAGGTGATCCCGAGAAGGGCGCACCTCACTGGAAGATGATACGTGCTCAGGACAGGCTGGCCCATGCTTAAATGGCATGTTCACGAATGTGACGTTTCTCATATGCATATGGCTTCTTATGGCCTCTATTCCAGTGACTTATGTATTTCTGGTAATGTACTAGAGAGGGCAGCACCCTCAGTTGTAAACCCAGAACATCGTTCATTTTACGAGAGGAGTTCTATTATCTCTTTGAAGCGACTCTTTGCCTTGTTTATGTGAGAGGTAATAACAATGGAGGCCGTGCTGATCGAAGTAGCCTTTCTATGTTTTAAATGGGTTTTCCATATATTCAAACTTAGCCCATACATGCATGTTACCTTTTATTTTGACCTTTGATATTACAGGTATGTTGATCTTTGTTTTCGTTTTTGGTATTGTGATGATTCATAACTTTCCATTCATAGCAGATTGACACGCATCTTTTCTGCTCTGCTGCATGGAAGTGCCGTGTGTGTGTGTGGTTGTTATTGTGATCATAAAATGTTGGTAACTGGGTTTCAGATTTATTCTATTTGTGTGCACTGCGTTCTATGGTACTTTACCTTTAGATGTGTTTATGCCGTCCGTCTCAACTTAAAATTACATTCTTGTCATATGAAGCATGTGACCTGATGGATTTGAGCACGGGTGACTTTCAATCCCATTGTAAAATTGTTTGCGTGGTGCACGCTGCTGCTTGGTATATGTGGCCATGTGAGTCATACTATATAAATTTATTTTGACATTAGTAACTGGAACGGCAGTTCATATTGCTTCCCGATACCTTCATATGTGTGAATGCTTGGATGTGTGTTGCTGAGCGAGGGGAGAGGAAAGATGCTTTGTCGATCAGCCCCATTGGCATTTTTAGTTTGGTGTCTATACCTTATGTTTGTTCTCGGTACAGTTTTATTTATTCTTGTCATGTCTCTGCCTTGGGCGTTTGCTAGCCTGGGAGGCCGCCATGTTTTCTTTCATATATTTAGGCTATGCGCATGCCTGTGATACTCTCAGATTTTATTATTGTTCGCTTGGTGCAGAGATGTTTCTCTGTGTCCCATCCCGATTTCCGCTTTGATTTTTACCTGCTCGTTTTTATCCTCTGTGACGCGTGGGTCTTTGACTGCTATGGGTATTGTTGAGTGGATAATGGAGTGAGAAGAGTCGTGTTATGAATGAGACGTATCTCGTAAAAAGGATGACCTAAATTGGGCCGTGATAATGAAAATAAAATTGGCATATGATGTAATGGAGGTATTTCTGAGACGGTGAGCTTGTAATTATATCTGTTTGTGTCTTGAAATAATAGTAATGCTGCGCTCACGCGTCGATGTGATGACATTCATTCGGAAGGTACGTTTATGTAAATATCCACTTGGTATTTTTTTCTTAATTATTGGCTTCCTTTTTCCTGTTTAACGTTTTTTCTTTAATTTTATCGTATCAATAAACCCTCATTTAATTTATTCTGCATTTCATTTATTGTAGTATTTGGTTCATATCCTTGTTCAGCAACAATGAGGGTCATTTCCAGCTCAAGACTGTGTTCTCTTGGCTTTTCCTAGTTGCTGTTCATGCCTCGTTTTTCCCTGTGTGTGTGTTAGGTTTGGTGTTATTTAATACATTATCTGTGAGGGAGTTAGGGTTCGGCTCATGGCCCATAGAACCATTAATCCTGATGTGATAGGGCGGATTGATGGCCTTATCCAGGAAAACCAACAAATCGCAGAGGAAGAAAGACATTTCTGGATGTCGGTTTCATTCGGACAAGGAAGTGCAAGAGTGGATGTGGTTGTAGATCCGTCAGCGACCTACCTCTTTACAAAACCAGAATTGATTGTCTCGTCTCACAGTGGATAAATGTATTAACGCTTTTCGTAATTATTTTTTAATAAAACCACATGGTCACGTTGTAGCGGATGTTCGGTGTTCATCTGACTGCCCCTTTTTCATCATCCGTGCTAAATCTTGTGGTTTTGTGGGAGTCCCTTTTCTTGAAGCAAGTGTTACTTGATATCAGGTTGTTTCTAATGCATAGATCGAGCATATATTCTCCCTCATCATTTATATTTAACATTCCATGAGGACTCAGTGTGGATTCATATCCTGTTCATTGTGAGCCAACTTGTGATTTGAAATCACCTATTACAGTTAGATTTTCGTATTCGGTGTGTTCTTTTAAGTTATTAAGGAAGTTGGCCTTTTCCTCTTTTGAGCATCCTACCTGTGGGGCATACATGTGGATCACATTCTATTTCCTTTCGCTAACAAACTCGACTCGACTAGAAGCATCTATATCCAGGGGCGTAGCCAGGGGAGGTGGGATGTACTGGAGGTTACAACTTTCCTATGGAATTTCTACAAAACAAAATAAACAGGAACTGACAATAAACAAGTGAAAATTGACTCAATGAATTGGCTCTTTCGAACATTCACAGAAAAAAATAATTGTAAAACCAGCACATCTTTTGTATTTTTTAAGAAACCTCAAAAGTAGAATTTTAGATTGTAATCTGAACTTATAAATCAGTCACTATTGATCAGCATTTAGGCATTGCAGGTTGGATTCACTGATTGTTTCAAGACCATAATCATTGTTCATTGTTGTCTTTTTGAATTCTAGTCAGTGGATGGATTTTGGAATTATTTTAACTTTCAATATTGTGAGTTGGATCTGCTGATTATTTTAAATTCATATTCATTCATTCATTCTTCATCAAGTTTTGAATTTTGGTCAGTGGATGAATTTTGGAAGTTTAATTGTCGTTACATTTTGTCTCATCTCATACCATTAGGGGCCGATGATCTCACCTTGCAGACATAGGCCGAGGGTCTTTCATTTGGTTCCTCCCCATCTCAATGTGGCAAGTGAGGGCCAAGCATTCAGCTTCAGGACATACTCCTGTAGTGCAGTGGCGGTATTCGTCCTACCATGAGAACGATCTGAAATGATAAGTATCAGTCAATCAATCAATCAATCAATCAATCAATCAATCAATCAATCAATCAATCAATCAATCAATCAATCAATCAATCAATCAATACTGATCTGCATTTAGGGCAGTCACCCAGTGGCAGATTCCCTACCTGTTGCTTTCCTAGCCTTTTCCTAAATGATTTCAAAGAAATTGGAAATTTATTGAACGTCTCCCTTGGTAAGTTATTCCAATCCCTAACTCCCCTTCCTATAAATGAAGATTTTCCCCAGTTTGTCCTCTTGAATTCCAACTTTATCTTCATATTGTGATCTTTCCTACTTTTATAAACGCCACTCAAACTTATTCGTCTACTAATGTCATTCCACGCCATCTCTCCGCTGACAGCTCGGAACATACCACTTATTACATATAATTTTAAAAAATATTTGTTTAATGTCAACCTAGTCAACTGTCGTCAATACGGACCAAATATGAGGTTAATGACTTGTAACATACCACTTAGTCGAGCAACTGTTCTTCTTTCTCTCAATTCTTCCCAACCCAAACTTTGCAACATTTTTGTAACGCTACTCTTTTGTCGGAAATCACCCAGAAGAAATCGAGCTGCTTTTCTTTGGATTTTTTCTAGTTCTTGAATCAGGTACTCCTGGTGAGGGTCCCATACACTGGAACCATACTCTAGTTGGGGTCGTACCAGAGACTTATATGCCCTCTCCTTTACATCCTTACTACAACCCCTAAACACCCTCATAACCATGTGCAGAGATCTGTACCCTTTATTTACAATCCCATTTATGTGATTACCCCAATGAAGATCTTTCCTTATATTAACACCTAGATACTTACAATGATCCCCAAAAGGAACTTTCACCCCATCAACGCAGTAATTAAAACTGAGAGGACTTTTCCTATTTGTGAAACTCACAACCTGACTTTTAACCCCGTTTATCAACATACCATTGCTTGCTGCCCATCTCACAACATTTTCTAGGTCATGTTGCAGTTGTTCACAATCTTGTAACTTATTTATCACTCTATAGAGAATAACATCATCCGCAAAAAGCTTTACCTCCGATTCCACTCCTTTACTCATATCATTCATATATATAAGACAACAAAAAGGTCCGATAATACTGCCTTGAGGAATTCCCCTCTTAATTATTACAGGTTCAGACAAAGCTTCACCTACTCTAATTCTCTGATATCTACTTTCTAGAAATATAGCAACCCATTCAGTCACTCTTTTGTCTAGTACAATTGCACTCATTTTTGCCAGTAGTCTCCCATGATCCACCCTATCAAATGCTTTAGACAGGTCAATCGCGATACAGTCCATTTGACCTTCAGAATCCAAGATATCTGCTATATTGTACCGGTTACGACCTGTACATAAGTATTTTTTAGCATAAGTTACGTTTATTTACCACGCGTAATGTTCCGAGAGCGCCTGGTTTGTTTACCAGCAGCGAGGACCAGCTAGCGAGTGTATGACGACTGTGAGCTGTGACGTAGCCACAGGGGCTAGCTAGACCGCCCGCTCGTCTCAACACGTGTTACCAGCCTTGACTGGTATTTTTTGGATTCCACGTCTCTTGTTCTAGAGAGTTCGATGGAGAAAATTTTGAAATTTCTATAATAATGATGCTAGCGAGTCGAGCGATATGTCATCTTGTTTGGGATCACCTAAACGTCCCAATGCTCGAGTTTCAAGCAAATCCATCGAGGGATTCGGGAGATATTCAATCAAATCGTATTATGACGTAGACGTCCCGAATCGAATAAAAGGAGGACCTACTGTAGCCTATTCACACAGTCTCAGCTGAGTAGTCAGCGGGGACACTCTTGCTGTTACTATCATCGTGGAACTCTGTCATTCTACAAGTGTGGGAAGACGATTCTTCCAAGTACTATAAAGTGGCCTCATAAGACTACGAGTGTTGTAGAAAATTTTCTAAGTCTTCGTAATTGAACTTAGAATATTTACAAGTGTTAATTGAATGGACTTGTATTATTTACGTGCCTTCGAGACTGAAACTTTTCTATTAACTTGTATTATTTACGTGTCTTCGAAGCTGGAATTTTTCTAAGTGTTCGTGAAATGGACTTGTATTATTTACATGGGTTCGAGACCCGGATTCTTCTAAGTGTTCACTATATGGACTTGTATTATTTTCATGTGTTCGAGACCAGAACTTTTCTACGTGATCATTGAATGGACTTGCATTATTTAAGACTATTCAGAGATTGGAATTTTTCTAAGTGTTCGTGAAATGGACTTGTATTATTTACGTGGAATATTTGCGAGTGTTGAGGAACTCATCCTTCTAATAGACAGTGATTGATTAACATTGCTAGTGATGAACTTTTACTTTCCAACGGCTTTAAACGAAGTTAGGATTTAACTTACATTTACTCAAAGACTTGTACATTTGCCAGTGTTGGTTTAAATGACTTATAAATTTCGTCAGTGAATTTACTTATGTGGAAGGACTTGTGTTTCCGTCAGTGGTCACTCAAAGACTTTATGAATTTCACCAGTGATTAACTTTAAATATATTCAAACTTCCAAGTGAATGGACTTGTGTTTTCATTCGAGTTTAGGCAAAGACTTGCACCTTCGCCAGTAATGAACTTTGAGTTTAACTATAATTTCACAAGAAGGGACTTGTATTTTTCGTTGCCAAAAGTTATTCAGGGACGAGGATTTTCCTAGTGATGAACTCTAAAATTATTAATACTACTCATATCGTTTTAGGAGTGTTGGAAGTCTTGATGTACAATTATCAAGAACTCTGCTTGTAAGTTGATCATCCAAGGTTTTCATGGACTCAGTGCTACTAGTGACCTTGGGAACATCAATCCTCTCAGTCTCATTGGGCTGAGAGTCGGGCTCTTTTACTGGTACAATATCTTGCTGGAATCCTACAAGTTGAGCTTCAGTGGAATAACCTTTCCTAAAACCGAATTGCCTTCTATCGAACCAGTTATTAATTTCACAAACATGTCTAATATAATCAGAAAGAATGCCTTCCAAAAGCTTACATACAATGCATGTCAAACTTACTGGCCTGTAATTTTCAGCTTTATGCCTATCACCCTTTCCTTTTTACACAGGGGCTACAATAGCAACTCTCCATTCATCTGGTATAGCTCCTCCGACCAAGCAATAATCAAATAAGTACTTCAGATATGGTACTATATCCCAACCCATTGTCTTTAGTATATCCCCAGAAATCTGATCAATTCCAGCCGCTTTCCTAGTTTTCAAATTTTGTATCTTATTGTAAATGTCATTGTTATCACATGCAAATTTTATTACTTCTTTAGCCTTAGTCTCCTCCTCTATCTCGACATTTTCCTTGTAACCAACAATCCTTACATACTGCTGACTGAATACTTCTGCCTTTTGAAGATCCTCACATACACACTCCCCTTGTTCATTGATTATTCCTGGAATGTCCTTCTTGGAACCTGTTTCTGCCTTAAAATACCTATACATACCCTTCCATTTTTCACTAAAATTTGTATGACTGCCAATTATGCTTGCCATCATGTTATCCTTAGCTACCTTCTTTGCTAGATTCAATTTTCTAGTAAGTTCCTTCAATTTCTCCTTACTTCCACAGCCATTTCTAACTCTATTTCTTTCCAGTCTGCCCCTCCTTCTTAGTCTCTTTATTTCTCTATTATAATAAGGTGGGTCTTTACCATTCCTTACCATCCTTAAAGGTACAAATCTGTTTTCGCATTCCTCAACAATTTCTTTAAACCCATCCCAGAGTCTGTTTACATTTTTATTTACCAATTTCCACCAATCATAGTTACTTTTTAGAAACTGCCTCATGCCTGCTTTATCAGCCATATGGTACTGCCTAATAGTCCTACTTTTAAGACCTTCCTTTCTATCACATTTATTCTTTATTCTTAACTACCACAAAAACAGCTTCGTGATCACTAATACCATCTATTACTTCAGTTTCCCTATAGAGCTCATCTGGTTTTATCAGCACCACATCCAGGATATTTTTCCCTCTGGTTGGTTCCATCCCTTTCTGAATCAGCTGTCCTTCCTGTATTAACTTATTTGCCATTTGTTGGTCATGCTTCCTGTCGTTCGCATTTCCTTCCCAATTGACATCTGGCAAATTCAGATCTCCTGCTACAATCACATTTCTTTCCATGTCATTTCCCACATAGCTGACTATCCTATCAAATAATTCCGAATCCTCGTCAGTGCTACCCTTTCCCGATCTGTACACTCCAAATATATCAAGTTGCCTATTATCTTTAGAAATGAGCCTTACACCTAGAATTTCATGTGTCTCATCTTTAACTTTTTCGTAGCTTACAAATTCTTCTTTCACCAGAATGAACACTCCCCCACCCACCATTCCTATCCTATCTCTACGATACACACTCCAGTGCCGTGAGAAAATTTCTGCATCCATTATATCATTTCTCAGCCATGATTCAACTCCTATTACAATATCTGGTAAATATATATTTATTAAATTACTTAATTCTATTCCTTTCTTTACAATACTTCTACAGTTCAACACTAACAATTTTATGTCATCCTTACTTGATTTCCAGTTCCCTGTTCCCTTATCACCGCTCCCTAGGCCATCCCGTTTCCCTGAATGTACCTCCCTATTACCCTTCCAAACAAATTTCCTAACTTATACGTACCACTGCGGTTTAAATGAAGGCCATCCGAGCGCAGATCTCTATCTCCTACCCACCCATTAGGATGTAGAAATTTCACTCCCAGTTTCCCACATACCCACTCCATAGTCTCATTTAAATCCCCAATCACCCTCTAGTCAGTATCCCTCTTACACAGTATTCCACTAATAACAATCTCCGCTTTCTTAAACTTCACCCGTGCTCTATTTACCAGATCCCACACATCTCCAACTATGTTGGTACTTATATCAGCTTGTCTTACGTTGTTGGTACCAACGTGAAACACTACCATCTTCTCCTTCCCCTCCTCCCTCTCTTCTACCTTCCTCAACATCTGCCTCAACATAATTCCTGGATAACATTCTACCACTGAAGCCGGTTTATGTGTACAGCTTCATCCATAGAGTTCATTCCTAAATTAGCTTTTCTCTCTTCATTCCGGGTACCCTCCTGCCATTGTTCCCACCTGTTTGTACCAGCAATAGTTCTCACCACTTTCATGTCTGTTACTTCTAACTCATGAATAAGATATCCTGAGTCAACCCAGCTTTCGCTTCCGTAAAATAAAGTTGGTCTGAAAACAGACCAATATAAAGATAGTTTCGTCTGGGAGCTGACTTCCTTCTTACAGAATATTGTTGATCGCAACTGCGAACTCACTGCATTAGCTTTATTACACCTTGATTCAATCTCACTATATTACCATCCTGGGAGTATACACAACCTAAATACTTGAAATTATCGACCTGTTCTAGCTTTGTATCACCAATCTGACATTCAATTCTGTGGAATTTCTTACCTACTGACATCAATTGAGTCTTCGAAAGGCTAATTTTCATACCATACTCATTGCACCTACTGTATTTTCAAGTTCCAAGATATTAGACTGCAGGCTTTCGGCACAATTCTGCTATTAAGACCAAGTCATCACCATTGGCCAGACTGCTTACTACATTTCCACCAAACTGAATCCCTCCCTGCCATTTTATACCTTTCAGCAGATAAACCATGTAAATTACGAACAGCAAAGGTGTCTAACCCCTGTAAGTACCCTGAACCAAGAACTCATTCTACCATCAATTCTCACTGAAGCCCAGTTGTCAAAATAAATCCTTTGATTGATCTTAATAATCTACCTTTAATTCCATAGTCCCCTAGTATGATGAACATCTTTTCCCTCGGTACCCTGTCATATGCTTTCTTTAGATCTACGAAACATAAACACAACTGCCTATTCCTCTCCTAGCAATTTTCAATTACCGTACCTGGCACATACTGAAAATCTGATCCTGACAGCCTCTCTGTGGTCTGAAACCACACAGGTTTTTCATCCAACTTCCTCTCAACTACTGATCGCACCCTCCCTTCCAAGATGCTAGTGTATACTTTGCCTGGTATACTAATCAATGAGATACCTCGATAGTTGTTGCAATCCTTCCTGTTCCCTTGCTTATAGATAGGTGCAATTACTGCTTTCGTCCAATCTGAGGTACCTTACCAACACTCCATGCTAATCTTACCACTCTATGAAGCCAATTCATCCATGCCTTCCCACTATACTTCATCATTCCAGGTTTAATTTAATCTATTCCTGCTGCTTTATGACAATGGTGTTTATTTACCATCCTCATTTTCCTCCTCCCCATGAGCTTGGCTGTTCACAACACCACCAGGAAGATTTCCTTTTACGTAGAGAAGATGTTCAAAATATTCCCTCCACCTCTCCAGTGATTCCCTCGAATCTATTATGAGTTCACCTGAAGTACTCAAAACACTGTTCATTTCCTTTTTCCCTCCCTTCCTAAGATTCTTTATTACTGTCCAGAAAGGTTTCCCTGCTGCTTGACCTAGCCTTTCCAGGTTATTACCAAAATCTTCCCACGACTTCTTTTTGGATTCAACAACTATTTGTTTCGCTCTGTTTCTTTCATCTACGTACAAATCCCTGTCTGCCTTGGCCCTTGTTTGGAGCCATTTCTGATAAACCTTCTTTTTACGTTTACAAGCTGCTCTCAATTCATCATTCCACCATGATGTTTGCCTTTACCCATCTTTACACACAGTTGTTCCTAGGCATTCCCTTGCTGTTTCTACTACAGCATACCTGTATGCCACCCATTCTCTTTATATATCCTGAACCTGCTTACTGTCCACTGTTCGAAACTGCTCACTAATCATATTCATGTACTTCTGTCTAATTCCCTCGTCCTGCAGATTTTCTACCCTTATTCGTTTGGAGACAGATTTCACTTTCTCTACCTTAGGCCTAGAGATACTTAGTTCACTACAGATCAGATAGTGGTCTGTATCATCGAAAAATCCCTGGAAAACTCTTACATTCCTAACAGATTTATTGAATTCGAAGTTGGTTAGGATATAGTCTAGTCTGGATCTGGTATCCCTAGCTTCCCATGTGTAGCGGCGAATAGCCTTATGCTTGAAGAATGTATTCGTAACTGCTAAACCCATACTAGCACAGAAGTCCAGCAAACGCTTGCCATTCCCATTAGCTTCCACATCTTCCCCACATTTACCCATCACCCTTTCGTATCCTTCAGTTCTATTTCCAACTCTCACATTGAAATCGCTCATTAGCACTATTCTGTCCTTGCTGTTCACCCTGACCACGATGTCACTCAATGCTTCATAAAACTTGTCAACTTCATCCTCATCTGCACCCTCACATGGTGAATACACGGAGACAATTCTAGTCCTAATTCCTCCAACTGCCAAATCTACCCACATCATTTGCTCTTGTACGTGCCTAACAGAAACTATGTTGCGTGCAGTAGTATTCCTGATAAACAGCTCTACCCCATACTCTACCCTTCCCTTTCTAACACCCGTCAAGTTCACTTTTTAATCTCCTATCTCTTCCTCGTTATCTCCCCTTACCCGAATATCACTTACTCCTAGCACATCCAGATGCATCCTCTTTGCTGACTCCCTCACCTGTCAATGGGAGTGGGACTCCGTTACTCCCATAGGTCCGAGGCTTGCTTAAAATGTTCTGAGCTGGGTAAATTCATGAAGCAGGATGCTTCCCTACTTACACAGAGTCCAAGTGAGGACCTTTCCTCTAACGGGTTATGGACCACCGGTGGATTGTATAGTCCTAGCCGCCTGAGCACAAGGAGGGCCATGACTCAGAATATTTCCGAGATGCCCACTCCCATTCCGTAGCAACTGGTATCCCGTCTCTCAGGACCACTTACTAGGCCACTCAACCGTTGCCCATGGTTCACGAGCTAGGACATGACTACAGTAACCCGCACCATGAATTCTTCTTCTTCTTCTTCTTCTTCTTCTTCTTCTTATTATTATTATTATCCACCTCTGTGGTGTAGTGGTTAGTGTGATTAGCTGCCACCCCCGGAGACCCGGTTTCGATTTCCGGCTCTGCCACGAAATTTGAAAAGTGGTATGGAGGGCTGGAACGGGGTCCACTCAGCTTCCGGAGGTCAACTGAGTAGAGGGGGTTCGGTTCCCTCCTCAGCCATTCTCGGCAAATGTCCGGGTGGTACCTAACGTATGGTCGCGGCCGCTTCCTTCCTTCTTCCTTGCCTATCCCTTCTCATTGTCCCGTCCCCCCAGAAGGCCCCTGTTCAGCATGGCAAGTGAGGTCGCCTAGGCGAGATACTGGTCCTCCTCCCCAGATGTATCACCGATCAAGGGGCGAGTTGGCCGTGTGGTTAGGGGTGCACAGCTGTGATCTTGCATCGGGGAGATAGTGGGTTCGAGCCCCATTGTTGGAAGCCTTGAAGGTGGTTTTCCCATTTTCACACCTATCTGTGTCGGTGCGATATAAAACAAATAATTTAAAAAAAGGTATCCCCGACCCAAAGTCTCGCGCTTCAGGACACTGCCCTTGAGGCGATAGTGGTGGGATCCCTCGCTGAGTCCGGAGGTAAAACCAACCCTGGAGGAGAAACGGAAATAAAGATTATTATTTTATTATTATTATTATTATTATTGTTGTTGTTGTTGTTGTTGTAGGTCCCACTAACCACTTCTGTGGTTTCCTGCGACGTCGAGTTGTCGGCATTTTTTGCCACTGGAGTTTTTTAATGTGCCGGACACCTACCGATATGAGGCTGTCATATTTGAGCACCTTCAAGTACCACCGAGCAAAGTCGGAATTGAAACCGCAAAATTGGCTCAGAAGGGCAGTGCTCTACCGTCTGAACTAGGCCTACTCATCCCGGTACAACATATACAAAATTCCAATCAGTTCTTTCTCTTCAGTATAAATGAGCTACGAGCATAATTCATGTAAGAGCATCGTATATAATACATGTTCACATACAATGAAATATAATTATTACTTAATGAAGTTTGCTGAGAAAACAGGTCATGGAAGCTGTAGTGGCCCCCTTTTTTCCCGCCAAGATAAGGAAATAAATACCACGACAGTACCTCATAATAAACTTGATAATGACATTTGTTACTTTGTTAAAATCTTAATTCCGATAGAGATAATGATTGCAGTTCGGTAGGGAAGTTGTATTACAAGCTTCTCTCGTGTCTTTTACTTGAAAAGTAAATTGCAGTTACGCTAGCTTAATCGTTGTTTCACCGTTCGCATTTTAATGTAAATTTACATCTATTACATTGATTACCGGTACTGAAAATGTTAATGCAATTCATATAAAACCCCAAAACGCCCATACTCACCTAAATCACGCCGATATATCGTATCGTAATCTGTTTACCCTCCAGGGTTGGTTTTTCCCTCGGACTCAGCGAGGGATCCCACCTCTACCGCCTCAAGGGCAGTGTCCTGGAGCTTCAGACTCTGGGTCAGGGGATACAACTGGGGAGGATGACCAGTACCTCGCCCAGACGGCCTCACCTGCTATGCTGAACAGGGGCCTTGTGGGGATGGGAAGTTTGGAAGGGATAGACAAGGAAATGGGAAGGAAGCGGCCGTGGCCATAAGTTAGGTACCATCCCGGCATTTGCCTGAAGGAGAAGTGGGAAACCACGGAAAACCACTTCCAGGATGGCTGAGGTGGGAATCGAACCCACCTCTACTCAGTTGACCTCCCGAGGCTGAGTGGACCCCCTTCCAGCCCTCGTACCACTTTTCAAATTTCGTGGCAGAGCCGGGAATCGAACCCGGACCTCCGGGGGTGGCAGCTAATCACACTAACCACTACACCACAGAGGCGGACTAATTGCCAATCAATAAATAAATTGATATTTCATAACGTAATGCTTATGCACGTAAAATCAGTATAAACTGTATACCTTAACAGTATAGTAACTTTGTAGACTATGTCCAGGCAGATATTCTGAGCCCTTCAACATTCTAATTCGAGCGGCCGTCCACTGTGCTATTCACGAAAAAAAAAAAAAAAAAAAAAAAAGCCTGTTAAGGATATTTTACCTGCATAATTATGTCGACGTCCTTTTAGGTGGAGATGTCTCCCCCTCATGTGGAATGGTTTCATTCGACGAAGGACGAACATTATGATTTTTCAAGTTTCTTATCCTCGTCGATGTACTTTTACTATCGTTCTTTAATATTTTATCACATCGTGTACATTTTACTCGTTTGTCCGGAAGCTCTTGAAAGTAGTCCCAAGTCCTTGACCTTTATCTACCGGTCATTGTCTGCTCTGTCTGAAGTAATAACAAGTTCATATATTATAATATACACTGACTGACAGTGACAATGCAACACCAAGGAGGAGTGGTTCGAAAGGGATGAAAGTTGGGGAAAAAACAGAGACGGCACGGATGAATAATTGATGTTTATTTCAAACCGATATGCAGGTTACACAATGCGCACGGCATCGACTCAGTAGGATGTAGGACCACCGCGAGCGGCGATGCACGCAGAAACACGTCGAGGTACAGAGTTAATAAGAGTGCGGATGGTGTCCTGAGGGATGGTTCTCCATTCTCTGTCAACCATTTGCCACAGTTGGTCGTCCGTACGAGGCTGGGGCAGAGTTTGCAAACGGCGTCCAATGAGATCCCACACGTGTTCGATTGGTGAGAGATCCGGAGAGTACGCTGGCCACGGAAGCATCTGTACACCTCGTAGAGCCTGTTGGGAGATGCGAGCAGTGTGTGGGCGGGCATTATCCTGCTGAAACAGAGCATTAGGCAGCCCCTGAAGGTACGGGAGTGCCACCGGCCGCAGCACATGCTGCACGTAGCGGTGGGCATTTAACGTGCCTTGAATACGCACTAGAGGCGACGTGGAATCATACGCAATAGCGCCCCAAACCATGATGCCGCGTTGTCTAGCGGTAGGGCGCTCCACAGTTACTGCCGGATTTGACCTTTCTCCACGCCGACGCCACACTCGTCTGCGGTGACTATCACTGACAGAACAGAAGCGTGACTCATCGGAGAACACGACGTTCCGCCATTCCCTCATCCAAGTCGCTCTAGCCCGGCACCATGCCAGGCGTGCACGTCTATGCTGTGGAGTCAATGGTAGTCTTCTGAGCGGACGCCGGGAGTGCAGGCCTCCTTCAACCAATCGACGGGAAATTGTTCTGGTCGATATTGGAACAGCCAGGGTGTCTTACACATGCTGAAGAATGGCGGTTGACGTGGCGTGCGGGGCTGCCACTGCTTGGCGGCGGATGCGCCGATCCTCGCGTGCTGACGTCACTCGGGCTGCGTCTGGGCCCCTCGCACGTGCCACATGTCCCTGCGCCAACCATCTTCGCCACAGGCGCTGCACCGTGGACACATCCCTATGGGTATCGGCTGCGATTTGACGAAGCGACCAACCTGCCCTTCTCCGCCCGATCACCATACCCCTCGTAAAGTCGTCTGTCTGCTGGAAATGCCTCCGTTGACGGTGGCCTGGCATTCTTAGCTATACACGTGTCCTGTGGCACACGACAACACGTTCTACAATGACTGTCGGCTGAGAAATCACGGTACGAAGTGGGCCATTCGCCAACGCCGTGTCCCATTTATCGTTCGCTACGTGCGCAGCACAGCGGCGCATTTCACATCATGAGCATACCTCAGTGACGTCAGTCTACCCTGCAATTGGCATAAAGTTCTGACCACTTCTTCTTGGTGTTGCATTTGCTCTGTCAGTCAGTGTAGTATTAAGTACCTCCACACCTCGCGATGACTTGTGATGGTAGATTAAAATAATAATAATAATAATAATAATAATAATAATAATAATAATAATAATAATAATTGTACCGGGCGGTACACCTCCACGCCGCTAATTTAAAATTTGCGCCAGTTGAAACTCCTCTGCTGGAGGAAGTCTGAACTTTATATACGCTATTAATTCGCTACCTTCTCAAAAGATGTCACCACGTGGAAAATTTTGAGTTTTTGAACTGTGTCATTTTTGATGTGTTTTTGTTTTGCTTGAAGTAAGAAGTGTGAACTTTCTCTTCTAGAGGACACTACTGAAGATCAACAATAGTGCACCCTAGTGCGAAGTCAAAGAACTATTTTGTTGGAGAAATTTTTATTTCAAATGTTTGTCTTTGCTAAATTTTTTTCAGTTATTGTTTAAGTTGGCTGTATACCCCTCTCTTTCCCCTTGTTTTGCATTTAACCAATCCCGAATTTCTGTTATTAATTTCTGACCAATCGTAGGTATCTTCCCCCAACTTGAATATGTTGCTGTATCCTACCCAATAAAAAGTTTGTGGGAGGGTGGTTTCATTCCCCTGACACCTAGAACCTTCCGCGAGAGGATATAAACTGTTGATTTTTGGGTCTCCGGGCCACTTCTGTTCCATCTTTCAGTGTATTAAGTACATAGCAGGAGGCGGGAAGCGCCTATTTCCTCGGCAGCGGTCAACAACAAGGTAATGGCCGATTAATAACTTCTTTCTTTGCTTGCTCAGCAGTTTAACTCTCGGGGCGGGTTCTAAGCGTTCCACCATGTAACCTTTTCCTAAATGTAACTACTCTTTTCATATATTCTCTTTTAAAGCTACATACTGGGATAGAGAGTGCTAACCCTCTCGAGCTCCCACTCATATTGTTTTGAGGTGAACTTATTTTTCTCAACCTATTCTCGTTAACGTTAAACAAAGTGTTCTCTTCTTAAGTCACCTCTTTAGTATGGGATTAGCCCTGGTATTATCGGCCTAGTGCCAAGTAGGTCTTAATCAAAGTGTATTAGGAGTGCAAGTTCGCCTCCTCTCAAATTGTTACCTTAGAGGTCATTTAATTAACCTTCTTTTCATTTTATAGACCTCAGTAGATTGGGTATTTTACCCCTGTGTTTATGTCCGTTGAGGACAACTTGAAGGTGGAGTTCGGTGTGGCCTGGGAGAGGCTTAAATTTGAGAGCGAGTGGCTCTTTTGAAAATTGAGTGTTGTATGCCTCGTGGAGGCTTTTCAGTGTAATTTGGAGCTAGGGCTCCTAGGCATGAATGGGGTTTTCTGCCCCTCTGTTGAAACTTGTGTTTGGAGGTAAAACTGAGCTGATTGCCCAGGCATTGTGTTTTCAGGGCTCGAAGCCCAAATCCTGTAAATATTGTAACTACCCTTTGACTTGCTACTTCGTACCTGCCATGCTTGTTATTTCTTTGTTTTTGAAAAGAAAATATAACCTGGTTAAATTTTAAATTAATTTTACTTTAGTAGCTTGAGACCCGTTCACCACCCCGCACCTTCTTTCACGCATAACAACCACCAAAAACACGGTAACAATAATAATAATAATAATGACATGACATGATGCTGATCAGGCGGGCACATGTCGGGTCACCCGAAAATTCTACAGCTGACAATTCACCTAGGAGAACTCAACAGCTACCTACTCCTCCTGCCGAAGATGTTTCAGAAGTTCAACTGACCACCAAGGCAGGTAAACCGAGGCAGCGCTTGAAATGGACAGATGATATGAATAAATTCATAATGCGCTCCTACTTTATAACTACGAACTTAGAGAAAGACCTTACAACGTACAGGAAAGATATGCACAGGTTGTTTGTGGACAAATTCCCCCAGTACTCCTTTGTCACAGAACAAAGAGTTGCAGACCAAAGACGTGCAATAGTAACCAACAACAGACTTCCTGCCACAATAATTCAAAAACTTAAGGAAGAAGCTGCTAAAATTCTAGCTACGAGGCCGAGCAGTGAAGGCAACTCTATCTCAATGCCTCAAATTCGTCAGGATGATTCTGGAAGAAAAGAACCACAGGAAGACAAATCTGTGGAAATAAGAGAAACTGGTGATTTCTCAGGTGCTGATGAAGCACGTCGTGCTGAAGACATGTTTAAAGAGGCGATGGCGGAGTTTGTGGGTTTCAAAGTGAACTATAGATCAAAACTGCCCAAAATTCGACAAACACCACTGAGCAAAAACCTTGTAAGTACTGTAAATAACATCCTACAGCAGTATATAGAAGAATCCAGTAGCATAGAGGAAACAAACACCCTCGTTTATTGCGCAGCAGTAACTGTGGTTAGGATGAACAACCAAAATCTAATACCCATCTCCAGAAGCTCTTGTAAGAACACAGATTCGGAATACATTCCTCCATGGCAACGTCGATTACAAAGTGATATCCAAGAGCTAAGAAAAACCATTGGTCAACTTTCCGCATACCTCTGTAACAAAACTAAAACGAAAACTAACAGAAACTTGAGGAATGTGTTCAGGAAAATCAACACCCACACAAATGAACCCGAGCACAGAGAAAATGTCAAAGAATACATTGACACCCAAAAACAAAAGTTGTGTGCAAAAGCAGCAAGGCTCAGGAGGTACAAAGAGTCTCGAGCTAGGAAAATGCAAAACAACCTTTTCTCCAAGAATGAGGGCCAATTCTACAGAACGCTCAAGCAAAATCGGCAAACTAAGGCAGAAGAACCTCCAAGTATGCAGGACACGGAAGACTTTTGGAAACTTATTTGGTGTACCAACACAGTCCACAATAAAAACAAAACATGGATTAAGGAAGAGAAAAACAACAATGGTTATGCAGAAATGAGTTTTGATACCATAGAAGAAGGCCATGTGAGTAATGCTGTCAGGAGAACTCAAAGTTGGAAAGCACCAGGTACAGACAAAATACAAAATTTTTGGTATAAACATTTCACTTGCGTCCACAAGAAAATAGCCCAACAATTCACTTATCTCATGCATCATCCTGAAGAGTGTCCTGAATTCCTTACATCAGGAATTACATACCTCCTACCTAAGGAAGGTGGAAATGCTAAAGATCCATCATCTTACAGACCAATAACTTGTCCACAAACGATCTACAAACTTTTTACATCCATACTCACAGAAGAAATGTATAAACATATCAGCAACCATAACATTCTGACTAAGGAGTAGAAAGGATGCAAAAAGTCATCACTAGGGTGCAAAGAACTGATAATCATAGACTCCGTTGTAACACAACAGGCAATACACTCACAAAGGAACCTGTACACAGCGTATGTAGATTATCAGAAAGCATTTGACTCAGTTTCCCACTCATGGTTAAAAGAGGTACTTCATTTGTACAAGATCAGTCCTGCCATAATTCATTTTCTTGAAGTTACTATGAACAATTGGAAGACAATGCTTTGCACTAAGACAGAAAATAAATGTATCATGTCCGACACAATTAAAATTGAACGTGGTATATTTCAAGGAGATTCATTAAGTCCTCTGTGGTTTTGCCTTGCAATGAATCCCCTATCCAATCTTCTAAAAGCTACTGGTTTTGGATTTGATATTAAATATAACAATGGGAAACACAGAATATCTCATTTGTTTTATATGGATGATCTGAAAGTGTATGCCCACAACGAAACACAAATGAACGCCCTGCTGAATATAATAGACTCTTACTCATCTGATGTGGGAATGACGTTGGGAGTAAAGAAATGTAAGCTGCTAACAATTGAACGTGGTCGGTACACAAACTCCCAACCATATGAGCTCCATACCGGATCTTTAATTGAGGGAATGACACAAACAGAGACATACAAGTACCTTGGATTTGCTCAGAATACAACTCTGGAGCACAAGAAAATCAAACAGGAACTCACTGATAAATATACATCGAGGTTGCATCCGATTTTGCGCAGCTACCTAAATGCCAAGAACAAAATTAAAGCAATAAACACGTACGCTATTCCAACCCTTGTTTATTCATTCGGAATTCTGAAATGGTCTGCTACAGAAATAGACAGCATACAAAGAAAAACGAGAACTTTGCTCACCACCTATAGATTACATCATCCCAATTCATGCATGAAAGGGTCACTCTCCCACGAAAATTGGGAGGCCGAGGAGTACTGGATCTTCAAGTCATGCTCCTGAATCAGATAAAGAACCTACGGAGATACTTCCATAAAAAGCAAGAAAACAGCCTTCTCCATAAAGCTGTAGTACTTGCTGACAAGTACACTGTTCTGTATCCATACAATGCCTCTGACCCACATACAAATCACCAAGTATCCCTGCAGGAGAAAGAAAGGACATGGCGAGAGAAGACCCTCCACGGAAAATACTACAGCAATCTAAACCAACAGAGCATAGACAAGAATGCGTCGTGTATGTGGTTACGAAGTGGGCGCTTATTTGGGGAGACAGAGGGATTTACAGTTGCTTTATCCCTTTCAGACCTGAAAGAAAACTGGCGGTGTGAATTTTTGTTTGTATGTCAAAAACAGACTAAAATGCTCTTAAATACATATATTTTTAGTTTATTCTACAAAATAAAAATTAACATCTGAAAAAAGCACCCGCACAATTGTGCGTGTCAGGACTTACTTCACTACTTACAAAAAAGAAAAATTACCTCAATGCATGTGAATATACATATGTACATGATCAAATGTTCTATTTTACAGTGGGGACTAATTTAAAACAATTAAATCTTCGTTCAAACACAAGTAAACGTTACATTTTCCACATTGAGGAGGAGTTTTGCTATTAATGCCCTTTTGGCAGCAGCAGCTTGTCGTCAGACCTGAAGGAAATCTGGAGGTGTCTAAACGTCATAAACTTACTAAAATGCTCTCAAATACATGCTTTTACAGTTTACTTTACAAACTAAGAACTATCGGCTGAAAAACAGAACCCACACAATTGTGCGTGTCAGGTCTTCATTCACTACTTGCAGAAAATAAAAAATTACAAAAATTCAATTCAGTACATGTGAATATGCACATGTACATGATCAAATGTTCTATTTTACAGTGTGGAACGATTTTAAACAATTAAAATCTTATACGTTACATTTCTCATGTAGAGTACGAGTTTTTCTTTCACAGTCCGTTTTGTGACAGCACCCAGCACTCCTGCATGCATTGGCTGTAAGGAAACCTAGCCCGCACATATGTACGTATCAACATTCAAAACCTCATAGTATTACGTACGATGTTGTAAGTTCACAATTTACGTTTGCTACACAATCTACACACTTCATTGATTATATTCTGATATTCAGTAAAGCTTCTAGATTAATATGAATGCAATAAATAAATACTTACTTTAGGCATTACTGCTTCCCGCCATATTCCTAATGAACTGTATTTTTAAACTCTTCTTCCTGCCTCCTGGTGGTCAAGTACTAAATACAAATAGCTGAAGTGCATGCTACGTGTCCCGCACAAGCACTGCAGTCCGGTCTAGTGCCAAGAAAACGTCAAATAAGCTTAGACATATATAAAATACGAACCCGCACAATTGTGCGTACACGGTCTGAAAGGGATACAAGACCAAGTAATAGCTACAAACAATTACAAAAAGTACATCATCAAAGACACCAGCGTACTCTCCGACAAATGCAGACGATGCTCCGTTCATCTCGAGACCATCGACCATATCACTGCGGGCTGCCCAGTACTTGCCCCCGTAGAATACACGAGACGACACAATCTTGTCTCGGGAATCATACACCAGGCACTTGCTCAGGAAAACCAATTAATTCAGGAGCGTATCCCTTATTACAAGTACCATCCAACACCATTCCTGGAGAACGAGTCGATTAAGCTTTATTGGGACACTGCTGTAGTGACAGACAAAACAGTCAACCATAACAGGCCAGCATCATACTGGTAAACAAGAAAACTGGGACGACTTTCATTATTGACATCGCTATCCCCAATGACACCAACATTGACAGGAAGTACAGTGAAAAAATCTCCAAGTACAAAGAACTTGCAGAAGAGATAAAGAGGATCTGGAAGATGAAACTGGTACGAATAGTTCCTGTGATTCTGTCAGTCAACGGCCTCATTCCACATACACTTCACAAGAGTCTGCGAGAACTGGGTCTTCCACCGAACATCTACTAAATTATGCAACATTCTGTCCTCCTGTCAACATGCAACATTGTGCGATCGTTCCTCTCGCAAGAATGAAGATCCCATGATCTACAGTTTTGTATATACCTGTACATCAACGTTTGTATTATAATGTGTAAATACTTTAATTATGTAAGGCACTTGGTGCATCCCGTGCCCCATTACTACCAATATTTCCTGTGGAGAAATGTATGAATAATAATAATAATAATAATAATAATAATAATAATAATAATAATAATAATAATAATAATAATAATAATAATAATAATAATAAGGCAAGGTCCCCTACAATTCGAAGCACCGTGAAGTTTCAAGATGAGTATGTTCATAGAATTCACACCATCCAGTTATGTCAGATGGTTAAATATAGGCCGTGGTAATAATGGTAGTTTCGAAGTACCAACACAGATTGCATTCTCGCCCGACTAACGAAATAGCGCAGCAAAAACCGTGCATATGAGCATTGAATAACAGAGAGTGTCAAGTCAAGTTAGGAACATGATAGGTCAAGATTCGAGAACAAGAGAAAAGCATAATCAATTTTGAAGACAAATATATTGAAACAAATCTAATTCTTTACGAATTTTCTCAAAAGACCAGGAAACTATACAAATATGGTACTTTCCCAACCATTAACCTTAAAATTTGCGACGTTATTCAAGATGAAGCCTACAAGAAAGAAAAAGAGAAAGAAACAGGAAAAGAAAGGAGGAGGCAGGGAAAAGGAAAAATATGCCTACCTACCGAGAATTTAATAAGAGTAGCAAGAGATACAAAACAGTTACATAATTACAAGCACAGGATACAATACAAAAGTCCATAACAGTAATAGAGGGTTATGTGCATGGCGAATTTCCTTGAAATAGATGCCGCTGATGTGACGAGTCCGTTACACTATCCGCCTGGCAACAGAAAAAATCCAAAGGATTTTTGTTGTTGTTGTAGTTGTTGTCGTAGTTGAGAAATTGAGACCGCTGGCTGGAAATGAAAAGGAAGAGATGCAGTTCTGTGGCGACGGCGTGACGGTCCTAGGAACAGCGATGGAGGCCCGTTCCAAAGGCTGGAGCGGGGGTCGAGAGCATCGAAACGATGAGTCAGGCAAAAAGATATACTGAAGAACAAAAAAAAGGCGCCAAAAATATCCAAACATGATAAAGATGCGTATAAATTTATAAAAGAGTTATACAGGGGAGAAGGGAGGGGGAAGGGAAAGAAAAAGGCTTACGCGTTAGCAAAGGGAACAGGAAGGGAACGATAGGTTTTACAAATATATATATATATATATATATATATATATATATATATATATATATATATATATATATATATAAATAGAAAGACAATGAAGTTCTCAAAAAAGAAAAGTGGTTGGAATATATTTACACCCCCATTACAACTTGTGCCCTCTGGGCTGGGAGGGAGAGTGGAGAAACCTGTGTGGAGGGGAAGACAGAAAAAAATTCAAAAAGGAGGAGGAAAGAAGAAATGGGGAGATGAGGTAGACAAACAGAAGGAAAGAAAAGAACAAAGAAAAATAAGGAACACTGGGAGCATTACACATTTCTAAGCCAGATGCAGAAAAGAGAATTAAAAGAATGGAGGTAATAACAAAGAGAAGAAAAGGGAGAACTCAGGGCAAAAGAAATCGTAATGTGAAAGTTTAAGAAGGATAAAATCCCTTAAGCTGATTAAGATGAAGTTTCTTAGTGTCAAACAAATCCGTAGTAGTTTGCTACAATACAGTGAGAGGGGTAGGGAATGACAAGATACGATAAGGTCCAAGCCATCCAGGGGAAAATTTGGCAGATGTAATATTAATGGCAGAGCTGTGCGTCTGATTGGCAATAAAGACTAAATCGCCGATTTTATGGGTGGATGGCTTATGACGAGAGTTATAAGCTCTTTTGTGCACTTGTTGAGCTTTAACCAGTTGATCAAGGGCGTCTTTTCAGAGGGATGAAGAAGATGGCTGATCAGAAGTTTCTAAAAGATTGTGAAGATCCCAATTAAGGGAAAGAGGGTTCTGAATATCACGGTCTAGAAATGTTTAGCCGGAGTTTGAGCAGTGGAACTATTGATGCTGAAGTTAAAAGCTAATGCCAAAAGGAAAGATAACAAATCCAGTCCTTCTGAAAAGAACTATGAAATATGGATGGAGCAACTTTGAGATTGCGGCGATACCTTTCCACCGTGTTGGACCTAGGGTGATATGGAGAAGTCAAAATATGTTTAATACCCAGTTGAAAGCACATATTAACAAACTCTTGAAGTGAAGATAGAAGCATTATCAGAAACAATATTAGCAGGTAAACCAGTAATAGGAAAGATTTGTTCTCTGAGTAAGTTGATGATGATAGTAGTATAAATTTTCCGTAAGGGTCGAAGAACTAAAAATTTGGAAAAGGCATCCGTTAAGGTGAAAATATATATATTGCCACGAGAAGAGCGAACTATAGGTCCCAGTAGATGAATAAAAAAGAGTTGAGCAGTGTGAGTGCGTGGAACGGCAGAAGGCCAGCGGACTTGATGTTTGAAGTTTAGATTTTTGACATAATCCACAAGTCTGAACAAAGTTGCGAACAGTTGTACGCATTTGACGCCAAAAGAAAAGAGGGGCTATACTATTGTATGTTTTAGTAACGCCCAGATGCCCACCGATATGGGAGGAATTATAATACGGCAAGATCATAGGTTGAAGAATCTGTGGAAGTACAATTTTAGGAGAAGCTTTGTTAGTGGGTTTGTAGACCAAGAGATCTTTAAAGATAGTGAAGGGACCTTGATAAGAGGGGTCAGGAATGGAGTGCTTGAGTTGGGTGCAGAACTGATCGGTGAGCTGATGCGACTGACAGGATTGAAATGAAAGAGGAAAAGCTGTTAATGAAAACACGGCATTAATTGATGAAGATGAAGGCATCAGTAAGACATCAGTGCGTAGGTCGTCAGTCGTATTTGACTGGTGAATATAAATTTCAAATAAGCGACTAAGGGCATCAGCTACAGAATTTTGAGTACTAGGAATAAATTTTAGGGAAAATTTGAATCTTGACAATCGCATAAGCCATCGGCCTTTTCTACCAATTTTAGGTGCATTATGTAACAGCCATGAAAGGGCCTGATTATCTGTCTTAACGAGAAATTCTTTGTGCTCAAGATATTCAGCAAAGTGTTCGATGGTATTTAATAAAGCCAGGGCTTCACGCTCAAAGATGGAATATCTCTTTTCAATAGGAGAAAAGAGTCGGCTGAAATAGGCGATGGTTAGAGGAACATCATTAACAATTTGAGTTAGAAAGCCAGCAATGGAAAGATTGGAAGCATCACTGTGTATTTCAAAAGGTAGAGAGAAATCAAGAAATTGCAGAATGGGAGCATGCATCAGAAGAGATTTAAGGTGAAGAAATGCGTCTTGTTGAGATTGTGTCCAGTTGAAGGGAATGTTTTTGCTTTTCAGATAATTAAGAGGCTCAGTAATGTGAGAAAAGTTAGGAATGAATCGATGATAGAAAGAAACCGTACCTAAAAATGTGAGCAGTTTCTCCATCAGATGGCACAATGTGACTCAAGAATTTTATAGAGGTCTGAGCTAGGGAGATTTTAGAGGGATTGACAGTAAGTCCAACAGAGCGTAATCTAAAGAGAACTTGGTGTAGGTGTGACGTTTGAGACTCAAAATCCGGGCTAAATATTAAAAGATCATCTATGTAAAGATACAGAAATTGATACTTAATATCTGAAAATAGGGAATCCACCAATCTTTGCATAATCTGCGATCCCATATTCAATCCTAAAAGAACTTTCGTAAACTGAATAAGACCATTCGGGCCAATAAAGGCAGTAAGCCTGCTGCTGTGAGAATCCAGAGGGATTTGTTAGTATGCGGAATTAATATCTAAGAGGGAGAAGTATTTAGCTTTAGATAAAAGTGAAAGGCATTTTGCATTTTACGAATAGAATAAGAATCGTAAAAAATTTAGAATTTAATTTCCTATAATCAATAACAAAGCGTGAAATACCATCGGGCTTATCGTCTAAAATGCAGGAGATGCATAATTAGAAGACGGAACTATGGTACCGTCCAGGAGCATTTTCTGAATAATATCGTCCATTTTGGCCATTCTAGGAGGGCTAAGATGGTAAGGGGGACGGCCTGAAGTATCGTCAAGTAAATCAGTGTGAGCCTGATAATTAATAAGGGAGCCTAGCTTATCTGTGATAACGTCGGCAAATTCAGATTTCAGGACCTCAATATCATCTTGTTGGGGAGCAGTGGCAAAAATATGCTGATGATTGAAAACGTGGTTCATAGGATAATCTAGGGGATGTAACAAAGGAATTTGTACGTTTGTATTGAAAAAAAGGAGATAGAGGCCATTGCAGTATTATAAATAAGGCCAGTATGAGTAAATAAATCATAACTCAATATGACGGGAAGAGAGCAATTATTGACAACCTGAAATTCAAATGGCCAAGGAAATTTGGAAATTTTAACATTACGTTTTAATTGACCCACGACCTCAAGAAAATGTTGAGATATAGATAGACATCGGAGGGTAGAAGGGTGTAATTGAAAATGAGGATGTGTTTGTAAATGTTGCTGAAAAAAATAGAAACTTATTAGGAAAATTGGAGAACCTGAGTCTAATAAGTCTAAGGAAGGAGAGTATTGTAGCAGTTCAAGAGTGTATGACTGTGATGATTTATTACCAGAAGAGAATGTTGACGAAACATAAGGCAGATTTTGCCCATGAGGTCGTGAGCTGCCTACTGACGATGGGGGTTGAAGTTTCCCGAATTAAAATTGGCACAATTTCGTGCTAAATGCCCCATAGCCTGACATCGATGACAACGGAGACGAGAAATATTGCCATGATAAGGTGGACGATTGGTAGGAAGGGTACGAGCAGTCGATGTGCTAAACTGGGGAGGTGGAGTGGAGGAATAATAAGAACGATTATTATGGGTATTTAGGATATCTAATTGAGCGATATTGTAAAGCTGAGGGATAGTAGTTGATGGCGTAAAGGGATTAATTATTTGGCGGAAAGCTGGAGAAGCATAAAATCTAATAAGGAAATAACTTCCTGGGGATGTTGTGCAATAGCTAACACATCAGAATAGCCGATGATGGAGTCAAGATAATCATATGCCGATTCATCAGGACTTTGATGACGTCTGATGTACTCGTACTTGTTACTAAGTTGTTGTCTAATTTCATAAGGCATAAAATAAGTATGTAAAACGGAACTAAAATAGGCCCAATCAAGACAAGACTTCATATATTGTAGACAAAAATTACTAAGATGACCAGATGTTTCTGGATAATCAACGAAAGTAGTTGGGAAAATGGAGCTACGAGTAAGTCGGTCTGTAGAAATTTTCGAAACAAAAAGAACCATTGTGTCAAAATATCGGGATCAGGGCATGAGGGGTACCTGGTCAAGCCACTTAGTTGAAATATGGAATTAAATGGTTGATGTGAAGAAGGGTTGTGATGAAACTGAGATTGATAAAGATATTGCTGAGAAGGGAAAGGTGGTGGACTTCGCAAATGTTGAGAGTAGAACGGTGCAGATTGAGTTTTATCGACAGAAGGAGAAGGTGCCTGATTGAGTGGAAGTTTAGATTGAGCAGTAAAAAAGAAAGATCAGGGTACAGAGGGGGGTAGTTTGAGATGGGGGTAGTAAGGTTTCAGAGGGCGTACTGGAAGAGACAGCAGTAGTAATGGTACTTGAAGTGGAAGTAAGATCTGAATTGCAAGTAACAAAAGGATTGTAAGGCATATTAGTAAACAGATTTGGATCAGGGATCAGAAGAATTGAAGTGAGGACCAATGGAAATGTCAGAAATCTCAGAAGAGTAGGGAGAAAAATCATCAGAAAAATAAGCCATGTTATAGAAGATAACCAAAGATCAAGGTCTACCTAAGTGAAGTACTAGGCCACACAAGAAAAGAAATAGGGCAACTACCGAAGTAACAAGGTATAGGTTTGGAATAGTTTATCGGTTTCACGATTATTTTATATCTGCTACGATTTTGTACTCTGCTACCATATTGTGATGGTAGATTTAATATAATAATAATAATAATAATAATAATAATAATAATAATAATAATAATAATAATAATAATAATAATAATAAGGCAAGGTCTCCTATAATTCAGTGCACCGTGAAGTTTCAAGATGAGTATGTTCATAGAATTCACACCATCTGGTTATGTCAGATTGTTAAATAGAGGCCGTGTTAATAATGGTAGTTTCGAAGTTCCAACACAGATTGCATTCTCGCGCAACTAACGAAATAGCGCAGTGAAAACCGTGCATATGAGCACTGAATAACAGAGAGTGTCAAGTCAATTTAGGAACATAATAGATTAAGATTCGAGAACAAGAGAAAAGCATAATAAATTCTGAAGACAAATGTATTGAAACAAAACAAACTCTTTACGAATTTTCACAAAAGACCAGGAAACTATACAAATATGGTACTTCCCCAACCATTAACCTTAAAATTTTCAACATTATTCAAGATTAAGCCTGCAAGAAAGAAAGTAAGAGAGAAAGAAACAGGAAAGGAAGAGACAGGAATAAGGAAAAATATGCCTACCTATCGAGAAGTTAATAAGAGTAGCAAGAGTTACAAAGCAGTTACATAATTACAAGCAGAGGATACAATACAAAAGTCCATAACAGTAATAGAGGATTATTTCCTTGAAGTAGATGCCGGTGATGTGACGAGTCCATTACAGACTAGAATACTTTCTTTTTAGTACCTCGTCTAACGGTGACAAACGCCAATAATATTTGGGGGATAGTACTTGGCTCCTGTATACGTAAATCTTTCTTAAAATCATTGTCCAAAGGTTTGTTTGGTTTTTAGATTATTATTCCATAGTGCCCAAAACTCAATACTCATATTTTAAAGGCCGAAGCTCTCAGGACGCAATTAATATCCTCCTCACCGATATCTTACTTGCTAAAATACGAAAACAACATACTGTTGTTGTTTTCTTAGATATTAAAGGAGGTTGGATTCCTTCCCACTTCATGAGTTATGGGACTTATCTCGAACAGGTATCCCGACGTCGTTTATCACGCTTCTTCGAAATCTCCTTAGCCATCGCACCCTCATTATTAAACCCCTATTCCGTACACAAGCTACACGTCAATCTATGGCTGGCCTTCCACAGGGTGATATGTTTAGTGGTATACTTTTCGCTTTATTCCTCTCGGAATTAGAACAATTGGTCTTACAATCCGCGAGGATTATAATCTACACTGACGACATTGTCATCTACATATCCAAAAATGATATTGATATCGCTCGTAACTTCATCACTCAAACCACCATCAAAGTGCAGCACCGGCTCCACACCCATGGCTTATCCGTATCTCCCTCCAAATACCCTGCACTCATATTTACTAACAAACGCACATTCAACTCCGAAACCTGAACATTTGCCTCGTATCAAATTTCTATTCGTTCGAATCATAAATACCTTGGCATTATTCTTGATAACAAATTACATTTTTCCCTCCATGTTAATCGCCTACGACATTCTGCTGCCACATATATAAAACTCTTAAAATATATCACACGTCGTTCTTGGGGAGGAGATCCCACTGCAGCCAAGTTCGTTTATCGCACTACAATACCCGCTCGTTTAGACTTTTGCGCTCAAATCATCGACCTGGCTACTTCCTCTGCACTTAACTCCCTAAATACCATTCAACATCAAGCGCTACGTATTTGCTTCGGCGCCTTACCATCTACCCAGACGAATGCTCTACAAGATGAAGCGGGAGAACCTCCCCTGCAGATACGCAGACAATATCTCTTCGAAGTACCCTCTCAAGCGACTTCTAACAGTATCCAATAACCTTGTCCCCAAACTTCAGCTCCTAGCTGCTCAGTTCAACTCCCCTTCCATGCAAAATAAGAGCCCCCAGCCTTAATCTGGGCATATGATCACGTCTCCTCATTTAAATCTCATGGCATAAGGAGACAAGTACTACCACATTATTCTGTCGCGCATGAAGTCATACAATATTCTCCCGTACTATCACATCAAAACCTTCTTATTTTAATATTCTCCGTTATCGAGTTACCAACTTTCCATCATATACACTGACTGACAGTGACAATGCAACACCAAGGAGGAGTGGTTCGAAAGGGATGAAAGTTGGGGAAAAACAGCGACGGCACGGATGAATAATTGATGTTTATTTCAAACCAATATGCAGGTTACACAATGCGCACGGCATCGACTCAGTAGGATGTAGGACCACCGCGAGCGGCGATGCACGCAGAAACACGTCGAGGTACAGAGTCAATAAGAGTGCGGATGGTGTCCTGAGGGATGGTTCTCCATTCTCTGTCAACCATTTGCCACAGTTGGTCGTCCGTACGAGGCTGGGGCAGAGTTTGCAAACGGCGTCCAATGAGATCCCACACGTGTTCGATTGGTGAGAGATCCGGAGAGTACGCTGGCCACGGAAGCATCTGTACACCTCGTAGAGCCTGTTGGGAGATGCGAGCAGTGTGTGGGCGGGCATTATCCTGCTGAAACAGAGCATTGGGCAGCCCCTGAAGGTACGGGAGTGCCACCGGCCGCAGCACATGCTGCACGTAGCGGTGGGCATTTAACGTGCCTTGAATACGCACTAGAGGTGACGTGGAATCATACGCAATAGCGCCCCAAACCATGATGCCGCGTTGTCTAGCGGTAGGGCGCTCCACAGTTACTGCCGGATTTGACCTTTCTCCACGCCGACGCCACACTCGTCTGCGGTGACTATCACTGACAGAACAGAAGCGTGACTCATCGGAGAACACGACGTTCCGCCATTCCCTCATCCAAGTCGCTCTAGCCCGGCACCATGCCAGGCGTGCACGTCTATGCTGTGGAGTCAATGGTAGTCTTCTGAGCGGACGCCGGGAGTGCAGGCCTCCTTCAACCAATCGACGGGAAATTGTTCTGGTCGATATTGGAACAGCCAGGGTGTCTTGCACATGCTGAAGAATGGCGGTTGACGTGGCGTGCGGGGCTGCCACCGCTTGGCGGCGGATGCGCCGATCCTCGCGTGCTGACGTCACTCGGGCTGCGCCTGGACCCTTCGCACGTGCCACATGTCCCTGCGCCAACCATCTTCGCCACAGGCGCTGCACCATGGACACATCCCTATGGGTATCGGCTGCGATTTGACGAAGCGACCAACCTGCCCTTCTCAGCCCGATCACCATACCCCTCGTAAAGTCGTCTGTCTGCTGGAAATGCCTGCGTTGACGGCGGCCTGGCATTCTTAGCTATACACGTGTCCTGTGGAACACGACAACACGTTCTACAATGACTGTCGGCTGAGAAATCACGGTACGAAGTGGGCCATTCGCCAACGCCTTGTCCCATTTATCGTTCGCTACGTGCGCAGCACAGCGGCACATTTCACATCATGAGCATATCTCAGTGACGTCAGTCTACCCTGCAATTGGCATAAAGTTCTGACCACTCCTTCTTGGTGTTGCATTTGCTCTGTCAGTCAGTGTATTTAAAAAAATTCGTATCTTACAGTATACTCCAATGTTGGTGACAACTTTTATACGGACGGAACTAATATAGCTTGTCGTGTCGGGGCTGCTTTCTATTATGATCAGACACACCACGTTGAGTTATATGACCTAGCCACACACTTTTCCATCTTCTCTGCTGAATTGCTTGCCATCCGTCAAACCCTACTGTTCATTATCATTTCATCTCTCTCTTCGGCCAATATCTTTCCAGATTCATTATCCGTCATACAATCCTCAACATCCACAAACTTCACTCTAAATTGGCACTTTTATAATGTAAGACACCTTTTATAAGATTTACATCAACCAGGCGTGCACATAATGCTAACATGGATCCCTGCTCACAAAACCATTCCTGGGAATGAGAAAGCAGATCGATTAGCCAAAGAGGCTTCCCTCTCCTCCACCCCACCCTTAACGTTTGTGGTCCCAGCACATGACATTTTTCATGAGTTAAAAAAACAAACGAACTCGTGGCAACACTTCTGGACGGACTCTGCCCGCCTGGAAGGGAATTTCTACCACGGAATTTAGCCTTTATTATCCAATACACATTGGTATGATAAAACATCCTGCACTCGTCGACACATCTTTTATATAATAAGACTTCGATTCAATCATGCCCTAACACCTCTATAAATATTGGTTTAAGTACATCGACTGTCCCCTCTGTGAATGTGGCTTAACTGATGCTGACACCAATCACCTCATTTCTCAATGTCCACTGTATACTTCCTACTGACGCTGCTTCTATTCAAGTTTACTATTTTCAATGTCCCTCTTCCAACATGTGTTGCGTGTATTGTTTATAAACCCTTTCCAGAAATACTCAACATACTAAACCGGTTTCTCGATGATGCTAATATACATCTATAAGCTCCTTTTTGCTACAATACTAACATAATATTATTGTCTTCTAACATTCTCGACTACACGTAAGGTATACCTCACGTTTCACGCATGGTTTTTGACTTGTTTTTTCTTCTAATGATTCAACTTCCCATTTATTGCATTGCTACTGTCTTTTGTCATATGTTCCCATCACGTTTCGGTGCATACTTCTATTGTTTTCAATTACATTCATTCCATTGTTTGTTAGGTTAGGTTTTTATCCCCGCGCTATTACAACCTATTTCAGTACGTACCTCCATTACCTCAGTCAGTCGTTCCTGCCGTTCTATATCGATGGTCTTCTCCCATCCCTTAAGTATTCCTCACACGTCGTTCTATGTCCATTAATCCTCTATACCTTAAATGTTGATCCGGTCTTGTTTGTCTCGTAGTAAGGCGTCGTGGTGGATCAAACAGGCGTGAAGATTAGAACCTTGTGTCCCTGTGTATTATTTCCTTTGTATTCTGAATAAGTGATACGTTGTTGTGCTCACTTCCAGTTTTAGAAGATACACGCTACAAAGTCAACTTTTTCTGTGTTTCCCACTAATAATCTACCAGTTGATAACTTACACTCAATCAATCCATCTTTAGGCAATTGTTATCCTTCAGGAAATGTTACTCTTTAGAGAAACAGCTTGAAAGGGTGGCTTTTCCCTGTTACTGTAACTTCCTCCTGCTAGGCCGGCCAAAATCCTTTCTTAGCAAGTTGCCTTACGTCGCACCGACACAGATGGATCTTAAGGCGACGATGGGACAGGAAAGGGCTGGGAGTGGGAAGGAAGCGGCCGTGGCCTTTACTAAGGTGCAGCCCCAGCATTTGCCTGGTGTGAAAATGGGAAACCACGGAAAGCCATCTTCGGGGCTGCCGACAGTGGGGTTCGAACCCATTATCTCCGGAATACTGGAAAGGATTAACCAACTAGGACACTTTACAGGGCCAACTACAAGACGACTCAGTGATCTTCCAGTTAATGAACAATTTAAAGTTATTTCCCTTCGGAAAATGAGTAAAGATTTTGTGTCGGGATATTGTGTGTCTGCGAAGATTTTCAATTATTTTTGCCGAATCGATTTCGTCAAATTCAGAATTAGATTATATAAATAAACGATCAATTGCCTTAATATACCGTGGAATAGAAAACAAAACATGTGTTATTAGTTTCGTTGATATTTCGTTTTTTATTAACATAGCAACAAATTGGGATACTATTCATACCTGTTTTTCATCACGTGTACTAAGCGGTATTATTAAAAAATCATTAAATATATTCGATCTATTTTGTTTTTTATTATCTTGCTATAATGTCTTTGAAGAAATAGTGTCGTCTTTGCTCACTACGCATACTGCGCTTAAGCTAAATGCCTCACTTGCATGTTCATTCATTATTTTTAAAGATAATGCTGATATTCATAAAACTTTTTACATTTCATCGAAAATGAGTAAACTGTTATGTTCAGATAATATTTCAGAAGGGTTTCGTGAACACATTGTAGACGAATTGCTTGCCAAATTTCAAGAGTTTGAAGAAGGTGCGAGCAATAAATCACTTCAAATCAGTGATGGGCGACGCTCTCGCCCGAGACTCTCGAAACTGACGTCCCAGATCTCGAGACTCTCGCGAGAATCTCGAGACCGATCCTCCTGTAGTGCAAGCTGTGCGACGTACCAGTAACTACGACTGTAAACTTGATAGTATGCCATTGGCAGTTATTGCGTGAAATAACGTTCTCATATGGAAACGTGTGAGCCAATACATTTTGTTAAAAGTTTGGAAAAGTACTGCATGTTCTACTATGAACCCCTTAATACCATTAACGGAAGTGAAAACATAATGTCAGTACCTTAAACTGTTCACCTCTTATTTGGGGTGGATGGACATCTTAGCTGAATAACCACGCATAATTTGTAAATAACTGTAGGTAGATAAGATGTGGAGGCGTGCATTATTCGAACCTGAGACGGGGAAGATGTGCTTTTACTACATATGCAACCCGCATTACACATGAATGGAACGGGTAATCTAAAATGCCCGACTTTGCTCCAATTCTTTCAGCAGGGGTAATGGGCAACGCTCTCGAGACTGATTCTCGTGTGCTACGAGTTGTGTGACGTCCCACAAACTACGAGTGTAAGTTTTATTGTTATCATCAGCAGTTCTCGTATGGAAACGTGTGACGATAAATCTTGTCAAAAGCCTAGGAAAGCACTGCATATTGACTATGACCTCCTTAATACCATTAACGAAAGTGAATACAAAATCCCAGTATCTTAAACTGTTCACGAGTTATGTCAGGTGGACTTCTTAGCTGAATAACCCATATAATTTGTTAATAACTGTTATTAAGATGTAAACCTACCTGGATGCCTCACAATCGTTGTCGGCAGGGTAGCTTCTTGTGATTACGACCGGGCCGGAGGTGTTCTGTGACGATTCCTCTTCATTGAAATTATGCGTTTTTAAGTGCCGGACCATCCCAGAAGTATTTCTGCCTATGTATTTTACTTCTTTTGAATAAGCAACACGGTGGGCTGTGCTATGTGACATCTCTTAAAAATAGCCGACATCCACGCCTTACGTTGCGTTTCGGACATCGCCTTCAAGTTTTCGCGTACAACTAGACACACTTTCACATTGCAACGCCATATATCGAAATACCTAATTATGACGCGAATTCTTTTATAACATTGTAAGGAATTATTTCCTTCGTCACCAAAATATCGGTAAACACAAGCAGTGCTCATATGTTATTGAACGCGGGGTCTGATAACGATGTTCATCTACCTATCGAAAGATTAAAAGTTCAGTCCAACTCACGCAACATTAGTACCATGCTTACCGCTTGCATCTGCAATATCTACACGCGGTATGGCTGTCCTATGTTTATTTTTCGCAGACGACTCGCCGGCGACGAAGCACAAAGCTGCCAACCACTGTACTCAGGAACTAGTCCATCTGAAGTCGCGAACGGCAAGCAAAGCCCCCTGGTCTGTACTGGTTAGGGTAGGGCATGGATAAGACCATTGGTCTGGATTGGTTATGGTACTGAGCCCTGGACCACAGTTACGTTTCCTTTCACATGTTACGATACTTAGCCCTGGACCAAAATCACCTTTCTTTTCACAATACTACACCACGGCATTCTATGTGGGTTACTGGTCAGAAAATGATACGATTGATAGCAGCAAAGTCTACTACGTCTTTCTTCGTACATAGCGCCTCCACATCTAGGCAGCAGTGCATCTGTCCGTTGTTGATACAGAAAAACATATCTAATTCTATTTACTTGGTATCGTGCGATGGATGCGTTATTAATGTTAACAGCTTTTCATCTAATTACAAGAACAACGTTAATGATTTCGTTCAATTGTATTACGTCACAATTTGATTTCAAATAGCAGAGTATGTGGAAGGTGTGGCCGTGACGTTAAATTATTAGTGAATGAGAAGTTAAATCGTGTTGTTTTTTCATGTCATTGTCGAGTACAAGGGGGTCGGGAATGTGATTGGTATTCCAGTGCTAGAAAAACTACCTTCTTTGTATGGTTTGTAGTGTTTAAAATCGAAATTACTGCATCGAAACGTCTCAACTATTTCAACATGTTCTTATATAATCGTGGCTGGCGGTGGCACGAATGGACTCTGCCATCGCCTGAAGATTTTCCCTATGAAATGTCACTGCCGTACTTCAAGATAGCCAGATATTGTTACTCTTATTTGTTTCATATGGTCTTTTACATTGCCTCACTCTTAGGTCTTTTCATCGCGTAAGTTGGTCATAACTTCTGCCGGTACTGAATTATGGGAACGAAATTTCATTAGACTAGCCTTCAACCAATGGCAGTGTCCATTCGCCCAACGTCAGCCATGCTTACTATGTTATAAACTTGCGTGGGTAATGCTGAACTGTTACTGTCGAAAGAATTGGAGCAAACGGAAGCATTTTAGGTTACACAATCCACTCATGCGTAATGGTGGTTGCATATGAAGCAAGGCGCATCTTGCCTCGTCTCGAGTTCGAATAATGCACGCCTCTAGTATCCAGGTACGTGTACCTACAGCACCCGTCAGGTTCTGTACTTAGACCCCTCATTCGTGCATACAATCCCAGAATGCGTATCCTTTATAATTATGTTATGCTGTAACGGTGTAATTATGGGGACTATGTGGAATTACCGCTACACCGGAAATCAGTTCGTATGTAATTTAAAAATTTGAAAGGAAACTATTGTTTAACTTTGTCCAATGTAACGCAACTCTGCGATAACTAATTGTTGTACGTTTAAGGTTCTTATTGGTGTAAATTGTAATATAACGGTGGGATGAACCCTCACCATTGGATATTCCGTGGAACTTTGTTGTTATGAAGTTGGTATTGGTTAGCGCGCCACTTGACTGTTGACTGTTTTCCACAGCGCGCCCTGGCGTAAGCTGCTAGTACCGTGTTGTTGTCAGCCAGCTTTGCTCCGGACAAGATGTCTTGTGACAATGGCCAACAAACACTAAAAGGTGTTTTCGACGTGAGTTGAAGTACGGTTAATGGTGGGTGGTTGATACAAAATCATTCGTGTGCAGTTCTTATTCTAAAGGTTTTAATGTGACCGTTCCTTTCACCAGCGAAGCATGCCGTAATACATGGATATAACGTCGCCACGATCGTAAGGCCTCAGCACCATGGGTAAGTCCAACATTGTATACCATATATATAGGCCATATTCTTCGACAGTGTGCTACTGTAAGCAATCCAACATTTTTGGGTGGACTGAAGATCCATTCGCACTTACGAAGACGTTAAGGCACTGGAACTAAAGATTTTTGTGGTTAACATTATTGAAATCCGCCACTTTAGATATGACCAACCTGCTGCGATATTTGGGGCAAGTGAGTAATTGAAATTGAAATGATGTACTTCTACGTCACGAGAGCCGTGTGGTATTAAAATGACCTGCCCTTTTAACAGGAACTGTGACAAGTGAAATTATGTATAGTCTGTTAGTATAATTGCCTCATAAGGGCGACTGAATATTAAACATTAATGTAACGATTGCAGATTGTAAACCCTAGTGAATGCCGAAGCGTGCTTTGGGTTGAATTGCATTTATTCCATTTTCGTTTTTAATTATATTTCTTCTTCTTCTTATTCTTCTTATTATTATTAACATTTCTTAAAATTTTGATTTATGGTTTGTTTCTGAAACTGCCTCCATTTTATTGCATTGTTGTGGTATGCTCCCATCTTATCTTGATAACGGTTTCATTAGCGCGCATTGCCGCGGCATAGTCAGTGTTGTAACAGTACTTGAGCTGAGCTGACGTTCGTTGTTGTGTTGTGAACTTATGCCGTTGGTGTGATGAACTGGGTCGCGAGATGGGTTTCAATTGCTTTAATATTATTGTAACCTTATTATGGTTTTCTTTCAATCATTTTTTTCTCCTTTGACATGGGCTACTTCTTAATTTTTTGCCTGCCTTATGTTACTTCTGAACATTATCATTCTGTTCGGGGACGTGGCTGGATGTTTTCATTTGAAACGCTTCCGTGTTCACTGGGGGATCTCAAAGTATGTAAACATTTATGGTATTATGGCCTGTTAGCTTTTAATTGTTTAATAACGATGTGGTAATTTGATAGGGACGCGCGTGTGCCAAGAAAGGTGCAACTAAGGTATAAATAACCTAGACAATTATTATTTTGTTTTTAAAATAAAATGGGTTCGAGCTCGAACAGTAAATTGTTATGAACCTCAAGGTCAAATTCAAGTAATTCCTTCTGGAAAATATTATTGGATCTTTTAAATTAGTTGAGATTGTTGGTATTCTAGCTAGGTGACCACGCTTGGTAGTAGTTTTTTGAAAATGAGCCTTGTCATTAGCTTTCTTTTTTTAAACTTAACTCTTTTCAAATTGTTTTATATAATTATATTACACCACCCACCCGACTTACCGTCTTTCTTATATTAAATTTTGGTTTTTAAGTGTGACGGTGATTGATATTGTAGTGAATTGCTCTACCCCTTTTACGTCTTGCACCCTGTGTTATGGTCGTTGACCTATTGGTTTCGCCCAGATTCCATCGCTTCCCGATCCTTTGTTTTGTGTTTTATCGAGGCCCTTCCCTTCGTAGTTGGCGTGAATCCGCGCTGGGAGGCGCCTATTATCTTTTTAGTGGTAGTGCTGACGGTCGAAGACTTGGGCTGCGGTATTGTGACTTCAGTTGTTTGATTGCCCGATTCTTCGATTGTTAGTATGCCACAACTGCGTCAAAATAGATCTCGGTAGAAATGAACGCCCTAGTCACTTGCTGACACGTATTTATGAAATTGAGAATGCCCGTGTTTGGCTATTCGCATAAACGGCACAAATAACATTCAGCTCCGACTACCTGTAGGCCTACGACACGCTGCTCGCCGCACAATGCGGGGACAACGCTCTCGAGATCTGTCGGAATTTCTCGCGCGAGAAGTAGTGCCTGCGCTAGTCTCGAGAAATCTCGAGACTCGAGACTGCTCATCACTACTTCAAATATTTCTCATCTTCAGATTAATGATTGTAAATCTGGTCCGTTAAATTCAGGTAGACAATATATCGCACTTCAGAAAGACATTGTAGATAAGAGAGGAAAAAAGATGATTATAGCTTTCTATGGTGTATCGCAATGGCGTTAACCCAGAAACAATTAATCATTCAAGAACTTCACAGTATAAAGATATGTTTATTGAGTTGCATCAGACGTTAAATTTTAACGATGTTTCATTTCCAACGGACTTAACAAACATTACGAGATTTGAGAAACACAATCCTAATATTTCATTTTCTGTGTACGGTGTCAACGAAGAGCGCATTGTAGGACCACTTTATTCAGCTTCTTCTCGAAAAGAACACCATATTCATCTTTTGTATGTTTGCGACGAAAACACAAGCCACTACTGCATTATAAAAAACCTTTCACGTTTGTTAAGCTCTCAAATTTCAGCAAAAAATCACAAGAAATTGATTTGTGACAGATGCTTGCAGTACTTTTCAACACAAAGCGTGTTAGCTACACACTTAGGTGATTGTGCAACATATCCAGCCGTAAAACTTGTTCTTTAAAACAGTGAAAATGCCGAAATTCAATTTGAGAATTATTATAGTCAGGAGCCTGTTCCGTTTACTGTTTATGCAGATTTCGAATGTTTTACAGTACCTTTTCATCGTTGCCAACCAAAACTTGACTGAACCATATACTGATTATGTACAGAAGAAAGCTTAGTTTTCTGTAGCATACAAAGTTGTTTGTTCATACTATTCATCTCTATCATTTTTAAGTGGTACCGAGGAGAAAACTGTACTGATTGGTTGTTGAATGAATTACAAGTGTTAGCACATCGCGATCATTTTCTTATATCACAACCAGTTCCTGTTGAAATAGCATTAGATGATATGATTTTGCATGATGAAACAAATGAATGTCACATCTGTAAACAGCCAATTACATTCCCATAGGTTAAGGTTAGAGATCACTTCCATTTTAGTGGGAAATATCGCGGACATGTGCATCGATCATCCAATCTTTTATATCGTGTTCCTAAATTTATTCCTTGCTTTTTACATTACTTGTCAGGCTACGACAGTCACTTCATTGTTCGTTAATTTTCACAATGAAACTGTTCAAAGTTCGCTGTAATCTCACAAAATCATGAGCACTTCATTCGGTTATCTTGTAGGCGATATTAGCATTCTCTTCCTAGATTCCTATAAATTTATGAACTTTTCACTTGATACACTTGTAAATGGGCTTTCGAGCGATGACATGAAATGTATTCATGAGTGTTTTCCAGATCCTGAGAAATTTAAACTTTGTATAAGGAAAGGTATTCTGCCCTATGACTATATTCAAAGCTTTCAAACATTACAAGAAACAAAATTACCTCAGTCTGCATTTACAAGTGTATTAAGTGAATGTAGTACACTATCACTAAGCTCATCCTCTTACGATAAGCATCCAGTATCGATTTCAGATGAAGACTATTTGCATCGTGTAATGTGTGGTCAACATTTCATATACAGACATCAAGGGCGGTGCGTGGTATTGTTGCAGGTTTGCACAACTCCCAATAATTTTACGCTCCATTGGTCGTCTTTTCTTCCTATTTTGCAGCTTAATAAACCTAACATGTACTCTAAAATGTGTTAAAACCAACCATCTTTTGTCGTTCGATGTACTAATGCTTCGTAACGGACCATTAAACTCCGCCGTCTTCAAATCAAACTCAGGGGGTTGACTTTCCTACGCCAAACTGCCTAGTGCACAGCGCGCCGCTATTTAGTTTCAGCAGGGACGAGCCTAAGCCTGTATACGATGTATAGCATCAGGTAGCAAGCCCGCCAGTGTCGGTCCTAGGGAGTTGCACGAGAACAGCATGTCCCCTAACGAAAAACAATTTCAAATGTCCCCGTTAGATTGCACCACTCTGCAGAGATGACTTCATCCCTGCTTTCTCTCCTCTCGCAACGGTAATGTCTTTTCCACGCCACTAGGGTAAGCTGTACCGCAACATTAACAATGTTACCAACATTTGTATTTCATGGGCAATCATGATCATTTTTTAAATAGCAAAATTTGTTGTGAGGATATACACTGACTGACAGAGCAAATGCAACACCAAGTAGGAGTGGTCAGAACTTTATGCCAATTGCAGGGTAGACTGACGTCACTGAGGTATGCTCATGATGTGAAATGCGCCGCTGTGCTGCGCACGTAGCGAACGATAAATGGGACACGGCGTTGGCGAATGGCCCACTTCGTACCGTGATTTCTCAGCCGACAGTCATTGTAGAACGTGTTGTCGTGTGCCAAAGGACACGTGTATAGCTAAGAATGCCAGGCCGCCGTCAACGGAGGCATTTCCAGCAGACAGACGACTTTACGAGGGGTATGGTGATCGGGCTGAGAAGGGCAGGTTGGTCGCTTCGTCAAATCGCAGCCGATACCCATAGGGATGTGTCCACGGTGCAGCGCCCGTGGCGAAGATGGGTGGCGCAGGGACATGTGGCACGTGCGAGGGGTCCAGGCGCAGCCCGAGTGACGTCAGCACGCGAGGATCGGCGCATCCGCCGCCAAGCGGTGGCAGCCCCGCACGCCACGTCAACCGCCATTCTTCAACATGTGCAAGACACCCTGGCTGTTCCAATATCCACCAGAACAATTTCCCGTCGATTGGTTGAAGGAGGCCTGCACTCCCGGCGTCCGCTCAGAAGACTACCATTGACTCCACAGCATAGACGTGCACGCCTGGCATGGTGCCGGGCTAGAGCGACTTGGATGAGGGAATGGCGGAACGTCGTGTTCTCCGATGAGTCACGCTTCTGTTCTGTCAGTGATAGTCACCGCAGACGAGTGTGGCGTCGGCGTGGAGAAAGGTCAAATCCGGCAGTAACTGTGGAGCGCCCTACCGCTAGACAACGCGGCATCATGGTTTGGGGCGCTATTGCGTATGATTCCACGTCACCTCTAGTGCGTATTCAAGGCACGTTAAATGCCCACCGCTACGTGCAGCATGTGCTGCGGCCGGTGGCACTCCCGTACTTTCAGGGGCTGCCCAATGCTCTGTTTCAGCAGGATAATGCCCGCCCACACACTGATCGCATCTCCCAACAGGCTCTACGAGGTGTACAGATGCTTCCGTGGCCAGCGTACTCTCCGGATCTCTCACCAATCGAACACGTGTGGGATCTCATTGGACGCCGTTTGCAAACTCTGCCCCAGCCTCGTACGGACGACCAACTGTGGCAAATGGTTGACAGAGAATGGAGAACCATCCCTCAGGACACCATCCGCACTCTTATTGACTCTGTACCTCGACGTGTTTCTGCGTGCATCGCCGCTCGCGGTGGTCCTACATCCTACTGAGTCGATGCCGTTCGCATTGTGTAACCTGCATATTGGTTTGAAATAAACATCAATTATTTGTCCGTGCCGTCTCTGCTTTTTCCCCAACTTTCATCCCTTTCGAACCACTCCTTCTTGGTGTTGCATTTGCTCTGTCAGTCAGTGTACATTCGGAGGAAACGTTTTTTCATGAGCATAACTTCATGTTATACCTTTTTTCAACCGTAAAGCGAGCTTTGTGACAACATTGTCACATGTTGATTGTTGATAAACGGCTGGACTATTGCGATTTGCGACATGGAGTTGTTGGTTTTCCTGTAGACGTTATGTTTACATTTATCACGTGCAGGTCTTGGTGTGTTTTCACGTGATTGTGTCTTTTGGTTGGAGATAGTTTGTCTGTGCGTTGTTATTATTATAACTGATGGATTCTAGATTGTGAGTAAGAGTTCGTCACAAAGCTGCCGGTGTTAGTGTAGTTAAGTTTGACTATTTGTTGGTGTCGTGTCATGGCATTATCGGTCAAATCTATCACCTGTGGGTGTATTAGTGTTTTGTTTTAACTGAATGTTTGGTTTGAAATATTAACTTTTCAAGGTGTAAACTCATGTGTAGCGGAGTGTGAGTGAAAATGAATACTGTAAGTAATTTACAAGTTAGAGAGTTTTTCCAGCTTTCTGACGAGGAGAAGCTTACCGTAAAGACAGTCGGAAGACCATTACCGGACTTAAATATTGTGCAGAATATTAATACTAGAAATCGACAGTTTAGGAGGGTGTTTAAAAGGGATATTTATACAAATAGTGATTGGTTATGTGGTTGCGAACTTAAAAATGCGTAATCTGCTTCCCGTGCTTGTTGTTTGGTGGGGAACCCGCGTGCACCAAAGTAGGAGTTACGGACATAAACCATTTAAGAACCAAAGTAAAGAAACATGAATCTTCAGCTGTTCACATTCAAAACTGTTTAAGACTGACACTTTTTGGAACTGTCAAGGTAGCTGCACAACTCGATAGTGCGTATAGAAGGAAATTGCGGAGTATAACGAAGAAGTTAGGCATAACAGATATGTGTTTAATATTTTAATAAAATGTATTCGTTTCTGCGGTTCTTTTGAACTTGCCGTAAGGGGGCACGATGAAACTGAATCATCATCAAACCCAAGTGTTTTCAGAGGACTAATTAATTTTAGCGCTGAAATGGATGCCGTGCTAAAAGGTCATTTGGAAAAGGCAACTCTTTTCAAAGGAACATCCAAAACAATTCAAAATGACCTTTTGAAAATTATGTTGGAGTTATTCCTGGAAGAAATATCAAAACAAATAAGGGAATCAGAATTTTTAACTATTATAGCAGATGAAGCCAGTTACATTTCCAATATATTCCAGATGGCTGTTGTGTACCGTTACGTAGTAAGAGGCAAACCAATAGAAAGGTTCTGGAGTTTCCTGTCTCCTGCAAAACATGACGCACAGACATTAGCTGTGTGTTTATTGGAAGAATTAAAGAAGCACAAAGTAAATGAAACTCCCCAAAAGTTAATTTCACAGACATATGACGGGGCATCCGTTATGGCTGGTTCCTCTGGTGGAGTAAATGCTATTGTAAAAAAATCCTATCCCAACGCAGAATATGTGCATTGCTATGCCCATCAAGTTAATCTTGTAATGAGCAAGGCGGCACCAATCAACCGCAATGTGAAAATATTTTTTTCAAGTTTGCAAGGAATTTGTGCATTCTTCTCCAACAGTCCACAGCGGACCGCGATACTTGACGAGGTAGTGAGGAAACATTTGCCATGGGCTTGCCCTACTAGGTGGAATTTTCAATCACGATGCGTAAATACAGTTTATGACTGCAAGGAAGATCTTATTGAGTGTATGAACCAGATATTGGAAGGCGACTCAGTAATGAGTGAAACTACAGTTTGTCAGGCTCTTGGTCATAAAAAAGTTCTATCCAGTTGTAGTTTCAATTTTTGGCTGGAATTCTTCCGTAAAATTATGCCACTAATCGAAGTTCTCTTCGGTCAGCTACAACACGGAGACACTGGTGTTGGTTCTGCACATAAGGCCGTTTCAGCATTTGAAGTAAACATCTCCAAGATCCGAGAAGAAATTGACCTCACGAGCGGTAATGAACCTACCGATTACTCATTGAAGAAAAATAACTTGGACAAGACTGAATGGAAAAGAGAAGCAAAGGAAGTATGCGATGTGATAATTTCCCAGGCTAATATAATATGGCGGCTGTAATATTGTGTGATGTATGTTTGTCTCTTAAAATAGTGTTTGTGGCGGGTAATTAAAGGAGTTTGAAGCTTTCCTACGTTATAGTATTGTACATTTCGTAGTGACTATTGAAAGGAAAAATCACGTTCTGCTGGCTAACCTTAAAGTGCTGTGTAATTATATAATTTCTTATTCTCGTTTTGTGGTAGTGTAATTGTAGGTTATGTCACGGAATAAGCAAAAGCAAAAGAATAAGAACAAGAACAGCAGCATGATGGATACCCAGGGTCAGTTAAAGTGTCTCGAAGTGGACGAACCAAGTTGCTGAAAGTGGACTTGACAATCTAGAATCAACTGTTCGTGAAATACTGAGTACTTCTACGTTCTTCGATTGTATCCTTGAGCGACTAATCGATAAAGTAATTGACAGGCTTAAGGACAGCATCGACTTCAATACGAAGATTATTGAAGATCTTAGAAAGGTAGTGAATGAAAAAGATACAAAAATAAAAGAACTGCAACTAGAACTTGAAACTATGAAATCGAAATCTTGTGACGAGATTGATCAACTTAATCAATACTCACGACGTAATAACGTGGAAATTCATGGAATACCAGAACTACAAAGTGAAGATGTATATAAATTAGTCACGAATATTGGGTCAGCAGTTGGCTGTGTAATCAATAAAACAGACATTGACATTGCTCATAGAATTCCTACATCCAATAAATCTCTGCCTAGACCTACTGTGGTTAAGTTCGTGAATAGATGGAAGAAGCATGAACTTATGGTTGCAAAGAAAAATGTTAGGCAACTTTCATCCACTGCACTTAATATTAATGCCACTAACCATACTATTTACATCAATGACCACCTAACAGCTAAATCTAAAGGTCTTCTTAAGAGAGCTAAAGACCTTAGAGCGAAAGGCTTCAAGTATGTGTGGTCAAGGGATGGGAGAATTTTTGTAAGGAGAAATGATACTTCCAGCATTATACATATAAAAACATAGATGATGTCTTAGCTCTCTCTTCCCCTTAGGACTTAGGTAGGCTATTTACTTGTAGACACATGAAAAATCAACATTATTTTTTATGGAAGGTTCTGAATTCCAACTAAGTGAACTACAGGAGCTTACTAACAAAGATGGAATTAGAATTCTGTACATCAACTCCCAAAGTATTCGTAATAAGTGGAGTAATTTACTTTATACAATACAGGAAGCACACTATCCGGAAATCATTGTAATTGTTGAAACATGGGTTTCCCCTGAGGAAGAAAAATATTTTAATCTAAATGGATATGATGGTCTCTTTTGCTCTAGATCACATAATAGGGGTGGTGGAATTGCCATTTATATAAAGGAACCATATAAGGCTAATGTATTATTATCTATTAACAGTAATGCCAGTTCATATAGTATATTATTAATCGAGATAAAGGGTTTTGTGAATGACATTCACTTAGTAGCAGTATATAACCCTCATACCAAATTTTCCAAAGATTTTCTAAAATGTTTAGAAGATATTTGGAATAAAAGTGGTAAAACATTTTGTATTACTGTTGGTGACTTTAATATAAATAAATTAGAAAATAGTCATATATCTACTGAGCTTCAGAATCTTTGTGGGTGTTATAATCAGAGTTCATGTAACACTGTCTTTCCTACTAGAATTTCATTGACAACTAGTACACTTATAGATCATTTTTACATAAACATAATCTGCAAATATAAAATATATAACATAATAAGTGATCTGAGTGATCACAATTTATTAATCTTGGATATTAATATTACACCCAAAATGAATACACAAAGAAATTATGTAATTCAACCTACAAAATACCATGTCCCATCTATGGAAAAATACATGTCTCAAACGCCATTAACTATAAATGAAGAGGATAGCTCGGATATCATAACAAATAAATTAATGACATATTTTAAAGAAAGTACTGCTTTAGTTAAAACTGAAAGTCCTAATCTAAATAAGAAAGTAGACCCTTTTGCCCATGGTTCACTTCAGAGCTGTTAAATTTAATCAAACAAAAAAATTATATTATAAAATTAAAAGACAACAGATGAGATTTAGTATGGGATGTGGCTATGTTTCACAGCAGTTAATACAAGACTATAAAGACATACGTAACAGGGTTACTAGAATGAAAAGAGATCTAGAAAATAATTATTATATCAATAAGTTAAACAGCACAAATAATCAGTGGAAAGTTATTAATAACATTCTAACAACTAATAACAGTAACAATGAAGAAATACAACTGAAAGTAAATGATAAGTTGGTGACTGATTCTAGTCAAATTTCTACTATATTTAATAACTATTTCACTGATATGGGTCTGTCTTTAGCTAAGAAAATTCCTCAGTGTAAATACCCTCACCTTGAGCCTGGCCCATCTAATTCCTTATTTTTAACCCCTACTAATGAAAATGAAATTGAACAAATAATTAATAATCTTAAAAACAGTTGTAGTGTTGACTGTTTTGGTATTAGTAATATTCTTGCAAAGAGACTCTCCAAATTTATTATACCTCACATCACAAAATTAGTTAACAAATCTCTATCAGAGGGTAAAGTACCAGCCAAACTTAAAATCGCCAGAGTTGTACCAATCTATAAAGGCATGGATAAATTTGATGTAAGTAATTACAGACCAATCTCCGTACTACCTCCTTTATCTAAGATTTTAGAACAAGTGGTTAAAAAAAGATTATTAGATTTTTTGTTAAATAATAAATATTTTTATCAATTTCAGTACGGTTTCCTACCACACTCGAGTACCAGTAATGCTATTGAGGATATTATTATTAAACTACAACAAGCTTTAGACTCAGGTATGTTAGCAGCTGGTTTATTTATAGATCTTAAAAAGGCTTTTGACACAGTTGATCATAAAATTTTATTACATAAATTAGAAGCAGCAGGCATTAGAGGCATTGCATTGGATTGGTTTGTTGATTACCTCTCTAATAGGGAGCAGTTTGTTACATGTAATAATAATCAGAGTAATGTGAAGGTGATCTCAATTGGTGTGCCTCAGGGTTCTGTGCTTGGGCCTTTATTGTTTCTTATCTTCATTAATGATATTGGTCACCTTAAATTAAATGGAAGACTATCCATTTTTGCTGATGACACTAATATTTTTTATACAGGCTCTAGCAATCATGAACTTGAACAAAATATGCAGCAGGATATTCGATTACTTGAAACATGGCTTAATTCCAACCGATTAACTATCAATCTAACAAAAACAAACTACATAAATTTTCACAAACCTTTATATGTATTAAATTTGGATAAAAATCTGCTTTTCTTCAATCAAAGAGTAATGAAAGTGCACAGTACTAAATTCTTAGGACTGATTATAAATGAAAATCTGTCGTGGAGTAATCACGTGGAGACTATCTGTAATAAAATTATCCCTGTGATTGGTATCCTCAGTAGATTGCGATATAAGTTTTCTCGTGGGTTGTTGAAGGGTATTTACTATGCTCTTATTGAAAGCCACATCTCTTATATGATACATGTCTGGGCATGCTGTAATAAAGAATTATTTGGAAAGGTAGAGGACCTTAGGAAGAGAGCACTAAAAATAATTTTCAAACTGCCCATTCTGACACCGACTAAAGATCTGTATAAATATTGTAATATATTATCACTTCCAAACCTCCGCATAAAGGCTTCTATAATTATGATCTATAAAATTCAAAACAAATTAGTCCGCTCAAACACATCAGTAATTACCAATTCACAGATTCATAATTATGAAACAAGAATTATTTATAATATTCACTACAATCAGATTCATTCCACTAGTTATGATCAAAACTCTCTTTGGCATTTTTCTATAACTATGTATAACTTGCTTCCAAAAAATATAAAAATGTTACCAACTTTATCTATCTTCAAAAGTAATCTAACTAAATACCTGAAGTAGTATGGTAAATATGGTTAGGAAGCTTTGTCCTATCTTATCTCTTACACCATGTTAAATTATATACTTACTGTATTTTATTTTGTAATCAGATTATGAATATAGCTGCCATTGTCATTTATTTGTATTGCACCAAGAAGAGCCTTGGCTCAGGTGCCTATATTGAAATGAAATTAAAAAAAAATCGTTTTAGCTTCTCAGGTCATCTTGTAGCTTCATCATTGCTTCTTCCAGAGAAGTTCTCCTTGTACTGTTCTAAGTTCCCTGAAGATACCTTACATACAGTGTGTTCAGTGTATACGTTTTTGGACAAACTAAAACTACGCCATTAACTATCGTCCATCTATTTAGCACAAGAATTCAGATCATTGTCGGGTACTGTTAGTCTAGCAGAGTTTATAATAACCAACAACCTAGAGAAAACGTTCAGTGAGTGCTTGAAACTGTTGAAATTAATTCTTACATTCCCCATGCTGTCTGTTGAAGCAGAAAGATGTTTTTCTACTTTGAATAGGATAAAAACTTTCTTAAGGAACTCAATGACCCAGGAAAGATTGTCGGCCTTGGCAATGCTTTCTATAGAAAGAGATCTGGTGATGGAAATCGCAGACTTCAATCAACGGGTGACTGACAAGTTTGCATCAATGAAAAACAGGAGGGCACATTTTCAATTCAAGTGAGGTAAGAATAACTGTAGTTATACTGTATAAATAGCCTATTAATTCCTGTATTTTAATTGCTGGTTATATTTCAGTTTTAATAGGAATGCAGTTCATTATATACGGATACTGGGGATTCTTGTCATTTCTGTAAGATTCTCATTTAAAATTGCAACATTGAAAACTTTGGTGCAACACCCAGCTTCAGATACCACCAGCCGCCATTGACAGACACTAGGTGAATATGCAACTTGTATTTGAAGGTAGACACACTTTTACTCTGAGGTGTGTTTGAAGAGTTTCGTAAAATGTGTTTAACTATTTATGGATTAGACTCTTGCTGTTACTACACGACTCCCGGTCTTTCGTGGGATGCCATGTTAAAGTATACAGGTGCTAAACTTGATCTTCTTACAGTTGTCGATATGCTTTTGCTTTTTGAACGCGGAATTCGCGATGGTCTTGTTGCGCTTGTTAACAGGTATGCTACTGCAAATAATCCCTATCTCAAGAATTATTATTCAAAGAAAGAAGATTCTTATCTTATGTATTTCGATGTTAATAATCAGTATGGTTGAGCAGTGTCTCGGCCATTACAATATAAAAGTTTTGTATGTCTAACAGAAACTGAAATTGAACGTTTTGATGCTTTTCAAGCTGCTAAAGATCCTAATCGCGGTTTCGTGTTATAGTTTACACTTTCATATCCTTCCAGTCTGCATAGTTCACATTCTGACCTTCCTTTTTGGGTTGAAAAATGATTCCATTTAATAATACATCAAAGTATAGTAAACAGCTAGCTACTCTTTTTCCAAAAAAGGCGTGTTATACACATACAATGTCTCGTTCAATGTCTAGAATACGGCTTACAATTAGAGTGTATTCACCGTATTATTGCGTTTAAACAGGAAACATGGCTTAAACCGTACATAGATTTAAATACTGAGGATCGTCAACATGCTACAACAACATTTGAGAGTACGTTCTTCAAACACATGAATAACTCAATCAATGGAAAAAGTATGGAAAATGTACGCAAACATCGGGAAATGCATTTAATCCATCAATGGGATTGTCGATATGGGACAGGCAAGTACATCTCAAAACCAAAGTTTGAAGCCTATCATGTCATGGATCGTGACCTTATTTCTGTTGAAATGAAAAACTGAGATCGTTTATGCGAAGCCAATTTATTTGGGAATGGTCATGCTTAATTTTTCAAAAGTAAAAATGTACGATTGTGATTATCGATTTGCGAAGCAGCAGTTTTCTGATCTTACACTTTGGTATATGTATACAGATAGTTTTATTTATCATATTCGGAATACAGACGTCTACGATGTCATGTGAAACCATTCTAAATATTTTGACACTTCTTCTTTTTCACCTTGTAATCAATTTCCCGTTATGTCACTGAGCAAGGAAGTCATAGGGATTAAAAAAGTAAATGTGGTATGAATATTATGCTAGAGTTTATTGGTTTAGTACCAAAAATGTATGCCTATGAAACTGAAAATTCGCAATCTGTGAAAAAATCAAAAGGCGTACGTTCAAGCGTAGTTAGCCATTTACATGTTCAACACTATCGCAATGTACTATCAACTTCAAATGCAGCTTTTTGTACGCAGAAAACAATGTAATCACGCAGACATCATGTTTTTGAAAATGAGCAAAATAAATGCTCATTAATTCCATTTGATGATAAACGTGTATGCAATAGTGATTCCCTAACGAGTGTACCATGCGGGTACAACAATATATAGCTGTGTTTGTTATGCCATGTGTAAATAATGTGCATATAATAATTATCTGTAATAAGGGAAAGTACATTATCATTTTCTATATTCAAGATGTAAAATATCAAATATGTAAACTATTTTCAGAAATGCACAAAATCACTTATAATACAAGAATGTTATAATAGATTAATTAGAAAATATTCAAAAATCATTAATAATGTCAATAATGGTGATGATGTTAATAAATAATGCAAAAATGGTATACTGTTTTATTTCGCTAAAATAGATTACCATCACACATCTATTCCTCTTCCTTTGTCCATCTATTTATGAATACGTATTACCGTTTCGTTACCGCATCCTCCTTCTACCGCTCAGACGGTTTTTTCAAACGATAAAGAATAGAGGTAAAAGTATTACCGTACCTTCTCCTTACCGCACCCTCCTCCTACTGCCGCTCCCTCCTCTTCTTTTATTAAACGAATAGGGTAAAGAACTTATGCGTTACAAGAGGACAGCGGTACACCATGCTTTCCAGTTTAATAACGTAAATATATCTGGTAACATTTGTATAATTCTCTTATCCGTTATTCTTCGCAAACAAGACTGTGGATCGACATCAGTTTGCTCTTTAATAACAAAATTTGATTTCTAACAAGACCCCCTGTCTATGACCTGTCAAGATTATAGCAGAAAGGTTAGAATCGTCAAAATTCTGCGTCTGAACATCGTCAGAGGAGGAGGAAGCTGTTATCTTGACAGCTATTACATTTTCAAATTCCGCGGACAACGTAGTTACGATGTTAGCAGTGAGGTTAACGTCTCAGAATGTCGAGAAGAGCAGCTTGCTTTAAAACTATCTTCCCTAAGATGGTAGTATGTCAAGAAGGGCAGCTTGCCATAAGATGGTGGTATGTTGAGAACGGCAGCTTGCCTTAAAACTAGTCCTCTAAGATGGTGGTTTGTCGGGAAGGGGCAGCTCGGGAAGGGTCATGGCGAGAATGGCAGCTTGCATGAAAACAATACCGGGGAAGGGTCTTGTCGAGAAGGGCACCTTGCCTTAAACTATATTCCTTAGGCCCCTCCAGGATGGTGTTATGTCGAGAAGGACAGCTCCAATGTGATTAGACCCATGGCTTTAGGATCGTTCAAAATATTAGCAGCATGGCTAAGTCCCGTCAAGATTCTTTAAATTCCGCGCTCCTAGGTAGCAGCAGTGAGGATAGGTCCTGTCAAGATAGCAGCAGTGAGGTTAGCCACGTTTAAAACAAGTGCACAAGGTTAGGACCTCCGATCTTGACGTTGAGCTGTTAAAAAGCACGTCGATTTTAAATTCCGCGCCCAGTACAGCTTTAGCATGGTAGCAGTGATGTTACAGTCTGTCAAGATGGCAGACGTGGTTACAGATGGCAGCTGTTATCTTGACAGCTGTCAAAAAGCAAGTGGATTTTAAATTCCGCGCCAGTATGTGCATAAGGTGGCAGCAATGAGGTTTACCGCTGTTAAGATGGCAGCGGTTAGGTCAGTGATGTTCTGTTGTTCTCAAAAGTCAGGTTAGAGTTCGTTTGACTGCACATGGATTTTAAATTCCGCGCCATAACGTGCATAAGGTGGCAGCAATGAAGTTTAGCTCCGTCAAGATGCAGCGTGATGTTAGCGATGTCCTGTTGTCCTTAAAAATGACAGCTCTCAAAAAGTACGTGCCTTTGTTTACAAACAATGTGACGTCGCGCTCACGTGCTATGACGTCATGAGGTCAATGACCTTGACCGGGGTCAATGACCTCGGGTGCTGACTCAACGGAAATACTGCTGACGCCAGTGATTTAGAACTGGCCTAGCCCCTCTACTTGCATGTATTTATTAATATTGAAGGTAAACAATATTTTCGAGTCTTTCAACCTACCGCCAGTGTGCCATTATGGAATCAGATAAGACAGGCGTGATCATGACATCATCGAAGAACAGAGCAAATCGTGCATCCCCTGGCTACGTAAGCCTACTATGTATGTTCCTCAGTTCCATCTGTGCTTGTACCGGTTTCACTGGACCGGCAACTTGTCACTGCTCCAGTCGTGTTTGGAGCAGTTGGTGCAGTTCCTCCGTCCTCCACCGTTCGCCCGACGATTAGCTTGGAAAGCGTTTACAAATCCATTAAATAGGCAAGCTCCCATTCAAGAAGTCTGGTCTGCAATTCGAAAGTTATGTAAATGTAACTGGAATAATATACCCAATACCGAATGGGATAGTAAAACTCTCCTTCAATTTTATCACGATCTAACTCATGATTATGTAGTACCTTTGCTCCAATATCCGATAACTGGAATTACGCATACAATTTAAACATTGCTGCGACCAACACTCCCATCGAAATTCGATGTTGCTTGATATAATATGAAAAATACCTCCCCAGGGATGGATTCTATATCATATCAGATGCTTAAATGCTTACCACCACAAGCTAATACCCTCCTTCAAAAATTTGACCTTATCTTGGAATTTGGAAGTATACCTGTGGAGTGGAACTATTTCGTATTAGTACCTGTAAAGAAACCGAATAAACCGAAACATGATCCAACTAGTTACAGAGGAAGTTAAGTTCTTGTATTCGTAAACTGTTTCAAACATTTTTACTAAACAGAATAATGTGGGCTCTAGAATATTATGACCTTCTAGCGAAGTACCAATTTGCATTCCTCAAAGATCGCTACGATAGATGCTTTGAATATTTATTAGTCGATACTCATATTGTTAGCAAAATCCAGAAAACAACACGTTATAGCTGCCTTTTTAGATATTAACGGTGTTTATGACAATGATAATATTTCCATCTTACTCCAGAAACTAAGAAATATGGTTGGTCCTTCCACGTTGATTAATATTATAGGACAACTCTATAAGCATCGACGAGTTTGTCTCCAACAAATCGCCCATCATAGCAATTGCCTTACTGCATCCGTTGGGATTTCACAAGGTGACATTTTAAGTCCGTTTATGTATATTTCGTATACTGCGGATCTAGAAAGAGAAATTGTAAAAACAGCTCGGATATTACAACATGCAGATGATATCGTAATCTACTGCATTCACAATACTATAGAAGAATGTCGGACTACTGTAGAGAAGACTTTAGAAGTACTTCAGACATGGACCATTCAAAATGGTTTAGAGATAGCACCGACTAAAAGTTCAATTCTCATATTTACCACGAAACTTATATATGATCAGTCACCCATTAGATTCGGTGAAGAGGAAGTCTCCATTAAACAAACCGTTAAGTATGTTGGGGTAGAGATCGATAATAAACTATACTGGAAACATCATATTGCAGCGATATGTCGAAAAACAGAACAAAAACGACATGTATTAAGGCCCTTAACGAACAGAACTTGGGGAGCTGACCCAGCTACACTTTTAACTGTGTATAAACACATCATCAGGTCTGTTTTGACTAAGGTAGTCAGTTTATAGATATGGCCTGGGAGGATCAAAAACAGAGACTAGCCATAGTACAGTATACAGATATTAATCTGATTACAGGTACCATGAACTCGATTCCTACAAATGCTTTACTAGCTGAAGTTACCGAACCACCGTTACATTTGCGACGCAAATATATAGCTACTAAATATCTTCTCAAGGAAATGGCCAAATATAAACATCCGATTCTTCCCAAGCTGAAATTATTATCCGAATATTACGGTAATGGAAATGTATTACAAGACAAATATCCGGCACTCCTATTGGCATATGTTCAATTTATATACAGTATTTACGACCTAACGTTGTTCAAACAGGAACTCACCCTAACTACTCTATCATGTTTCCTGCGAATATACAATTACCAAATATTACACGTACAAAATTCGACGATACCAGTATCTCCCAAAATTTAAACAAACTGATAACAACTAAGTCATTCAAAATTATTTTAGATCAATACGATCAATATATCCCATTTTATACTGACGGGTCAAAACATCATGACACATCCGAAGTTGGAGACGGTTTTTACTCCCCTTCTGCTGCAATTATCCATACAATTCATATTTACCTCGATTGGCATCTATATACACAGCGGAAATATTTTGCCGTTCGTCAAGTGTTAATATATATATTAAACATTCCATTATCAAAAAAGCTCTCATATGTACTGATTCTCTCAGCGCCCTTAAAGCATTACAAAATCCTACAAAGGCGTACAATTGGTACATAGAAAACCCTCAGGAAACTACTGTATGATCTAACAATCCTAAATCGTTCCGTATTGTTTACGTGGATCCCAGGACATTCTGGAATAGCAGGCAATATCATGGCTGACAAACTAGCAAACGAGGCAACTGAAGGACAAGGCTTACGATACCACACTGCAATCCCACAAAATGATGTATACCGGGCGGATTGGCCGTGCGCGTAGAGGCGCGCGGCTGTGAGCTTGCATCCGGGAGATCGTGGGTTCGAGCCCCACTGTCGGCAGCCCTGAAGATGGTTTTCCGTGGTTTCCCATTTTCACACCAGGCAAATTCTGGGGCTGTACCTTAATTAAGGCCACGGCCGCTTCCTTCCAACTCCTAGGCCTTTCCTATCCCATCGTCGCCATAAGACCTATCTGTGTCGGTGCGACGTAAAGCCACTAGCAAAAAAAAATTGATGTATGGACACTGTTTAAGAAAGTTATCCGAGAAAAGTGGAACGAACAATGGCGCCAATCTGCACAATTTAAATGTAAACATTTCTACAATATTCAAAATACAATTACTATCAAACTATGGTTCGCAAAAGGACGGTACACTCGACGTCATATAACTACTCCAGTCAGACTTCACTTGAATCATGCCTGTACAACGGAACATCTGTATTGTTTAAAGATTAAGGATAACAACCTGTGTAATTGTGGTAATTGTGTCGGCACTATAAATCATATCTTGTTTCAATGTGATAGATATCAAAGACAGCAACATCGTTTCATTTACACATTAATATCACTCGAATTTATACTTCCTCTCATTATTTCCTGTTTAGTGTACCATCCGACAAATCACTTAGCTGCGTACTAAATGACATTTTTCACGAATGTAGTATCACGATTTGATATCGACGATCCTGCCCCCCATTTTTGTGATCTTGGCATGTTTGTCTCCCTGTGCTAAGTACCTGTACTGTAACAAATGTATACTTATTCCTAACAGTAGGCCTATGATAGACGCCTAGAATATACTTAATGTATCTTTCACACACAACCTCTCCCAATACACTAGTGTGTACTTCCATTTCTCACTACTCTCTAATATATCCTTGTGAACAGTTCGTTTGATTAGTGATGTTTAAACCAACCCAGTGACTGGACGTACTGCGCTGCGCAGAGTCCAAGTAAGGAACACGAAGGAGAAGAAGAAGAAGAATATTGATGTCGGCGACAGTTAACAGTATTATAGGTGGCCCGGCGTAAGGTTGCACATGACAGCTGCGAACAATGTTGGTCACACTGCAAATAGCGCACGAAGCGATGTTGCCGCCGCTGATTGCGCGACACTTGAATTTTTAAAACATGGGAGAAATGCTTTTAATGTCATCGCGATGATATACGATACAAATGAAATAGGCCGTCAGAAATCGAACTTTCAACGCACCGATTAAGTTTACAATAAAATATTTAATCACACAAAATGATACGAGATAAATCTACTACGCAGTTCTTCTAATCGTGATATTAGAAAACACAGAAGAAATCGGCTGATAAGAATCTCACGTTAAATACACCACAATAATATATACCGGTGCTAATACAAAAGGTTTCAAGTAAAATGTGTTAAATTAACCGAAAATTCAGGAACCTTATCTTCATACCTGAGTCACATTGGTAGAAGCTCGACAACCTCCAGATCACTTCCATCAATACCGTCGCCTTCGTTGCCATTGTCGCCGTCTAGGCATATCATCAACTCCTGTCATTGATGATGCCATGTAGGCCTATTTCAATTGCCAAGTTAATGAATGCACCGACATTGCTAACGTTCTTCCTCCACGAAGCCGCATCCATTCGAGCAATACTCTCCCGGAACAGTCCTTCCACTTCAGTAATTGTGAAGGACATGTTATCAGTGCGTACGTAATGTTTCATTGCACCCCATACCGTACCAACTCAATGAGGTTGAAATTACAGTGGTACGGCGGCAACCTACTAATAACCTCCTGCCCTTGTTCCTTCGCTATACTTCGTCGACTAATTTAGGCATACACATATGCGCAGGGGCTTTTCTTTTCTGCCGCCATTCCACCAACAGTTCTTTACGGGCGCTCGAAGTAGGGGTTTTGTCCATTATCATTACGGAGTGGTAAGGTGCACTGTCATAACAATGACAGAAGGGACTTTGTGCTGTAATAATCGTACACGTGTCTTGGTATCGCATCAGCCTGGAATGAATTAATTCCTGTTTTAGGAGATGGCTTCCCGGAGTGTCGTGCACAAGTCCCAACTATCAGCCCCGTTTCTACTAATGCTATGTTTGCCAGTCCCTTTTTCCTTCAGCTCCTGAAGGCGAACACCTGTTTGAATAACAGTACGCTTTGAAAGCCCTTATGTTCGACATACGCGTTCCACAACTCGATCTCCGGGAACAGAGGGGCGGCTATACAAGCGTACGAATTTCTTCTCCCTCTCGTAAAACTTACGAGTTCTCCGCACTAATTCGAATGCCTCTTAAGGTGCACTACGCGGCGCAAAGGATTATCACTTCGCGCTTCATGACTATGTTGTTGTTTCCGTGACATCGCACTGCACTCGGTAAAATAAAACCTTCACAATTATAGCACAAAGAGAACAAAACTTGCATAAACGCGCAAATCACACCTGACCACAAGCTAGCGGCGACACACAAAATGGCAAACACTTCAATACAGTAGTCAAGCTTGTTATAGATGGCAACACTGTTATTGTTATTATTATTATTATTATTATTATTGTTGTTGTTGTTTGTTTGTTTTTGATTTTGAAGTAAAGGAACTTGGTGCCTTCTATACTTTATTGCATTTGATATGTCTTAATAATGCGATATCACAACTTGATGACGGACATGACTGTTGCTTGCGTAACCATTTTCAACAATACAAAATCATCTGACCAATCGGTAATAGGCTTGGAAAGTGCCAACTTCAATTAATGAAATACATTTGCAAAAATTAAAAGTCTCTTCATAACATCTTGCCCCCCTTGAAAGGAGTTCTTTCAACTAACTATTGTAATCTTATATCTATTGTAAAAATACTTATTCTTAACATATGCATTAATACAAAACTCTATACATACATATTTTTATCATTAAAAGAAAATAATATTGAAATTATATCTTTGATGAAAAATAACACAAAGTTAAAGATATCACAGGAGATCTTGAATTCATTTCTCCTTGTCATCCCCTTCAATGGGAAGAGGGCATATTTTCTTGATGCTTCGGGTGAAAGTTCCACCAGCCGTCCGAACGGTGACAACCCTCACCTCACCATCTCGTCCAGGGTGAACTTGAACTATCATACCTCTAGCCACTCTAGAGGAGGGATGTTGTCCTCAATTAATAGCACCAAAGAATCAGCATCAATACGTCGACTGGTAACATGCCACTTGACGCGTTTTTGCAATTCCTGCAAGTATTCTCGCTGCCATCTCTGCCACAACCGCTGCCGAATTTTCTGCAAGTGCTGCCAATGTGACAAGCGGTTATCGGGTTCTCTCAACAAATCCCTTTGCACGGGTTGCACGATCGAGTCACTTAGAAGAAAATGTGCTGGTGTTAAGACTTCTAAATCATTTGGATCATTTGGCAAGGGAGTAAGGGGACGTGAATTTAATACAGCCTCTATATCGCGAAGAATAGTGTAAGTTTCTTCGAAAGTTAGCACGCGTCCCTGTGTTTCAGTCAGCAAATGTCTTTTCATCATATTTACAGCTGATTCCCACAATCCCCCAAAGTGGGGTGACCGGGAAGGGATGAAACTCCACTGTATTTGCTGCTAAGCGAGTGAGGAGGTAATGTACGTTGACCCCATTTTCCAAAAGGACTGGATATCTTGTAGTGCGTTGGCTGCTCCAAAGAAATTCTTCCCATTATCAGAGAAAAGCTGCTTGCACAAACCTCTTCTCGCCGTAAAGCGTTGCAGTGCAGCTAAGAAAGCTTCGGTCGTTAGCTCCGACACAAACTCCATATGCACTGCCTTAGTACTGAAGCATGTAAATACAGCTACATAACTCTTGTAAGTATGAATGCACCCCCTTCTGTGGCTTTCTCTTACAGATATTGGACCTGCATAGTCCAATCCTGTGGTAACAAAGGGTCGAACAACTAACGTAACCATTTCTTTTGGTAAATTTGCCATGCGCACCTCTGGAACTGTAGGATGGAAACAAAAGCACTTCAGACACCTCTTGACAATCCTTTTCGCTTCTCTTCTGCCGCTGATAGGCCAATATCGTTGTCGAGTTGCATGTAGCAGTTGCTCTGGGGTACAATGCTTCAGACGACGATGTTCATTTTCCATGATCATTCTGATGATGTGATGATTTGCTGGTAGAAGCACAGGATGTCTCTGTTCTGATGTTAGCTCCAAAAAACGAAGCCTTCCTCCAACCTTCTTCGCACAAAGTAAATTGGAAATGTAGAGACAACTTTGCGTTTGACAAACTGCATAAATGCATGCTCCAAACGCCTTCTCTGAAGCATCACTAAATCCAAACAAATCAAAAGAGCAATTCCCAGGATTTATGTTTCTCATAATTCTGATGTTGTTCAGTCTTTCTAATGACGTATAGTACTCGCTACGAATCTGAAGGAGCTCTCGAGACAATGGCCGATCACATTCAAATCCATCTACCCATAAGTGTTGCATCAACAACTTACCTTTGATCAGTATTGGACCCACGAGTCCTAGTGGATCAAAAGTCTGTGCGATTTTGGTGGCAACTTCTCTTTTGGATCTTGGTGACTGCTTTGCCACCTGAACTCGAAACTGAATGCAATCTTGTGCTGAGTCCTAGAGGAATTCAAGAGTCTTACTAGCTTCACCTTTGTTTAAAACCAGTAAAGTCCCTTCGACGCTTTTGCTCTCCAAATCCTGGAAGATCTCTTTGCTGTTGGACCTCCATTTCCTCAAATGCATTCCACCACTCTTGAGTATATTTTGTATTTGCCGCCGTAGCCCGATCACGTCTTCTAGAATGTCTCCTCCACTTAAGCAGTCATCCACATAAAAATCATCGCGAATAGCCTTTGCTGCTGCTGGAAATTCATTTTCATGAAGTGTAGCCAATTCATTTAAGCATCTCATGGCATCTCAAGGTGCTGATGCTGTTCCATATGTAACTGTATTCAACTGATAGATCATCACAGGGGCTGAAGATTCCTCTTTCCACAAAATCTGCTGGAATGCTCGATCTTCAGGATGGATGAGGATTTGCCGAAACATCTTTTCCACATCTGCCGTCATCACGTACTTATGGCTGCGAAATCTAAGTACAATGTGAAAAAGGTCTCGCTGTAAATTAGGTCCTATCATGAGCTTGTCATTGAGTGATGTCCCGAGTGATGTTTTTTCCGAGGCATCAAATACCACTCAGACCTTTGTGGTGTCACTATCTGGACGTACCACTGGTATGAATTTGGTACATCTTGATTTTGGGTTCTTTCAATCAAGCTCATATGTCCTAGTTTTTCATATTCATTCATGAAATCTGCATAAGCAGTCTTGAGTTCAGTGTGTCTGCTTAATCTCTTGACTAATGATTCTAGTCTGTTTAGTGCGTGTATTCTTGATTCTCCGAGGATGACATCTGGCTTAATAGGGAGCCTTACGACGAATCTACCTGTTGTATCTCTCGAAACGGTGTTCGTGAACTGTCTTTCACATATTCTTTCTTCTGATGTGTAATGTTGAATCTCTGGAATTGCTTCTTGTTTCCAAAATTTCTCCATCTGATCTGATAATTGTTGATTGCTAATTTTCATGCATGTTGTTGTTGATCCCTGTTTGTTCTCAAAAACTTCACCGCCTATAATCCAGCCTAATCAGGTGTTTTGCAGAGCTGGTTGTCCTTCAGCTTCACTCTTTGGTGGACCTATGACTATTTTCCACTAAGGCCTTCACCAATTAACATGTCTATGTCTCCAGGCTTGTTGAATGTGGGATCTGCCAAGCGAATGTCCTTTGGAATATTAATCTTGTCCTTCTTGATCTCCATCTGTGGCAATCGTCCCGGTATAGTTGGCAAAACTAGAAATTCTGCTTCCACCTCAAATCCGTCATTCCTTGAAGCGAGGTGTACTCTCGTGATCCTTTTTCTTTCCACTTTGAAGCAATCTACTCCAATGATCTGTGTGTTTGTCTTTACATTCGGTAAACCAAGTTTCTTATACAGACCTTCCTTTATTAGATTCGACTGAGATCCCGGATCCAATAAGGCTCGGCATGTCATTCTTCTTCCGTGAACATCTTTCGCATCAATTAAAGCTGTTGACAAAAGTATTTGTGATGTTATTCCTTTCGCCAAGCTCACACTGAGTGAAGCAGGTGAATGCTGAGATTCGACACACAGATTTATGGGCACTTGATTTTCTTTAACATTTTGTTTCTGTTTGTCATCTTCCTCAGCATGTAAAAGTGTGTTATGAAGAAGTCCACATTTCTTGCATTTTGACCCTCTGCAATTTCTTGCAATATGTCCTGGTTTCAAACAGTTATGGCACTGTCTTTTTCTCGAAGCAGTTTTCTTCTGTCTTCAACTGATCGTTTAATTAAAGGGGTGACTTCCACCACATAGATTACAGCTTTCCTGAGTCGTCGTCATAACAACTTTCTTGCTAGGTTGTTTGTCCTTCAGACTTGCTTTCGTGCTCAATGCCTTGGTTTTGTTGTGATTTAACAGCATATATGATTGGGAACGCTCAGTTAAAAATTTCAAGAAATCATCCAATGTTGGCATCTTTTCTGGAGTGTTGCCTTTCACCCTTTCCTGCCAGTCTCTTTGCTCAATGAAATCCAGCTGCTTCTTTGCTAGATGAATAACCAATGTATCCCAATATTGTACTGGTTGCTTCATTGCTTTTAATGAAGCCATGTGAGTTTGAATATGACATTGTAATTGCCTGAGTGATTCAGATTTGTTCTCTTTAAAAACTGTAGGAAACTTGAAAAGTTCATCTAGATGTGTCTCGATTATCATCATTTGATTATCATATGTATCTACAAGCAAGTTCCACGCACTTAGGTAGTTTTCTTCTGAAATGGTAAAGCCTTGAATTACTTTGCGCGCCTCGCCCTGGAGAAGACCGATCAGATACTGATATTTTTGGATGTTGAGTATCATTATGAATGGTTGACTCAAAACTGTTCTTAAAAAGCAACCATTTTGTGAATTCGCCGTTGAATTCCGGTAATTTAATTTCTGGTAATTTATGTATTCTTCTGTTATGATGTTGTGGAACTTCCTGTTGATGAACGGCGTTGTTTACTGCCGTGTTCATTTGAGCTAGTAAATTATTTTGAACATCCTCTGCTTCATCTATTATCGTTTGCTGTTGCGTAACTGCGCGGAAATAAATAGATTCAAAAAGCTCTCGCTCTCCCTCACATTCCTCTTGAAACTGTAGTGCAGCTGTTTCATCAGTGATCTCTGATTCCTCAATTTTAATTTGTACTTTTCAAAAGAATTCCATAGCTCTTCACATATTTTAATTCTAACCTTCGCCTCTGATTTTGACGTGTCAGCTGTAATCAGCTTTATTATTCTTGTTAACGTGCCTTTTACTCGACTACGCGATTGTTTCAATTTAGTTAGTTGCGACATATTGAAATTAAGGTTATGCTGTGAAAATTCGAAGCGATTGCATGAAGGTTATGTATAAATTCAAAGTAATCGTGTTGCTGAATTGAGGTTATATGACAAAGGAATACCCTATGGATCTTTTTTATTTATGACAACAGAAGGATTAAAGGACTTCAATTATCATTTTATTATTATGTTGATCAGTGCATGTGCATGTTTATGTTACGAAAACATGCGCTAAGAGAAAGGCTAGAATCTAAGAGTACCGTATGTATAGCAAGGATGGTGTATGTGTCAAAGAGACTCACGCTCTCACGGAGATTCTTGCCTTGAGCGGCGAGGAGAATGTAAAACTTGAAATCTTGTCTTTACTTCTTTGTATGTACGTAACATCGCATCGTACTTGCCTGATTACTGATTTATGCTGCACTCCGTTGAAGTTGTTGGCCTCAGCGGTCTGATTTTCGTTATGAACGAGAATGCAATATCCGTGAATGATTCCACGAATTCGAGTGTAGCGTTATTAACAAAACGCTACCTGTGATATATATGTGTGAACTATCTACTATCTACGACATTTAATTATATGGTGTCTCTCATCGGAACTGGTAAATTAGCTAATTCCTCTACGGACATTATGTTCACGGGCTAAGGACTGTACTGAGCCGTGATTTTCCCGTTCATATGGAACTATTATTCTACTCTATGGAAAGACTAAAACCTTGAGTCTGGTAGACTTGGTGATTTTAAAGCATGAGCGCTGTGAACTGTTGGAATATTGGTCATATTTCCTGTCTAAACGTGGCTATTGTGACTTTGCGGAACACTGATTATTGCTTGGTAATACTTCTGCATGATATGATTACATAGTGGAACGATACATGAACGCCTACGCCATCTGTGAGAGTGGCTAGGAACTTATCTTGGTGGTTCAGCGGTCTCCGCCAGAGCGTGTAGCGGAGTTGAGACTGTGTCGCGCCTAGTGACGGTGTGTGAAGGTCGCCTTTTAGCTGTTGGACTCGCTCGTGGCTGGAAGCGAAGCCATGTTTAACGGCTGCTCTGTTACTAAAAGTATTCTCATGGATACTGTTGGTATCGGGTGATAAGGGGAGTACACCTCGCCTAACAAGCAAGTTAATATATAGAATTTAGTATTTAATCATATTAGTTTTAGAATGTAAGTCTTTCGTAAATTTTCCTTATTTGTGAAGTGCAGTGGCAGGGGGTTGTAGCACGAAAATGTTACCTGTGCATTACTGATCACCACAAAGGTTCGCCTTTTGGTCTTATTACTGTATATTTATATATTTATATATATATATAGTTTGGGTGTAGTTTTCTGTATTTTATAAGTGTATTTATTGTAAGTGAAGTAAGCTACGGCTTGGTGATGGAGTTCATATTTGAAGTGTGTGTTGGGTAACGGCAAGGTGCAGTGTGCTCTAGGTAATGCTCAAAATTTCGTTCCTACCTTTTCTAAATTTGTGATTCTCGTTGTTTATTCTTGTTTCTGACGTATCTACGTGTGTTTTCGTGTATTATGTGATTCGTGTGCCGTTTCCTTTATAAATTGCATCTTCATTTGGCAGTGTTTATTATGGTGTACACTATCTTCTGTTCTATCTGATATTTTGTTCCTATATTTTTGTTTGTGACTCGGTTCGTGTGATTCGGCCTTCCGTTACTCGTGTTACGACCTAACTACTACCATTGCACTGAACACCACCCATTTCTCTTAAAGGGCATCATTATTATTATCATTATTTTATTATTATCATTAGTTGGATTTCCCATAGGTTTTTATTTAATTCATACGTATGACTAGGGAATAGGATTGTATATTTCTTGCATTTCTGCGGGTGGTTTTATTTTTTATTGCCCTATAATATTAGGATAACTACATTTATTACTACGATGAAATTCTTTAACATGTAAAAATTTGAAGATTTAATTGAGGGTTTTGGGCACCCCTAGTGTGGAGTGATTGTTGCTTGGGGCTTATCTTCTCTTCTCTGTATTGTTGCTTATCTTATCTTATCGCCGTGTGGCAGTTACGCAACTGTCATTATTATTATTGTTTGGTGGGGATTAGCATCGGCGGTCGCATGCCGCTGTCATTAGTATGATGTTTTGTTTTGCGGTATTGAGGCAGAATCGTGTGTTTTTCTATCTTGTAATGTGGGTTCCGCTTCGTTAAATTGTGCTTTTCTGGTCGAGTTGTTACCGATTACCACATCTTCTATGTGGAGTGATTTTAATTATTCTATATTAGTGTTTATTTTATTTTAACTATTGTACGACACGTGTTTGGATATTGATCGGGTGTAGTGTAATGTCCCGTTATTTTCTTGCAGTGTTTGTTTACGTTATGTGAGTTTGTGTGGAATTATCCTTCAGCTGGGACGTGTCGAAGCCCTCTATTAAATAATTCATTGTAAATTTTATTAATATTTCATGTTTGTTCACGAACACTTATAGTATTTATTTAGTTAGTTAACTGGTGCACCAGAAGTTTACTTTACAAAGAAGACTTATTTTAATGTATATTAATTTTATTTATATCTAGATTTGTTACCTGTTTTATTTTCGTGGATGCCAGAAGGAATATAACCTTATTTTTTTAAAAATTTATTACGTTAATTTGGGTCTAATGATTTTTCTTTTTTAAAAATAATATGTAAGAATGAATTTTCTTTTAAGTATACATTAATTTAAAATTTAATGTTGGTGTTTTTTGGGCGATGCCTGTCGCAATTCCTAATGATCCCATCCTCTAATCTTATTTCTTTGGGTTTGGTCCTGCACACTTCCATCTTTGGCTTTGTTGATGTTTTTTTCTGTTTATTTTGTATGCGCACGTCCCTATGACGTTTGTCATTTTCTTCTATTTTTTGAGGGCGTTGCACGAGATGTATTGTATTTTTACTCCCTTGCTTAACCTCAATTGCGACGCATTGTTTTCACTTCTGCATTTCACATTTCATGATCTTGCTTGTATTGAACATCTCAGGTTATTGAGGGTCGTGCTGTTGGGGCCAATGTTTGTATTTGATTCTGAAGTAAAGGAACTTGGTGCCTTCTATACTTTATTGCATTTGATATGTCTTAATGATGCGATATCACAACTTGATGACGGGCATGACTGTTGCTTGCGTAACCATTTTCAACAATACAAAATCATCTGACCAATCGGTAATAGGCTTGGAAAGTGCCAACTTCAATTAATGAAATGCATTTGCAAAAAATAAAAGTCTCTTCATAACAATTATTATTATTATTATTATTATTATTATTATTATTATTATTATTATTATTATTATTATTATTATTATTCAGTCTTGCCTAAGCCACGGACGAGTGAGGTCGCATTGAGTGGAGGGTCCCGCGAGTGGGAGGTGTGGGTGAAAGTGCTGAGAGCTGGAAGGTTGTGGAGGAGTATGCCGACAATGATTAGTGTAGAGCAGTTCAGGGCGACGGTAGGAAGATGGCAGGGAAGAGTGAAGAAAGAAGAAATGCAATTAGGAAGGTGTAATATGGATAGTCTCGGGCAGAATTTCGATCTGAGCCGGGGCGGACGGAGGAGGAAGTAAGTAATTAAGGGCATGATTGTCGAGGAAGCAAGAGATGTAGGTGGTGTTGTGGAGTTGGAAGTTATGATGGTATTCATTTGTGAAGGCTGAAATGTGGTGATGGAGAAGTGGTATGTAAGTTATGACGTGTTATGGGGCTGAAATTTGGTATCGGAGAAGTGGTGGTATAAGGTGGTGGAGGGCAGAAGGAGAGTGTAATGGTCGAAGAAGTGGAGGTGGTATATGAGGTGGAGTTGGTGTTATATTGCTGAAATGTGGTGTTGGAAGTTTTTGAGGGCTTGGTATGTATGAGTATGTGTTATGATTAAATTAGGAGGTGCTATATTGTTGAAATGAGGTGTTGGAGAAGTGGTGATATAAGATGGTGGATGTAGAAGGTGAGTGTTATTGTCGAAGCATGGTTGAATATGTAGGTAATGAAGTGTGTTTAGAAGGAGAGTGTAATGGCCGAAGAAGTAGAGGTGGTATATGAGGTGGAGTTGGTGTTATATTGCTGAAATGTGGTGTTGGAAGTTTTGAGGGCTTGGTATGTATGCGTATGTGTTATGATTAAATTAGGAGGTGTTATATTGTTGAAATGAGGTGTTGGAGAAGTGGTGATATAAGATGGTGGATGACAGAAGGCGAGTTGTTATTGTCGAAGCATGGCTGGATATGTAGGTAATGAAGTGTGTTTATTTATTGTTGATATTTGGAGATGGAGGAGTGGCGGTACACGTAATAGCAGAATTCGTGAGGTGTTATATCGTTGGAATGTGGTGTGGGAGAAGTGGTGATATAAGATAGTGGAAGGCAGAAGGTGAGTGCAATTGTCGGAGAAGTAGAAGTGGTATATATAGAAATGAGGTGTTGGAAATGTGGATATGAGGTGATGTATGGTTTGGTATTGAGGTGGTTTATTTACGGTTGAATTCGTGGGAGTTGGGAGGTGGTATTATTGTATTGGTGTCTGGTATGAGTATTGAATTTTTGGAGTTGGAGAGAGGTGATTTTATTATCATTTTGTAAATTTTGGTTTGTTTGTATGGAGAGGACGAAGAAATGTGATGTTGGAGAGGTGTTGGTATATGCGTGATTGGTATTTGTTATTCATTGCCGAAACTTTTGGAGATGGAGAGGTAATTTTATTATGGAGTGTTATGGCGGAATGAAATGAAATATGGCAGAAGGTTAGTGTAATGGTAGAAGAAGTAGAGGTGGTATATGAGGTGGAGTTGGTGTTGTATTGCTGAAATGTGGTGTTGGAAAATATTGAGGGCTTGGTATTTATGATTATGTGTTATGATTAATTTAGGAGGTGTTATATCGTTGGAATGTGGTGTGGGAGAAGTGGTGATATACTGAATTACGAAGATAGAGGGGTGGTATATGAGGTGATGCGCGAAGATGGTTTGGTATTGAGATGGTTTATTTACGGTTGAATTCGTGGGAGTTGGGAGGTGATATTATTGTATTGGTGTCTGGTATGAGTATTGAATTTTTGGAGTTGGAGAGAGTAATTTTATTATCATGTTGTAAATTTTGGTTTGTTTGTATGGAGAGGACGAAGAAATGTGATGTTGGAACGGTGTTGGTATATGCGTGATTGGTATTTGTTATTCACTGCCAAAATTTTTGGAGATGGAGAGGTAATTTCATTATGGAGTGTTATGGTGGAATGAAATGAAATGAAGCAATGTTAACGCGGATTGGTAAAAGTTGTGGTATGGTGGATTGGAATGCAATGACGGAATATTGTTGTTATTATTTAGCTTTCTACTATAGGAGGTGGAATCTGAAAGATTGAATGCAATGTTAGTGTTATTACTGGTTTGGTATGCAATCGTGTAATGTTGCTGTTGTAGCTTATTTTGGAGTAGGTCAGGGAATAATAAAGGTGATGAAAATGCTGAAGCAAGAAGGTTGTGTGATGAGTGGGTACGTGTGAGTGATAACAAGCAGAAAGTTGCAACACCAGCAGTAGAATGTAAACATAGATCCGGCTGAGGAGGTAAGATAGTTTGGGACCAGCAATAAGAAATGGGATAGTTGTTATTCTTAGTCTTATTTTTACTTTTACGTTTATTAATTTTATTAGTTATTGATATTTAGCTATTCATTTGTTTATTTATTCAGCTATTTATTTAAGTGACGTGATATTTGTAGGGTGGCTTAGGTAGAACTCTATTGTGAACATGTATTGGGGCTAAACGCCTGTGTTGTTCATTAATAAATTCAATTATTATTATTATTATTATTATTATTATTATTATTATTATTATTAGAAAAGCGCACGAATGTGCATTACAAAGATTATTGACCGTTTTAGTCTTTGCTATAATCGCATAGAAATTTGTCGTTGTTTTTACATCTTGTGATGTGATATATGTCACAGAACTGATGACACAACGAGCACTCACTTTTTCATTTGGGTCGTGGTAAGACATATTTTTCCATATTTTATGGTGGTACCCGTGCACTGCTAATTTAGCGATGTGACGAGTCGAATACTTTGTCAACTCGAGTCGCTCGTATTCGGAAACACTACCAACTCGAGTTTGGACTCGAGCTAATGACTCGACCGGGAAGGGCAGGCCAAGATCAACTACAATTACATCAGACCGTAATCCAGAATAAACATGGCGGACATCGGTGTGCGATATGAGAGGTTGAGGGAAAGGTTATGCATGTTTATTTCGGGTCACCTAAAGAAATTATCACAAGTCGAACGTCATGAGATGCAACTCACTAACTCAAAATATGAATAAATAAAGACCAAAAGTAGCGTTATAGCGTATTGTAATACTAAATGAAATTTCAGAGGGGAAAATAACGAAGGGAGAATTATTGTATCAACGTCAGGTTGAAACAGACACAGCGTATAAAATTATTTCACATATGAATCTCCGGTCAGCAAATACGATATATAGATGTCAAAAAGAACATTATTAACCTTACATGAAATACTATGTAACACCACCATTAACCACAGCCCATTATGTAAAACACGCAAATAAATTTCTCGAACAAAATTTCAACTCACCAAAATCCACCTGTATTGTTGAGTAGGTACAAGCGATATTTGTATGATACACTTGATCATCTAAAGCACTTGTCAGCTTGAAACTCACCAGAATTGATGGTATGATTGTATTTTATATATATATAAAACATAATCCTCATGTTCACTCCACGGGAAATGAGGTTAGGTTTAGTTTACGCATGTTCATTGTATAACGTTGAAAATTAATTACATCATTCTTGCACCACCGTTTAAGAATAATTTAGTCTCTAAATCATAAATTTTAGTCATGATTTCTGGGACTGATTTAATGTTCTTTGTAGTAAGGTACGTTGGCTGATAAGGCAAATGCTAGGATAGTCATCATTAGTTTAAACTTCGGAAATTTGCGCGGCACTCGAATTAGATCACCACTTCTATGGGTATTTAATGTCTTCCCTGACAATGCATTTGATTTCAAAAATGATAAAATGACTAATCCACTCAACATTATTTGTCCTATGATTCGGTTCGAAGTTTTCCTTATGAATGCTCTTAATCCAATTTTGTCTTAATACTAGGTCTTTTGGAAATGGGAGCACTGAAGGTCTTACTCATCCAGGCACACAGCACATTAAACTATAAACATATTGCATAGGTAACTAAAAATGAAGAAAAACTTTCAGAGAAGAACACGAGAATCAACATTAACCTTATCACCACCGATAGTGTTGGAATAATTAAGCTCTTTGAGAACAAACAGTTTCTTACGGCACTGAAAGATGATCTGTAAACTTCTTAAGACTATAAATAAATATAATGTACGATTAATAATATTCAAATTTCCGTAAATATTTGGTAGCAGCACGGCTGACACAAATAAAAACAAAGGCATGCTAGCCCTCCAGCTGCCGCCATTATGGACAGTTTCGATAGGACGGTTAAGGTCTGAGATATTGTAGTTGGTCTTGGGCAGGCAGAGCGAGACAATCGCAATATCTCGTGAAAGAAGCGAGTAAGGAAACTCGCGTTGACCAGTCGGGCACGGAGAGCGAGACGGGGCGCCGAGATGCCTCGTAAAAGATGCGAGTGAGGGAACCCAAGTGATTTCTGTGTGCGCAGAGTTTACTCAAATCTATGTTAAGACTGTGTGCGTTGCACTTTTGAGGAATGAAAACGAAGACAATTGTATTCGTGGTAGTACAGTAATGGATTTTCTACCAGAAATCACATACTTTAAATTAACACTGGCTGGCAGCTGAAGGACACATTAATAAATAATAAAACAGGAATACTGAGTTCTTCTCAAACGTAAACAAAATAATAGTCTCAATCCATTGTAAAGAAAACTAATTCCGTAACACATTACACTAAAGCTAAAGGAAAAAGGCATAGTAATTTGTAAAAATAATGTGTATACTCGGTAACTGGTTTCTTGCTTAGGTTAGGAATCGATCAAAGAACTCGGCCGAATTTGGGACATTTCGTATGTTTGCCCTCATATAGTAAATGACGAGTCGAATACTTCGTCAACTCAAGTAACTCGTAATTTGAAAGTCTGCCATCTCGAGTTGGCGACCATCGCTATGTCTAGTGATTGAGATGGGATGAAAAGTAAACAGCTATTATTTTTATAATTGAATGAATACTCTATATGAACTCAAGTTCTCTTCCTAGCATTAATTAAAAATCGATCAGTTAATGAACAAAAAGCACTCGAGCACACTCGGGATGATTCGGGCTAGTTCGTGTCTCCGACTCGGATGACTCGGGAACGCGTCAGCGAGTGAGGTCTTGTCGCAGTCGGCCGTGATTCATCTGGACATCCTTCGATTTCTTTACTCGAGTTACAACGGGAAGTCACTCGAGTTGACTCGAAAACAGGCTTTACTCTAGTTACTGTTGAAATGTTCGACTCGTCACATCACTAATTTGATTATCACATGTCTCAGCTTCTGGTTGACGTTCGTCCTATTTCGATCCAACATGGCATCTGTGCTGTAGAACTCTATCGGAATTTCTTCTCTCTTCCTCCGCCTCTCCGCTTGGTGTGCTTCTACATTCTTTGTGGATGGAAATGGTAGTTTTGTCCTCAGTTCTTCAATAAGGAAGGCTTCCCGCGCTAGTTCGTATGTTAGGCGGGAACGCGTGTATTTTGAGATGCCAAAATGGTCTTTAGGTATTTTGCTTAAACTCCTACTATGGTGGCCAGGTTTTTCTTTGTTAGTCTTTCCCATGTCAAGTGGATTCCATAGGTGAGTATTGGTAGGATCTTTGTGTCGAATAGCCGCATAGCTGTTTTTAAGGATTGTATTGTATTGTATTGTATTTTAATTCGTCCAACTGATCATACAGTGATACACGTCAATAATCATATTTACAGTAACAAAGGATAAAACAGTAATATACATGCCAAGATAAATAAAGAGAAATATACAATGTGGTAAAGAGGCACAGATTTAAAAAAAAGTGATACATAAGTTAATTTTCAAGAGCTAAGTATTCTTCAATAGAAAAAAAATGGTTAGAAACAAATTTGAATAATTCTTTCTTAAATTTTGAACATGGTTTTATCTGCTTAATGTAGTCTGGTAATTTATTAAATAAATGTACTCCTGCATAACTCAAACTTGATTCATATAGCTTAGTTTTGTGTGGTTCTATGTGCAGACTCTGTCTATTTCTAGTATTATACCTATGTACATCAGAGTTTATGGTGTATGGAAGATATACAGGCTAGGCAATGGTAAAATAAAATAAAGTTTAAAGTATTTCTTGCAGCTTGTCCTCCTGCCGACACCGGCCATCCCTCTAATTATTTTCTTTTGTAACTTAAAGATGACTTCGCTATATCGTGAATTCCCCCAGTAAATGATTCCATAGTTTAGTATGGGATGGACATATGCAAAATACATAATTTGGCAAGCCTTTAAATTAAAACTATTTTTGAAAGATATTGTCAAGAAATAAATACTACTGAGCTTTTTCCCTATAAACTCTGTATGTTTTTCCCAGGTTAATGATTCACCCATCCACAAGCCAATAAACTTTGTTGATGCTGAGTACTCAATTATGGTCTCTCCAAATGATGTTGGACTAATTGCACTCCTTGAATATCATCGACAATTTGGACGATATCATTAATAAATACTAAAAATAATAATGGTCCTAAACTGACCCCTGTGGAACACCATGATCTATGTTTCTGGCACAGGAATACACATTCTTAATTACATTTTTGCTCAAATCAGTACCGGTATGTGATATTTCAGCAATCTGTCTTCTATCCCCTAAAATGATTTGAACCAGTCATAGGGCATTCCCCGAACTCCATACATGTAGAACTTTTCTAAAAGCAAGCTGTGGTCAATTATATTAAAAGCTTTTATTAAGTTCAAGAAAATACCTAAACATGCACCCTTCCCATCTAGTGTGTCATATATCCGTTCAATAAAGTTAGTGAATGCTGTGTAAGTTGATCTATTTTTACGAAAGCCATTCTGGCAACCAGGTAATATATTATGCTTCTCTAAGAATGATAACAGTCTATCGTACATAATTCTTTCCATTATTTTGGAGAATACAGAGGGGAGGCAGGCAGGCCTATAGGATATCTGCTGTAGATTGTTAATGTCGTACATGGCTTTCATGGCTGTAACTGCTTTGTCTTTTATGTGTAGTCTGACCGTCCCTGTAGTTTGTAAGGTTTTCCCCAGGTATTTGAATGAATTTACTATTTCCACTTTGCCGTCTTCGTATTCCACGTTGTCGTTTGCTGCATTTCGTCCGCCTTTCCGAAAAACCATCTGTTGTGTTTTTGTCCAGTTCATTTTCAGACTGTTATTTCCTGCCCATTCAGCCAGCACTGAGAAGGCGCGTTGGAGCTCTTCCTTCTTTGTTGACCCTAGGACCATGTCATCTGCATATATGTAGATCATTGCATCCTTTGCTCTTTCTCTGATTGCTGTTGTTACATCCGCGGCGGCAACATTGAATAGTATTGGGCTGAGGGGATCACCTTGCAGGACTCCATTAGTTTGGGTGATTTCCTTTGGTTTGTGGGTTGCATCGTCTTTGGCGATCTGTTTGTATGGCAGAATATTTCTTATTAGAACTGTAAGGGGGTTTTGATTTCCAATCATGGTCTGGAGTTTTGACATATTTTTTTTCCTGTCTATTATGTCGAAGGCTTTTGTATATTCTATGAAGACTGCATAAAATTTTCCTTTGTGAAGCCGTTGTGCTTCTTCTATGTCACTGAGTAGGTTTGGAATTGCATGCAAGGTTCCTCTTTCAATTCTAAATCCAAATTGCTCCTCTGGCATTTTGGGTTCTACTTCTTGAACTATCCTGTTGGTTAGGATTCTTGTTAACAGCTTGAAGATATTGCTTTCCAGAGCGATTCCTCTGTATGAGTTTGGGTCGTTGGTTTCACCTTTCCCTTTATAGAGTGTTATAATTGTTGATTTTCTCCGTTCGTCGGGAATATTTCGTAATTCTAGGCATTTATTAAACAGTTTGGACCATACTTCTGCTAGTTACTGCGCGGATTCTTTAAGGTGTTCATTATAAAACCCGTCCGGTCCAGCGGCTTTTTTTTTTTTTCATTTTGTAGCTTTGGTAGTGTCTAACTCCTATGCTTTGGTGAGGGAAATATCGCTTCCAGCTGGTTTCTGTATTCAATTTCGTACGCTGCTTGTTTCCTTGCATTGTTTTAGAATATGAGTGAAGTGCGTTTCCCAGGTTCCCATCTCTACTTTGCTAGGTCTTGATGATCTTCTGGGTCTGATGGCTACATGTGGGTCTTTTATTGCTTCTTCAGCGATTTTTTACCTTCTTTCTGTATGTATTGAGTACGTTTTTCTTTTAGTAGGTTCTTGTAATATTTTCGTTTTTAACCGTGTATTCGTAGATCTTCTGGTTTTTACGTCACCTTAGCTTTACGCAGCGCATTTAATGTGATTTGTCTTTCTGCGGAGCACTCCTTGTCGAACCACGGTGTGTCCGGTTTGTGGGTTATACTTGCTTTTAGCACATTGTTGATTGTTGCTAGGGCTTTGTTTAAATCACTCTCCTTGATTGCCTTTTCTGCTTCAGTTACTCTTCCTAATTCTCTCTCTAGTGCTGCCAAATTTATCGTTCTGGATACGGTGATTTTTACGTTTGTTGTTACAACATTTTTTGGAATCTTGAGTGAGAATTTGGTGCCTATGGGGATGTGTTTTCTCAGTGGGTTTACTGGTGAAGTCCACAATCCCTTTTGTTCTAGAATTTTTATATCGTCCCCTTTATGGAATACCTGGTCGATGGTGCTACTTCCATTGTGAGCAAAATAAGTTTTATGTTTTTTTATTTTTTTAATGTCATTCACTAATTTGAAATTTTCTTCATCAAGAAATGTCAGGAGAGCTCTGCATTTCATGTCGGATCTATCTAGCCTGCAGTTCATATCTCCTGCTATTATGCTGTTTTCTTCTGTGTTTGGAATTTTCCGGAGGGAAAGCGTTAGGTGCTCCATTATTTCTTCTATGTCGGTGATTATCTAAATGACTATTTCAGTGAACTTGGTATTTTTTGCGGTTATTAGATTTTCTTCTGTATGTAGGGTCTTTACGGGTCCTATCCATGGTTTGTAGAATATAGATACACCTCCTGATGGCCTTCCTTGCTAGGGTGTGGAGAGAGTAAGAATCCTTGTATGTCTGTATGTTTCCTTGAGGACTAGTATGTCTGATGTTTGTAGAGTGCACCACTATACTACCCGTATTGCCAACAGCAGTCAAATGAAAATAGTTCGTATCTATTTCGCGGCTCGCTTAAACCTTATATTTTTTTTAAAAAAAATGATCATATTTTTATAAGAAAATAAAATATAAGCACGATACGAAATTAAAGGCGAATGAATATGAATACAATACGTAACTGTATCTGACATAAACAGTTGTAGATTGATCGTTCTGATTGACGGGTGACGTTCTTCATTTCAGTTTTGTAGTGGTGCCAGCATGAATTACAACTGTCAAGTGCAACTTTTATTGTTAATGCGTAATATAATAAACTTGAATTAGTAATAGTAACTGATATCGTATAAATATTTAACGTTCGGAGATATTAATAGCATAATCGCAAGTAGAAATAAGTATTGTAATTGTATACGTGTGGCATTGCCAACTACAACCGTCGCGTAGTGACGTGAAGTATGTCTTTTCAAATAATATAAAAGAAACGCGACATGAAGTATGTCTTTTCAAATAATATAAAAGGATATAATCGAGCCTGCTCTCGTCCCATAACTTACTTTTAGCTCAGGAATATGTTACATTAAATGCTAAAATTAAACCGCGTAAACTATTTGTTAGGGAGTTCGCAAAATATTTTATTGGCAACGCTGGACATGCCATCAAGAAATGGAGTAACTGCTAACAACATATCTGTTTACAATTATTGCTATAGTAGACGTAGTCAACATTCTCTTTGACGTGGTTATGAAGACAGCAGAAGAGAATAGGGTGGTACGAAGAACTTTGTAAGTCCTCGATGACGTGAGTGTTTTCAGCTGTTTAAATTCGTCTGTGGTGCACCTTAAACAATGGCTGACAATTCAAAACCTGGAACTTCGAAGGGCGACGGAGATAGTGCCCCACAAGCAACAAATTCACCACAGACTGCAACATACCAATCAAGTTCAGAATATTTTGAAGCTCTTGAAAAGTGGATGCAGACTGTATACATGTGGCAAAGCGTGATGGCATCATTTCCATATCTGTTAATGTCGAACCAGTGTTTACCAACAGTGGCAAGTACAAGTTTTGTGAATAACACTCCTGGTTCTGCATTTGCATTTGCGTCTCCTTTTCATCCAGTACCTCCGGGAGGAATAGACGGGCTACGAAGTCGAAGACCTCAGACACGCTCATTTCGACAAGCAGCTCCAGTGAACACTGCTGAAGGTGAGATGCAGTTCAGGGCATGAGAGCTGGTTAAGGTGGAATTGATTATAGTAAGCTATGCAGCCACTGCTGCAACTGAAAATAGAGGTTTAATTTTTTATTATTGCTATGGTGTTAAGTGTTCAGTGCTGGTTACATCTGAAGAAATTTATCATCCAATAATAATTTGCCTGAAATTCACAGAATGTAATTTACAGCAGGTGTTTTCATTAATATTGCTATCTTGAAAAGGGTGTTAAAAATTCAGTAAGTTAAATCTCATGACATTTCTCACCCCCCGTTTCTTTCATTTATGAATGTTCTGTTGTCAGTTCAACGTTTTCTCTTACATGGAAAGTAAAAATACTCGCACAGAAAGGGTGGAATACAACTTAACTCATTGCTGTTTATCATTGCAAACTGTTCTTTTATCTCCTACATAGCCAGTCATAGATTTATAAGGCATTTCATTTTTAATTAATTTATCATTATAAGTGCTAAAACATGTTAGGCTTAAAGCTCATTTTATAGTTGTTTCATAAAGCATTAATTAAAATAAAGAAAAATAACCACTAAATAAGTATAGCAAATGATTTTAATATAAAAGTAATGGCTTAATAATGTAGCCTATATAGATATACAAGAAGACAGCAGAGTATATAGCAATATCAGACATAAGCTTAACTCGCACTTTAAAGCAAAGAGTATGGTAAGTTAGAAGAAAGGAAAAAAAACTCATACCGTAACGTTCACACAATCATTCAGCTGAGAATTTTGTCCTGTGATGTTCCATACTGTGCAAGGAATTTCAAAGAATTCTTGCTCTTCATAATATACGTGCTGCGGGTGAGTAATTCTCCCACAATGTTATCAGATAGCGATTTTCACAGATGCAAGACAATATGAGTAAAAAAATTGTAGTAGAGAATAAACTGTGATGTGCATATATAATGAAAGTAAATGTGTATGTATGTTGTATGTTTAGTCTTCAGCCTGAAGGCTGGTTGGATCCTCAACAGCTCCGCCATCAGCTGTCATAGACGGCCTAGGCATCACTGAAGAGGCATACTAGGAAAATGAGGAGTGGGGTAGTTTCCCGTTGGCTTTCCTCACCGAACCAGAAGTTGCTATTACATATCAGTCTGCCAAGCCCACTGAAATGCATGCACCAACCAACCCTATGAGCAACATTTTCACACCATTCGTAGCCGGGACTGGCTGCATAAAGAATGGCATTACTAGCATCACTAGCTGCCTCTGTGGATCAGCGGTAGAGTGTCGGCCTCCGGATCCCAAGATAGCGGGTTGAAACCCGACAGAGGTAGTTGGATTTTTGAAGGGCGGAAAAAAGTCCATTCGACACTCCATGTCATACGATATCGGCATGTAAAAGATCTCTGGTGACACATTTGGTGTTTACCCGGCAAAATTCATTAAATCTCAGCCATAGACGCCCAAGAGAGTTTCGGTTTACTCGGTCTGCCATCTAGTGGGGGGCCTAGTGTAAAACGGAACGTCGAAATTGACGAGCAGACAGCCAGATGGCGTCAAATTGAAATGTCTGCACACGGTGGCTGAGGCTATACGATTATTATTATTATTATTATTATTACTAGCATCACTCGTACCTCAGTCACTTTCATTTTGTCAAAGCTAAGGATAAAGCTGAGACAGATCAATGAAAGTAACAAAGGTAAAAATACAGAGAGGGGAACTCAACGATTATTACATAGAATGTTACTTGAAATGCTTCCAGTTTTACCTTATAATGATCGAGGAAGAGAGATGTGTTCAATACGCTTGCCAGAGACCAACCCGCCCGCCCCTAGAAGTATATTTACTTTTATAATAAGAAATACTGTTTTAGACACCATACTCCATTGCTTATAACGGTGATTGGTTCACGTAAGTAAGAGGATGACATCAGTGACACCTAGGATGAGGCCGAGAATTTGTTACCAACCATTGCATTAGCTTTAAGGTATTTTTGCACCTCGAAAAGATCATTATTTTAAGGTATTTTTGCACCTCGAGGCCAATCTCTGTCATGAGAACAGTGGCTCCCTTCGGGAGCCACACTCTCTTCGAGAGGCTCTTAACTAAGGCCGCGGCGCATACTGTCCGCACGGCAAGAAAAAAAAATTCATTCAGAGGTTCTAAAATGCAACAGTTGGCAGCATTGTCGTTCCTCTCGGCGCTCCCTCTCAGCGCTGCTAGTGCGACAGTGAACTGGCGTGCGCCACCTAGCGGTCGCTCATGTTACTAAACCGTGAGTGCTCTTCTCTGTAGCTTCGCCGTAACAAAATTGCTCTAGTCCATACCAGAAGACATAGTGCACTGTAAACACTAGGTCCTGCAGCAAAGGCATATGAAAGTAAATAGTGGAGAAATAATTAATATTTGCTCCCTCGTTACCAAACATTCACCACATACACGTACGCACGGAACGACTGTCCGTTGTTTACTTCTCACGGAGGATGTAGCGGGGTGGTGCACAAAGCCTGTCTACTTAGGAACCGAGGGGTTAGTGGTGTAAAGGTGAATTAAAAGTTTTTTCTTGCTGTGCGGACACATCTTTGGCCTGGATAAGACCATTGGGTAAAAATTCAGACCTCGGTACATATCGTTTCTAACATTCTAAGTAGAAATGAAAGAAATCTTACTTGGAATAAGTGTCAGAGGAGAGATGTGTTCATAGCAATGTCTGGGAACCTACCATCCCACCCCCAGAAGTACATTTACTTTTATAACCTAAGGAAGAGCATTACATGCCATTTTCATTGCTGAAGTAGCTACTTGCATTCCTATTAGGCAACAGAAATTGCCAGGTAACGTCATTGTTGTAAATGATTTTACTTGGATTATGTTATTTAAAAGCACAAGTAAGTGAAATACAGTATATGAAGGAGACAATCTAAATTACAGAACAGCAATAATGTTATATGAAACTTGACTTAATGTAGAGGTCGATACCAGTCTTTTGCACAGGAAGCTAGGGCCGTAAGGCCACTTTGCAGCTTCTAACCCTCTAGTCCAGACCAGTGGTCTTGTCCGGGCTCTACACTCACCAGTCCAGACCAGTCGTCTTTTCCACAGGTAAAGCCACTTTGCAGCTTCTAATCTGGACTGGTTAGGGTAGGGCCTGGAAAAGACCATTGGTCTGGATTTGTTAGGTTAGGGTTGGACAAGGCTATTAGTCTGGATTTGTTAGGGTAGCGGCTGGAGGTGATAGCAGCCCATTCTATGTAGGCTAGTGGTGAAAAGGTGAATTACAAGTTCTTCCATACTTAAACTCTGTAAAACCGATACCCGCAGTAGCAGAGGGGAGAGATCCTTCCTCTATGCTTGCCAAGGACCCATCAATCTGCCCCGACATGTATTCAAGTATTCTTGAGACTGTGTAAATGTGCCAAATCTGCTTGTGTTTCTGATAGAGCTTGCATTGTGTCTGCCCATAGGGCTGCTATATTCGGCCAAAATTATTATGGCATGTGCGGGTTGAGACTGCTCAGTCCGTGATGTTTTTACTATACCAAGCTTTGAAAAGAAATTTATTCTTTTTAATGTTATGTGTTGTGCAATATATGCCAGAGATCTTAAACTGAAAGTGTTAGGAATGTAATTAGTGTACTCGTGCCACAAACTTACCTGCAAGTTCAATCCCTCGCGAGTAAAGGTAAGTTATTCTTCATTAATTCAATTTTTGTCCACTCTTGAACTTAGAATGCTCTGCTGTTTCCTGTTAGCAGCACATCCATGGTCTTGTCACCCGCCGGGCCTAACCTAAGCAGACCTGTGCTGTTGTATGTGGTGTAGCCTCCACGGGTGACAATACAGGCGCTGACTCTGGTATGCAGTTGTTTACTGTCTTGGGAAACGTTATTCCACGCCTGCTTGACCTCTTCACGTAGTTCTGTAAGAGTTGTAGGTTGGCAAGTAGCATGAGTCGATTGTCGTCCCATCATATCCCACATGTGTTCAATTGAAGATGAGTCCGGAGATCGTGCTTGCCAGGAAAGTTGCTGCACGTCTTGCAGAGCATGTTGAGTTTCACGGACAGTGTGTGGGCGAGCATTGTCCTGTTGGAACAGCACATCAACTTCCTGTTGCAAGACTGGCAAATGAAGGGGTCTAAAACATTCTGCACGTACTGAGCGCTGGTTAGCATTCCCACCACAAACACCAAAAGTGAACGAGAGTTGTAGCTTATTGCATCCGAGACCATTAGGGTAGTGTGTCTTGGATAAATGCACTCTATGAGACTCTTGGACGAATGCACTCTATGAGACAGCGCTCGCCAGGTCTACGATCATCATTTGCATGCAGGTAAAATCTTTTATCGCTGATGACCACCGCACACCATTCCATCCTCCATGTAATCCCCTGATGGCACCACTCGAGCTGTGGCAGGAGTGGAAGACGCGCTAGAGGAGTCCCACTGCTAGTAACGAGTCTGCAACAGTTCGTGCTGACACTTCTGGGCTCACATTCGCTCTTATCTGTGCTGTGGTAGCCGTACGATATGCCACTGCTGTCCTTACAATACGACGATCTTGGTGGGCATCTGTGCTGAGCGGACATCCAGAACCTCGTCTACAAGTGTGAAAATGTTCACATCTCCACTGTTGCCCGCATTATTGCACATCTGATGTGTACTGAGCGAGTTGGCCATGCGGTTAGGGGTGTGCAGCTGTGGGCTTGCATTCGGAAGATAGTGGGTTCGAACCCCTCTGTCGGCAGCCCTGAAGATGGTCTTCCGTGTTTTCCCATTTTCACACAACCTTAATTAAGTCCACGGCCGCGTCCTTCCCACTCCTAGGCCTTTCCTATCCCATCATCGCCATTAAGACTATCTGTATAACAACTGACGTAACATGTCCAACTTCGTGGCAATTCTCAGAAAGGACAATCCCGCCATGCAGAAGGCCGCAGTTTGACCTCTTTCAAACTTGCTCAGTTGGCTGCAAGAAGCACGAGTGCCTGCTTGCACCTTTTAAAGGGTAGACACAGATGGTGTTCTGTTAGCTATACCACTGCACTGTCTGGTGGCGGACGACGTTGAAACCATTATCAGTACATCTGCTATCACCCAAGAGGCATATGCCACCATCGGATCAAAATCGACGTAGTCTTTCCAAGTGTTCTAAATTTTTTTTCTGCCAGCGTATGAGAAGGATGAATTTGCTTTTTTATTTGCCTGATTCCCCTGATACTGGAACTACTAAGGTAATAGATGTAGTAGAGGGAGAGAAAGAACAATTCAGGGTTGGGGTATGGAATAAAGGGGCAAACTTAAATTGCCTTGCCTTTGCAGATGATCTGGCTATCTTTGCGAATAGTGTCAAATGAGCAAGTAGAAGAATCAGTGTTCTTTGTGAAACTTCTTTGAAAAAACAAAATTTAAAACATTAAAATCAGCTCCAAAAATCATGAACACAACAGGAGGGAAGGTAGAAAAAGACAAGAGCTTCAAATATCTTGGTGAGATGATCCAGTCTAATGGCTTAGAACAGGAGGCAATCAAGGCAAGAATCAGAAAGATGGAATTAACGTACCAATTGATCAAAGAGATGTACAACAAGAAATCATTGCGCCTGAGGACAAAACTAAGGTACTATAACACAGTGAACAACCCCTGTGGGTGGGGGACACATATGAAGAACATCCACGGTATCCCCTGCCTGTCGTAAGAGGCAACTAAAAGGGGCCCCAGGGGCTCTCAACTTGGAGAGCGTGGTTTGGCGACCATGGGGCCCTTAGCTGTCCTGGCATTGCTTCTATTTACTGTGCCAAGCTCCTCACTTTAATCTATCCTGTCCGACCCCCCTTGGTCAACTCTTGTTCTTTTCTGACCCCGACGCTATTAGGTTTCCAAGGGCTAGGGAGTCTTTCATTTTCACACCCTTCGTGGCCCTTGCCTTTCTTCGTCCACTACTTCATTTTTTTAAATGACTGATCTCTTCTTTTTCCTCTAACTCCTGTGGGTGGGGGATGCATATGAAGAATACCCACAGTATCCCCTGCCTGTCTTAAAAGGTGACCAAGGGATGATCGAATTAGAACCATGAGACTACTTGTAATTACTACCACCACATGGGGAACATCATGGGTCACTTTTACTTGCGCATAGTACCACTATGTTAGGTACAAAATAGGTTTGTGAAATGATAGATGAAATGGCGTATAGCTTTTAGTGCCGGGGGTGTCTGAGGATAAGTTTGGCTCGCCAGATGCAGGTCTTATTTTATTTGATGCCCTAGGCGACCTGTGCGTCGTGGTGATGATGATGAAGACGACACATACACCCAGCCCCCATGTCAGAGAAATTAACTAATAATGGTTAAAATTCCCGACCCTGCCGGGAATCGAACCCGGGAACCCGGTGGTCAAAGGCCAGCACGCTAACCATTAAGCCATGGAGCCGGACGATAGGTTTGTGATTAGCAACAGTGTGTGTTGCTGGCTTTTACAGTACCTGTGATTAGTACCACTATATGAGTGACACCATGGTTTCTGGCTTGCCTATGATTAATACCCACTATGTGAGGAACACCATGGGATAGTGCGAGTTCCTGTGGTTAGTACACTTATGTGATGAACACCATAGGTTTGCATTACGTGTAAATGGCGCCGCAATGTGCGAAACACCATAGGTCTGTATTACATGTGCAAATTTTATTACCTGTGAGTAGTACCATAATGTGTGGAATACCGTGAGTCTAGGCTACTTTTGATTAGTACTGCAACATGACAGATACCATAGTTCTACTTTCCTAGCGATAAGTACCATTATGAGGGGCCGATGACTTGGATTTTGGACCCCTTTAGACTACAAGCATCATCGATTCAGTATTGTACTATAGAAGCAGTTCCTTGTCAGTAATACTATTGTTTTACATCAGCTGTGAATGTGAGGAGGCATTGTAGGTCGGTTCCACTGATTGTTTTAAATTCATATCCATCCATTCATTCTTCGTCCTCACGTTTTGAATTCTGGTCAGTGGAGGATTTTGGACTTTTAATTTGTCATTACATTTCGTCTCATTTCGTACCATTAGGGGCCGATGACCTAGATGTTAGGCCCCTTTAAACAACAAGCATCATCATCAACACCGTGATCAAACCAGGAAGACTATACGCTGCTGAGACCTTGGGTTTAACAAACAGAGGATTGCTGGAACAACTGGAGAAGAAAGAAAGGATGATTCTGGGACCTATATATGTTGATGGACAGCGAAGATTAAGACCTAACAAAGAGTTATACAAAGAGACTGAGGGAATTAGAGAGTCGATGAAGAAGAGACGAATACAATTTTATGGACATCTCCTACGTATGAATCAAGAAAGGCTGGCTCGAAAACTCGTTACTCATTTCAAAGAAAAAAAAAATTGTTCCCAGGGGGTTTAAGGAGATACATGCTGATATGGAGAGAATGGGCATTGGTCATGAAGACATCCAAAACAGGATCCACTTTCGACAATTAGTTTCAGACTTCAGAAGCTTCTGAGAAGAAGGAGAAAAGAAATCTTCAAAAGTGATTTTTTTTTTTTCTTTTCAGAAGAAAGCAGATAAGCCAACAAATGAAGCTATATTGGCAGAAGATCAAATCTAGGGGAGGGAAAAGATGATCCAGGATACCGTATTTGTTACTCCGTGGTCCATAGTGGCCAAAATTGAACAGAAGAATAATAATGGTGTGTAGCCTCCGGAGAGCCCTGTTGCAGGTGTTTCGAGTTGACGCCGTATTGGTGACCTGCACGTCTATGAGGATGGGGCCCTACCTGTGATGAAATCTAATGCTGAAGATGTCGCAAACACTCAGCCCCCAAGCCATAGGAATTAACTAATGAAAGTTGAAATACCCGGCCAGGAATGGAACCCACGTCCCCTTGAATCAAAGGGCAGCATATTCACCATTTAGCCAGGGAGCCAGACAATATTGACATTGCATGCTGCCTTGCCCCTGGCCCCCAAATGATCCTACAGCATGAAGCATTGTCAGGGTTGTCAACAAGTGGCAAAATACTCCCTGTGCGAACATAAACTTTTCACTAACAGTGTTTTCTGGTTGACCAGATTCTGACCTGTCACTAAAAGTAACCATCAGGGGTCATTAGGGGTGTTTTAACTAACAGTAACATTTGTCCATACCACTATTAGTGCACTGTGCATCCATTGTTATATGGCACCTGTGTAAAACACCACACTGGTCATAGAATAGTGGAGTGAGGGTGGGGGAAGGAAGGAAGGAAGGAAGATGGTGCACCATCAGTGTTGTTTGTTAAATTGGAAGAAATTTGTTTTCTTTCAGTTTCGACTTCATTTAGGTATTTTCTAAATTTTCTTTAGTCATAAATCAGTTCCGACAGACCAAAGAACCTAACGGTCAGTGTTGTCATGACAACTACCCCAACTAATTAAAACCAAACCCCATGGCGCAACAGCTCTGAAGGCCCATGACCTACCAAGTGACCGCTGCTCAGCCCGAAGGCCTGAAGATTACGAGGTGTCGTGTGGTCAGCACGATGGATCCTCTCGGCCGTTTTTCTTGGCTTTCTAGACTGGGGCCGCTATCTCATCGTCAGATATATAGCTACTCAGTTGTAATCACGTAGGCTGAGTGGACCTCGAACCAGCCCTCAGTTGCAGGTAAAAATGCCTGACCTGGCCAGAAATCGATCCCAGGACCTCCGGGTAAGAGGCAGGCACGCTACACGTACGCGGGGCCCGCACCCCAACTAATTACCTATTCAAATTTAAATGCTTTTTTGAATTAATATTAAGTTACAAGGGCAGATGCTGATGGTTGCTGGAGCAGACTTCACCTTGAGCTGATTTTCACGCCACGCAAATGTTGGTGAAAAATGAAAATGAAAATCCACAGCCTGTTTCCAGTCATTCGACTGGGTCAGGAATGGAATGAATGAAGCCCCCATCTAGCGGCAAGGATAGGAGATGTGCCGACTGCCAAAGCCTGTCGCACTCCTCTGGGTCAATGATAAATGACTGATAGATGAAATGTTAATGGAGAGTGTTGCTGGAAGGAAATATGGCAGGGAAAACCGGAGTACCCGGAGAAAAACCTCTCCTGCCTCCGCTATGTCCAGCACAAATCTTGCATGGAGTGACCGGGATTTGAATCACGGTATGCAGCGGTGAGAGGCCGGCGCGCTGCTGCCTGAGCCACAGAGGCTGGTGCTGTACCTTAATTACAAAGATGGTTGCTACTTTTCAGCCCTTGCATTGCCAACTTTAAACCTCTAGAAATAATGGGTTGTGGGGGGGGGCTATGGACTTGTGGTAGGTACTAATCAGTATTTTTGTGAAGTTAAAGGGAATTTGAACCTTGTGTTTTCTTATTCTGTAGAAGCTTTACTCATAGTCCAGCTCTACAACAAGCTTAGTAGCATCCTGATCAACAAGATTCCAGGGGGTGTGTTAATAAATCTTGAACATGAAAAAGTTGTGTGTTAAAGTCTTTATTATTACCATAAAAATGTGACACACTAAAACCTTTCTTAAATTGGCTCTCTATTAAGCTGAAACTTGTCTTTAATGCAAAATTACCTCAGCCCTTTATTTGGCCTTAAAATGTAATGCATATTACTCTGGATTAAGTAAAAACAGTCAAATAAGGTAACAGAAACTAAAATATACCCTTTTCCAATTTCCAGTCCTTCTAGCGGATCGTTTAACAGTATTTTAACCATCTTATACATTATAGACTATCTGTAATGCACAAGCAGGTATTGCAGATGGCACAGTACATTCCTTCTTTTCCAGTCCCTTTATTTTAGGGATTAATTGCAAGGTATTCCCTTCGACTGATTGGAAAATCTACTGTTTATTTATTTATTTTATTTATTAGTGCCTTTTTTACAGTGACGAAGTTAGGGCTCGAGGCCCTCTCTTACACTTAACCCCATTCTACTCAAAATCTTAAATAAAATACTAAGATAATATATTACTAGTTAAAACTACAACAATTAATAGAAATGAAAACAAATTAAATAAATTACTAACTAAATTAATATAAAACTAATTAATTCAAAATGACTAAACCTCAGGCACGCACACATTCATACTTCAACCATTCAGTCAGCTGTCCTCAGCAGGTAGTCTCGGCAGGCGACCTTAAATCTTGACAAAGAGCTGGTTTCTCTGACTTGAGCTGGCAGGGAATTCCATAGTCTGGCTCCGGTCACCACAAATGATCTATTAATTTTATTAGTGTGGTGCGCTGGAAGAGAAATTATTGAGTGCAGATTGAAGACTTACCAAGATGTCATCAGAAGTTAAAAGGAACTACAGAAATTCATGTGATGGCGGAATTATTCAGATATGCTCGGTGTAATTTGTGAGGCTAAAGTTTTATTGGAAAGTCAGGCAGTCTGTTTGACTACTGGAGAATGTATAGTACTGTACTGGCAAGAAAAGTTATCAACTTTATGATTCTGATAATGTTTGGTTTTTTTTTTTAAGTGTATAGCACAAATGTAGAATGTGCACTATTTTCTAATACATCTCCATTAAATGGAAACCTGGTTTTAGCAGAAAATTGTCAGGCTCCTTTGCAATTCCATTTAACACAGGTTTTATTGTATTCATTTATTGGAGACTTTTGTAGCATGGAACACTTTCCATATTAAAAAAAAAAAAAAAAAACAATTTGAATACCGTAGTAACTTTTTAAAATCCTGTAACTTAGGTGATAATAATAAGTATTGGGGTTTCTTCTATAGCTTCTGGTTTGTATTTTTTTGTTGTACAGTTCAATTAGGGTAAAAAACAAATTATAGTTATATATTGTAAAGTGTTCCATGGCATAACACATAGCTGCCAACTTTTAGAAATCAAAATTCCTGGATTTTATCGCGTATATTGTGCCACGGTTTAGAAAACAAGGACAACATAAAAGGCAGCCATATCTACAGTTACAAGGTGAAATTACCATTAAATTTAAAATCTTATACTGAGAAAACAAACGAATGGTTAGAAGAAAATATAACAAACGCGGAACAAAATGCATAATAGTTTCCTTTATTTGTAGCATGAAAATTCAAAATTCAATTTTTGTAGGTATCTCTGAACACATGGAGATAATGTGTGTTATGTTTTGTGACCATAATGTGAAAAGAAAGTACCAGAAACGGTCGCTGACACTACTCTCTGAAATACATTCAACTCATTAAAATTATGAACTAAGAATGAACACATATGCAAAACTACCATATATGAAATAGATCAGTATGTCTCAAACATTATTATTATTATTATTTTTTTTTTGCTAGGGGCTTTACGTCGCACCGACACAGATAGGTCTTATGGTGACGATGGGATAGGAAAGGCTTAGGAGTGGGAAGGAAGCGGCCGTGGCCTTAATTAAGGTACAGCCCCAGCATTTGCCTGGTGTGAAAATGGGAAACCACGGAAAACCATTTTCAGGGCTGCCAATAGTGGGATTCGAACCTACTATCTCCCGGATGCAAGCTCACAGCCGCGCGCCTCTACGCGCACGGCCAACTGGCCCGGTCATCATACATTATTAACATGCAACTTCGACAGAGGGAAAAGCAGAGAATCACAAAAAAGAAGAGAAAAGAAAACCACACGTGGCCTACAACTCCAAAGAAACTACGCACAGAAACTGTATTAACAGCGTTCGAACCATACAATAAGAAACTCAATTTTTTGTCCCAATTAACGGAGTTGCTAGCGTGCACTAGCCTCTCTCGCTTGTAGGACGACTGCAGTCACGAATTCCCAGCTGTAAAACTCACACGATGCTGTAGCAAGTGGGTAACACGATACACGAAGGCGACGGACGATACACTCGCCAAATAAAGCATCAAATAAGTACACTTGAAAATGAGGTTGCGAAAATTATACAAACACACAATAATTTATCCTAGCGGAAGAGTATCGACCGTACTGGAGGTTATATTGCTCAAAAGTAGGAAGAAGTAAAAATAAATCGGAAAATCGGAAGACGAGATAAAACCGGAAAGTTTTCGGGTAAATTGGAAAGGTTGGCAGCTATGCATAACATGATCATAAAATATATACCTTCTTTTACCTTGGAACACAGGGAATATACAAGTACATGGGAAATAGCTGTAAATAAATGTATTTATCATCATTAACCACTGTGACATATCTTCTCAGAAATATGTAGACACAGTAGGATGCTTTGCTAAAACCATACATTTTTGTAAAATGTATAAGGAGAAGTATTTCTCTGTGACACTTATACTCAGGTGCAGTTGCAAACCTCACAAATGTAGCTTTGCCATTCCTTCGACCCAGTTTTTTCTTGTTTATTCCATAAACCTGGCCGATCCTCATTGTTGGCATAGGCACCCGTTTCGGTCAAACTATAGTTCAATTTTTGGAATAGTTTTTATGAACTTCAGCAGTTTTCTTCAATTTTTTTCTGCTATCTAATTTTGGGTTATAGCAAAACATTTCTGCTTCAGAGTTTCAAAAGTGTGACAGATTTGTTGATAGAGTAGCTAACTTCACACTGTCCACTTTGCAAACTTTTCTAATAGAAATGTTGGCTTTTGGAGGAACCATAACTGCTTCAACAGCTCCCTTCAAGCCATTCAGATCATCCAAACCCTATTCAGGAATATGACAGGAACGATCATTTGAAGCAAAACATTTCATATGGACATATGCTCTATTCTGAATGTCAAAGAGGTTGGATGGGTAAGACACATGTGCGCACCACTAGCCCAAAACAAATGTACATTAAATGTGTTCTATCTCGGAAACAATTTGGAATAGGTCATATCTCCATGTGAAGATTTTTTCTTTAAGTGATCGTTACTGTCATACTGTTTACTATGGATTCTTTAGTTCTTATAACGCAGGATTTTGAAAATGCATTCATCTTGTTAAACATTAGTTCTCTTCATTGCAGGAATTGAATACCGCATACCCCCTATTTGGAAAAGATTTGTTGCCGAGTTTTTGGACTTCTTGATCCTGTTTTTCGTCAAGTTAGCAGTCACATTTGTTGCTGTTGACTTTTTTGATGTCATGTAAGCATGTTTTTTCTTTCTTTTACTGTTGTAATTATGCTCTCACTGTTGCACAATTGTTAACATTCAGATGTTTCATACTTGCAGAGACCTTGACAAATATGACTTGGATCTGTTAAGTCGGAACACAAAACTGGACTATAAGATGGCGGTGGAGATGACCTCCGAGATTCTGCTACTCGAGATGATGCACAGGATTGTTGTCTGTATATTTGAGGTGAGCTTCACAAATAATAGGGGAGGTTGCCATGTGGTTTCCTGGAAAAGTGTTCAAAGTTTGAGATTTGCCCTTCATTAAATTATGTTTTAGCCCTGTTTGAGTATTTTTGCCAGTGGGCTTTGATTTGTTCAAAATTTAATTTTGAAAATCTATCCTTAAACTCTTGTAGTCGTCTTAATACGTAGACTTTCACGACCACTAAATGACATTATGATAATTATTTGGGGATATTAGGTCGTGTAATATTAAATACTAGCTGATGCGTTTCGATCCTGCGACCAGGATCGTCTTCAGAGCAATAACAAAGCAAAATGGCAACTGTCACTCCATAGTAACCAGACTCAAGATAGAGAGACCCTGTTAGAAATATAGTTCATTCCAGGGCCTCCAGAATCACGGAGAAAAATGTTGACGAGTTAACTATGGAGGGTAGCCATGATCTACTCGGTATATAGCCGTCACCTTTGTTGAAATTTTTTGGCATTTAGCAATTTCTATCGCCTCACGAATGATTCTAGGAATAAAATGTTTCTCTTTACAAATGATGGTCATTATGTATGGCATATTCTGCCACAGCAGACTTCTCTGGCTTGCAAAGACCTAAGTGCCTGCGATTTTGTTTAACCCTTGTTGCTATCTTCCTACATGTTTGGCCAACATAAACCAATCCACAGGAGCAAGGGATCATATATATTCCAGTGCAGTTTAAACCAATAAGATCTTTGACAGATCGCAAACAATTGCCAATGATGATATTAGGCTTAAAAATGGTCTTGATATTGTGCTTTCTGAGAATATTGCCAATCCTATCCATGACAGATTGTACGTATGGCAAGAAGGCCAGACTCAAAGGACGAGAATCACGTGACAATCTGTCTTTTGGCTTAGGATGTAGCACTTCGTCAATCTGTTTCCTTGAATAGCCATTGCTCAGAAATGTTCTGGTCAGGAACTCAAGTTCACCGTTTAATTTATCACCGTTTAATTTATCCTGCTCACAAACCTCCCTTGCTCGGCTGATTAGGGCGTTAAGCACAGCACACTTTTGGCAAATATGTCCGACTTGTCTCCGTGGCACAGTCGTTAGCGCATTGACAGTGTGAATTGAAGTTTCCGAGTTTGAATCTGATCTTCATATTTTCTTTCTTTATTTTTCTTTTAATTTTGTGTTTCCTGGTACAATATTTAACTTTTTAGATTACATCAACTATTTATTATTTATTCATTATTTGTTGTTGTTTTTCTATTTACAGTATTAATAAATATTTACATTGTTTATAGTTCCGTTTCTATGAGTTTCGACTTGACAGTTAACCGGAAGTCAAACGTTGGTGCCAAATTGTTACAAGTATAAAATTACTGATTCCTAACACACAACATTAACGGAAATGTATATACTCGAATATAAGACCAGAATCAATATTATTCTTTGTAGCAAGTTTCATAACTCATAGAAGATTAACAATAACACTAACATATTTAGGATAAGGCTGTAGGATAAAAATAGATCAATGCTCGAACAGATAAAATGCGAGATAATGGAATGAAATTTCTACTCACAATGTATAAGAGCTCACGTTGGTGATAGATTCAATTTCTCCTAAGGAAGGAAAAAATCCTACAAAGGGAATACACCGCTCATTTCTGAGTCACTATCGGCATTGTCATCGTCTGTTGAGGTTTCAATCTCCTGGCTATTTCATCCACCACGTAAACTATGTGCGCTAGGGCTTTTTGTGTCACAAGATTCACGAGATTCCCCCTTCCTTATGTTACCGTGAACCAAAATATTGTGCTCCTACAAGCGCTCAGCTAACTCATTATTTCTAGCGGTCATTGTTGGTGCTTTGTCAAGAATGCAATTATAAATAGGAAAGGAATTCCACCTTGTCAATATTTGTTTATTATAATTATTATACTACAGTACCGGTTTCGACCCCCAGTGTTGGGTCATCCTCAGCTGAACAATACATTCACATATAGTACATCAAGCAATGATTGATATTACTTTGTCTGTTTTGGGTGTTACTCTGAATTTTGTTGATATATTGGTGGAAGATTTAAACAAAGAATTACAATTAATTCATAACGTAGCTAAAAACATTGGATACAAGAAAGAAATGGTAAACAAAATTATTCATAAAATAAAATTCCAACCCAGAACTAAATGAACAAAAATGGACAAACCCAAGGAAGATTACGCACTATTTACTTTCAATAACGTACACACCCATAACCAATGTTTTTAAAAAAACACAACTTAAGAATAGCATTTAAAACTACACACAACAGTACCAATATCATGCAAAACATTAGGACAATCAACAGTAATAATAAATACAACCACCCCCTGTGGGTGGGGGACGCAAACGAATAATACACTCACGCTATCCCCTGCCTGTCGTGAGAGGCGACTAAAAGGGGCGACCAAGGGATGATTTTCTTAGAACCATGAAACTCCTTTGATTATTACCATCACGTGGGAAACACCACGAGTCTCCTTTACTTGCGAGTTGTACCACTATATTAGGTACGAAATAGGTTTGTGATTAGTAGCAGCATAGAGCCTGGCCTGGGGTTTTGCAGTACCCTTGTGTCGTACCCATGTGAGCAACACCGTGGGTCTGGGCGTTGCCTGAGAGTTGTACCACTATATGAGCGACACCGTAGGTCTGCATTGCCTGTGATTAGTACCCACTATGTGAGGAACACCATGGGAATACCGGCACCCGTGACTAGTACACCTAGGTGAGGTACCTCATTGGTTTGCGTTGGATACGAGTGGCGCCATTGTGTGAGAAACACCATAGGTCTGCGTTACCTGTACTAAGTACAATACTTGTGAGTAGTACCATCTTGTGTGGAACACCGTAAGTCTTTGCTACTTTTGATTAGTACCCCAACATGACAAATACCATGGTTCTACTTTACTCGCGACATGTACCATTCTGTGGGGCCTTAGACATGGATTTTGGGCCCCTTTAGACATCAAGCATTCTTGATTCAGAATTATGCTTTGTAAGTGGTCCCTTGGTCAGTAATACTATTATTCATGATGTGGTTTTTTTTTTTGCGTCGGGTCCACTGTTTTTTTTTTGTTCGTTTGTTTATTTTATTTTATTTTTTGGGGGTTCATATCCATCCATTCATTCTGCAAGACATTTTCTTATTTTGGACAGTGGATGATTTTGAATTTTTTGTTGCCTTTTCATTTTGTATCATTAGGGGCCGATGACCTCGATGTTAGGCCCCTTTAAACTACAAGCATCATCATCATCATCATCAATAAATACAACCACTCAGGGATATACCGTATTAAATGCAATAACTGTGAGACAAGCTATGTTGGACGTACTGGTAGGAAATTTTTAACCCGTTATAATGAACACATAAATGCTGTAAAACACAATCATTTTTCCTCAGTAGGTCAAAACATCGAAGATTACAAACACATGTTTACGAATATCGAAAATGACATGCAAATCCTGAACATAAACCCCAAGGGCCCCCTGCTCAATATAACAGAAGAATTTTACATTTCTCTAGATCAATATACTAATCCCAATTTCAATATAAATGAAATCACGGAAAAAACTAACATAATTTTCAATACAGTCATCCCCGCTCTAAAAAACGGTTACTTTAAGAAAATCAATAAACAAAACATGACACAAAACAGAGAACCACCGAATTACACACCTAGCTCCACCCTTAGCCCCACAACAGCAACTCTCCCTACCCCTCTGTCCCTTCCGCTCAAAGCAGGCAGTGTGAGCCCAAGGCGAACACGAAGCAGTACACAGCGAGCTCTCATACCAAATGCAACTCAATCACACCAACAATAGTAAGTACATATTTAAATTAGCACACACAATCCTTAGACATTCCTCCAATATAAAATATCACTCAAACTCAATCATATCTTCCACAGATAATCATAACACCAACACACAGCTACAGATGGGAAAGGAATTACCACCTTGGGTCTAATGCCACTCAAAATTTTATAAATGTCACAGGACAGAATGATTCGATTTTAACATAAAACAACAAGATTCAACAAAAAGCAGAGCTGTATATATACATTTTAATCCCAGTTGTATCTACACGCCTGGAACATTTTATAATTTCGAAAAGTGTTTTATCCTATGCACATGTATGAGACAAAAAATCTTTTATATAAATAATAAGACAATTTTACAAGCAAATCATATTATTTAAACTGAAAAGCATCAACCAAATACACAACCACGACAAAAGACTCAAAAGATTCACAATTAAGTATTTATTTATTTTCCATCTAGTCGATACAATGATTGCTTAAGGCAATTTTTAATGGTCAAAAGTGGTACATGTTTCGTATATTATCAACATCTTCAGCCACATAACACTGTTTAGATGAAAAATATATAAAATTGACAAAGTAATGCTTTAGAGGAAGTGTCCTTAAAATTAACATAAGATTGACAAGATTAAAACAAACAAATAACTCAAGAGAAGCTGATTTTATGTAAAAGACTCAAATACAGAAGTCAAGTGATGAACTGAGCAACACGCAAGATACGAACGTTTATGTGCATGAAGTATTCTTATATATGTTGTTTGTAGTCGCATATACTTATAAGTTAGCTTTAAGTTAAGATAGTGTTGTACAAACCAATTTTAAGTTTAAAGTATGTTATTATTGACATATACTTGCAGTGTCATACATAGTGGCACACATGTCAGTTCCCGATTTGACATGGGCCACTTGGACGTATTTAAACATTTGTTATCATATGGCATTCCCCAGACAGGTAATATCAATCATTGCTTGATGTACTATATGTGAATTTATTGTTCAGCTGAGGATGACCCAAAACTGGGGGTCAAAACTGGTACTGTAGTATAATAATTATAATAAACAAGTATTGATAAGGTGGAATTCCTTTCCTATTTATAATTGTGTAATTCGTCAATACGGATATGAAGATTATAGATTATGTTGTCAAGAATGATCGAATGAACTGACAAAGACCACAAAAAGAACTGAGCGCAATACAGTGTACAGCTGATAGCACATAGTTGTAGTCAACAACAGATCAATAACATTTTCGTCATCATCGACAACAGGTTCACAGATGAAACTATTATATTGGACAAACTCAATACAATAGACCCTCACATAAAATTTACCAAAGAAACCGAAAACAATTGTACCCACAACTATTTGGACATAACGATAACTAGACATGAAAACCACCTGTCTTACAAAATATATAGAGAGTCTAATGCGCTCAATCGGAGTGATCGGATGGCTATGGTTGGCTGTTTATTAATTCACTTAGCCTCCACCAAAAGGTAGCGCCCAAATGTCAAGTCGAAACTCATAAGAACTGAACTATACATTATTTACTATGTTCGTCACATTTCCACTGTCTGTTTGACAATGAATCGCTTGAACTTGACTCATTATTACACTTATTTGGTAGCCGGGCTGAGTGGCTCAGACGGTTAAGGCGCTGGCCTTCTGACCCCAACTTGGCAGGTTCGATCCTGGCTCAGTCCGGTGGTATTTGAAGGTGCTCAAATACGTCGGCCTCGTGTCGGTAGATTTACAGGCACGTATAAGAACTCCTGCGGGACTAAATTCCGGCACCTCGGCGTCTCCGAAAACCGTAAAAGAGAAGTTGGTGGGACGTAAAACAAATAACATTATTATACACTTATTTGGGTGGTATTTTTCATAGAAGCATATTAGAAACGAAGCATTTCGTGGCAACGAGCACATTTAATAAATGCTGGCAGAGAGCATTAATAACACTTTGACCGGTTTACTTCACGCAGAAAACAGAAGTTGTTCACATTTCTGAACACTGTTCTTTTGTCTGTAAACTTTGCTGCTAAGAAAGAATATTTTATAATGTCTACAAAAGCATTACATGCAGTTTGTTGATGAATCTAACGAATAAAACTTGCAGCACATTCAAGCGACAAGGACGAATAATGATTTTAATATTGCAAACAGCTCTAAAAGAAGACACCACAGCAAATAAATTATTAAAAAAGTGAAATAAGGGATGTATCAGTAAAAGAAAACGTGCCGACCAAGGTCGGACTCAAACTCAAAACATTCAGGTCCCAACATCAATGTGCTATGACTATGCTACAGAGACAAGTCAGAAATATATGTGGGAATAAGACTACAAATGTTTGAGGATAGATTTTAAACATCAAATTTTGAACAGAATTATGCCCATTGGCAAGCACACTTGAACAGGGGTAATTTATTTTTTAATGAAGGGCAAATTATAAAAATTTGAACACATTTCTAGAAAGCCATATGGCGACCTCCCCTTGTAAGTTGTCTTCATGACGGATCATTCTGAAGAAAACGGTCTTCCTGCCATTCATACTATCTGGTTTCGATCAGCTTGGCAGAGTTCGTGAGTGCCATAACATGAAGACTCTCATCACCACTACAAACATAGCCTAGTTCTTATATTCGGCCTCTCTACCTAGTCTAGCTATAAATACTGTTACAACTTACAAAGTGAAAAAAGCAAATATTATGAGAAGTGCTGTTAGTATGTTGTTCTTACAGGCATTCTTTACACAAATCACCAATAACATTTTTCGAAATGGTCACTTTTGGCACTGATACAGGCTCTTGAGTCTTTGTGGCCACTTGTATATGGCGGAACGGACGACATCCAGGGGGAAGTCTGCCACTGCTGACAGTAATGTATGTATGTTGGGTATTCAGCCCAAAGGCTGGTTTGATCCTCCACAGTTCAGCCAAACAGCTGTCATAGATATCAGGCGGTAGTCCAAAGGGTTCAGGTCCAGACTGCTACTGGGCCAATCTTCAGTTGAAATGAAGTTGGGGACATGACACTGAAGCCACTCTTGAATTGACCTAGCCTTGTGGGCTGGAACAGAATCCTGCTGGAAAGTCCAGCATTGGTTTTGAAACAATGTGCCACTTAAGTTCTTCACAACAGGCTCCACAATGATGCTTTCGTACACTCTGGCGCTGGTTTTAACACCCTTTTCGCAGAAATGCAGCTGGGTGGTGCCAGAATAACTCATCCTCCACCACACCATCACAGACGAGGGATGATGGGCCCTCTGAACTTTTGGAACCTTTTTACTGGCTTCTTGAGATAATGATGATGCATAAACCCTGTCGTTTTGCACATTAAAAGATTCTTCAATAGTGAATACCTTTTCATTGGTGAAGAGAATGTTTCAATTACCATTTTGTGCGTAACGCTGCAGGAGACGTCAATATTTAAGCACTCTCAGCTTCTTTAGGCGCACGTCAAGGTAACGTCCTGTTCGTTGGCAATATGCCCGTAATCGAAGGTCCTCTGAAAGCAGTATTGACATTGACCTTTTTGAAAAGTTTCATTTCATGGGCCATGATGGCCTGCTTCCGCACCGCATTTCTCTGAATACGAGCCTATACTGCCTTTTTTTTTTGCTGCTGGAGTCTTGACACCGATTGGGTGACCCTCCCTCGGACGATCCTTTACAGTCCTGGTTGCAGTGAATCGCTCAATGGTCCGGTACACAAACATATTTTCAGCTTTTGCAGTGCGTTGAAAATGTCACTTGGAGATTTTCCAACTTTATGTAATGCTGTTACTGCAACACGATTTTCATAATTACCCCATTCTATGTTGAAACCTGGAGCTAGATGCTTCCTTTTTCACAGACAAGTTAACAATGGTTCATGATTAACGTGTGCACACTGGTAGTTGTTTACCTACCAAACTGGTTGTACAGTGTGTGTTGTCAAAAGTTTGTAACAGTATTTATGGCTAGACTGGGTACAGTCTGGAGTTTCCTGGGTCCTTGAGCAAGCAGGAAGGTGCTTGTAGGATTTATGAAGAACAGAGTTAATGATCACATGTTCAACTGTAACTTAGGCTGGCCAGAGAATTGTGCTGGATCCAAGTGTATAGTACGTGGTCCCTAGCTTTGCGCTGTTGCAGGATGAGACGAATGGAGCACATGGAAAATGTGGGGCTCACATTCTTAAACTAGCTGACAGAATTGACAAAATTCCCTTGAAAAAGAAGAAATTAAATATCCACCTTAGTCAATATACACTGACTTAGCAAATGTCATGGGATAGTCACCTAATAGAGTGTGGGGCCTCCTCTGGCCTGGGTTAACAGTGGCACCCGTGTGCGGCGCTGGCTCCCATACCCCATAGAACCCATGTTCGTACGGATTGTCCACTGGGATACGTGTCTAGCACGGCCTGTGTTGAATTGAGCCATGATTTGTTGCACGGTTGCCTGTCACTATTGACAGCCCGTTTCAGATGTCGCCGGTCACGGTCATCGAGGGTGGCTAGTCGGCCGGTCGTTCGTCTGTTGTGGACGGTGACACCTGCATTCAACCATTCATGATACACCCTGGACACGGTTGATCGTGGGAAGCCGAATTCCCGCACCACTTCCGAAATTGCACTTCCCATCCGTCGGACACCGACCACCATACCCCGTTCGAACAGTGTCAGCTTACAACGACGTTCCATGTTACACCTGTCACATGCATAGCTACTGCTCGCAAGGTCTCCTGTACAACTGCCGCTGGCACAGGGGGCATGTGGTGCGCAGACAACACACCTGCACATCAGTGCTCCGCTATCCCATGACATTTGTTCAGTCAGTGTATATTCTAATGGTTATGATGAAATTGTAAAAGAGACAAAGGAAGCATATGGGAATAAAAAGATGAATTTATTACTATATGCAGACGATATTTTGGTCTGGGTAACAAACCGCAAAGATGTACAAGAACAACTTTATATACTTAACAAGAAAATTGAAAATCAGCACAGAGAAATGCAAGACCCAACCGAGTGAGTTAGCTGCGCAGTGAGCTTTCATTTGGGAGATGGTGAGTTCGAACCCCACTGTCAGCAGCCCTGAAGATGGTTTTCTGTGGTTTCCCATTTTCACACCAGGCAAATGCTGGGGCTGTACCTTAATTAAGGTCATGGCCGCTTTCTTCCCACTCCTAGCCCTTTCCTGTCCTATCATCGCCATAAGACCTATCTGTGTCGGTACGATATAAAGCCAACCGGAAAAAAAAAAAATGCAAGGCCATGGTGATATCAAGAGGAGAAAGAAAAGGGAAAGACATTGCAAAAATTGGTGGTCAAAGCCTTGAAATTGTTGATAATTCCAAATACCTGGGGCGTGAATTAATGTAGAATACAAGGCTGGACATGGAGATTAGCACGAGGGTGCAACAGTGCAATGCATTCTGCCAGAGTGTAAGAAACCTTGCCTGGAATAAGGAAATGTAAAGAGATAATACACGGGGGCAAGTCAATAAGTATCCGCAATTTCGCTCTAATTGTCTTTAGGCTGGCTCTCTGGCATTGGGTGCTCACTAGCCGCTAGATGGCAACGTTGTCTACCTCTGTGGTAGGTTTCAGCATTATCAGATCAGTACAGCTTGCGCTGTTGCGGAACACAAAACTGTAAGATGGCGGTGTTGATGACCTCTGAGATTATGCTACTTGAGATGGTGCACAGGATTGTTGTCTGTATATTTGAGGTGAGCTTCACTCATAATAAGGGGAGGTCGCCATGTGGTTTCCTGGAAAAGTATTCTTCAAAGTTTGAGGATTTGCCCTTCATTATATCAAGTTTTAGCCACTCTCTGTTTGCACCAAGGAAGAACGGCGTTCTGTAATCTGTTTTTTTGTGGTCTGAAGGTGTACCAGGAGCAGAAATTCATAGAACAGTCACTTGTCTGTTATTCATAATCATATCATGCACTTGTTCAATATTGGCATCAGTTACGGCTGCAGATGGACGCCCGGATCTTTCCTTATCCTCCACGCTTGTGCGACCCCCGAGTATCGGCGGGAAAACCGAAGCGTGAGGTTTGGAGGAAATGCCAGCCTGAGCTGAACATCAAGCTCTTATTTCATCTTCTGGGGCTAACAACCTCAGTCGTATAATTGGACAGTCCCGAGCTGTCCCAACAAACATTCCTTTTAGCTCATGGAATGGATCGCACTGTAGAATTGAGATTACCCCAGGGGGACAATCCCCCGTCAACCAAAGTTGACGCAAGCAGGCATTCGGATTGTGGGGGACCTGCCAGAATGTGCGAATGGGAAGAGTCGGAGCTCCCAAGAACCTCCAAAAGGATCAAAACGAAAAAGATTTTCAGGATGGGGACCATAAATGTACAGACAATGACAAAGACTGGTAAACTTAAACAGGTAATAGATGAGATGAGAGAAAGAAACATTGGGATACTAGCCATGCAAGAAACAAGATATAGTGATGAAGACACAGTGGAGTCAGAAGGCTTCATAGTGCTGAAAGGAAAACCAGGAATCAGAGTGGGAAAAGGAAGACACACACCTACATGCTTTGGTACAGGATTCATAATAGACAAGAGGTATGAGGATGGCATAATTGAAATGAAGAGTAGGTCTGAAAGGATTTCCACGTTATCAATTCGAGCAGGGAACAAAAAATATACCATAGTAAATGGACATGCGCCTACCAATGACAAGAACAGAAAAGACAAGAAAGCTGTAGACAGTTTCTGGGAAGAACTGGATGATACACTGAAAAGCATACCACACAGACAAGTAAAGATACTTGTAGGTGATTATAATGCACAGGTAGGGAGGGAGAAGCAACATAAGGGGATAGTAGGCGAGTACCCAGCACACAAGAGGACGAACAAAAACGGAGAAAGGTTAATTGAACTATGTCGAGAACACAAAATGAGACTTATGACAACTCACTTCAGGGCCAAACCGAATAAGAAAAAGACATGGGCAAGCCCATGCACCCACATTGGGGAATTCCAGATTGACCATGTGGCAATCAATCACTAAAGAGATTATGAGCACAAAGGTCAGAAAGAACACAAGAATAGAATCAGATCACTATCTTACAGAAATCAAGTGCCTTTGAATTCCGCACAGGGGTAGACTGCCACAGACAAGTAGACCAACTGGAAAAATAAATATAGACAGAGACAAATTACGGCACAACCGATCCAAATACGAGGAAGGAATAGAAACTGGCAATGGATGGGATGACATGAAGCTGAATATGAGGAAACAGGCTGAAATATGGGGAAAGGAAGAAAAGAAAAAGAAACACTGGTGGTGGAATACGGACTGTGAGGAAGCGGTTGAGAATCGCAGGAAAGACTGGAGAGACTGGAGCATTAAGAAGAACCTGGAAAAATGGGAAGTTTTCCTACGAGTAAGGAAGGAAACAGCCAGAACCATAAGATGGACCAAAAGACAGAGGATGAAGCAGGAATTGGATGAAATTGAAAACAACTTCAGGAAAAACAATAGTAGAGACTTTTTTTGGAAATTCAAAAAGAGCCTGAGTGGATATAAAGGCAGAGAACTCTTTATAAGAGATAAGAATGGGGATCTGGCAGTTAGTGCGAAGGAGAACTGTAGGATATTTGCAGAATACTTTCATGACCTGTTAAACTGTGAACCACCTGAAGAAGAGCTGGAGCTGGGGACAAACACAGAAGAGAGAGAGTCATGTCCTCCAACTAGAGATGAGGTCGCACAGGCCATAAGCGATCTAAAGAATAACAAAGCAACCGGAGAAGATGGAATATCAGCTGAGATGATTAAGTGGGGAGGTGACAAGGCAGTAGACATCATGACCAACATCATCGGCCAGATTTGGAGAACAAAGAAGTTACCAGAAGGATGGAAGAATGTGATCATAATACCAATACATAAGAAGGGAGACAAGAGGGATGCAAACAACTATAGAGGAATTTCGCTACTAGAGATTGGCTATAAGGTGTTGTCGAAAGTCCTGCTCAATAGACTGGAAGAACAGTTAGAAAGTACAATTGGAGACTACCAAGCAGGATTTAGGAAGGGAAGAGGATGCATAGAACAGATATTTATACTGAAACAACTGATAGAACATAGGGCCTTAAAGAACAAAAAAACGGTGGTAACCTTTGTAGATTTCACTAAGGCATATGACTCCATCGACAGACAAACTCTTGGAAGAATCCTGAAGAACAGAGGATTAGATGGCACTACACATGAACTCATAATGGAAATTCTATCAGACACAAAGGCAAGGGTGAGATTCAGAGGAGTACTCTCTGAAGAATTTGATATCAACACTGGTGTCAAACAAGGAGATGGATTATCACCAATGTTGTTCAACATAGCTCTGGATGAAGTCATCAGACAGTGGAGAACAATGAATGAGACAATGGGAATACCAAAGACGCATGTTGGGGACAAAAAGGACAATAGGGCCCAAGTAGATTGTCTAGCCTTTGCGGACGACATAGCTATAGTAAGTGAGACAGAAGAAGATGCAAAGACACAACTCAACAACTTAAGCAATATAGCCGGAAGGGTAGGACTGAGGATCGCCTACAACAAGACAAAGACATTGAATACCACTGAGGATTGGACAACACCGGAAGGTACCGTGCAAAAGGTGGACAAATTCAAGTACCTAGGAGAATTTATAACAGGAAGGAATAGGAGCAATGAGGGAATAACAGAGAGGATAAAGAAGATGCAATCAGACTTCTGTATGACCAGAGATATATACAATAAAAAGAATATATCTACAGACGCAAAGATCAGACATTACAAGGCAACGGTGAGAAATGCTGTATTATATGCTGCCGAGACAATAGCACTAGGAAGAAATGGTGCGGAACAACTTGAGAAAGAAGAGAGAAAAATATTGAGGAAAATACTATGCCCTAAGAGAGGAGGTGAGATGGATGAGGAAACCCAGGGAAGAACTATACCGGAACATGAGGACAATCTCAGAAGAAATCAGACTGAAAAGAGCACGGTTTGCGGGACATGTAATCAGGATGAATATGGATAGAATGACGAAAAGAGTATGGGAAACAACAGCGAGGACACTAGGAAAGACAGGAACCAAGTGGGTAGTTGAACTCCGGAAAGATTGGTCAGAATTGGGGATCAAGGTGGAAGAAAAGGAAAATTGGAAAAGCAAGTACATACCGACTAATATGCCAGAGATCAATGATAGGGATGGATACAGGAAAAGGATTGAGAGTCATCAGTGGAGTAGACAAGAGAAGAGGATACTGAATATCTCGGAAGAAGAGCGGGAGAGAAGAAGAGAAAGGATGAAGAGGTTCTGGGAGGAGAAGAAAATGCAATCCATGAAGGAGCTGTCCGTGGTCCTACAGAGGCCGTAACGCAAGAAGAAGAAGAAGATGATGATGATGATATTAGAAGGATCCACCTTTCAATACTCCGTTGTAAGTTGAACTATAAAGAAGTCACAACTTGTTTATTGGGACCGGTTTCGACACATTACAAGTGTCATCAGCCAAATAGTAAAATAGGGCAAGATACAGTATAAAGATCTTAAAACAACTAATACATTGAACACAGGCAAAAAATTAACATTGATTCATATCATAGTAATTCAGTTAATGTCCAAAACACAATGATCGCAGTCAAGAGAGTAAACAGAACATCATTGTATTGCGCCGAAAACAAATATAGTTTAAGTTCACAAGCAGGTCAAGTATGCACTTATGTAGAGTCGTTGCTAGGCAGGTCTTGTAGGCATTTGTTTCTCAGGCCGAAGAGTAAAAGGTGACGTAATTGAAGTCTTAGGAAAACTGTAGGATTTAATTTCGTCAAATTCAAAGTAGGTATAATTTTGAAAATAATTTAAAACATTAAAAAGAATAAAGTCAAATAAAAATATATTAAAAATAGGAAGAAATATTAAAAGAAAATTGCAATGTGAGGTTCAACTCGAAACAACTTGCCCTTCGTGGCCCTTGTCTTCCTTTTACCGATATCTTCACTTTTCGAAGTGTCGGACCTCTTTTTTCCTCGGTTTAGTGTTATATAGAAGATATTTACCCATGTGTACTTCCTCTAATAGCAATAATCACCACCACCACCACCACCACCCTCTAATAACCGCTCCCCAACCTTTTCTCTATTTATCATCTCCCATTCATCTATCAATTACTATGGCAAGTTGTTTCGAGTTGAACCTCACATTGCAATTTTCTTTTATTATTTCTTCCTATTTTTAATATATTTTTATTTGACTGTATTCTTTTTAATGTTTTAAATTATTTTCAAACTTATATACCTACTTTGAATTTGACGAAATTAAATCCTACACTGTTTTCCTAAGACTTCAATTACGTCACCTTTTACTCTTTGGCCTGAGAAACAAATGCCTACAAGACCTGCCTAGCAACGACTCTACATAAGTGCATACTTGACCTGCTTGTGAACTTAAACTATATTTGTTTTCGGCGCAATACAATGATGTTCTGTTTACTCTCTTGACTGCGATCATTGTGTTTTGGACATTAACTGAATTACTATGATATGAATCAATGTTAATTTTTTGCCTGTGTTCAATGTATTAGTTGTTTTAAGATCTTTATATCTTGCCCTATTTTACTATTTGGCTGATGATGACACTTGTAATGTGTCGAAACCGGTCCCAATAAACAAGTTGTGACTTCTTTTTAGTTCAACTTACAACGGAGTATTGAAAGGTGGATCCTTCTAATATTGTACATCTTCTTATTTCTCTATTCAATACGGAACGATCATGAAGTTTTTAACTTTAAATGATAACCCTTTTGAACTGTTCATTCCACTGGTAAACACTTCGCCGTGGCAAAACATTGTCCCCGTATTGTGCAACAAAGTGGTCGTGGCATTAATTAAGGTACAGCCCCAGCATTTTCCAGGTGTGAAAATGGGAAAGCACAGAAAACCATCTTCAGGGCTGCCGATAGTGGGGTTCGAACCCACTATCTCCCAGATGCAAGCTCACAGCTGCGTGCACTTAACCGCACGGCCAACTCACCCAGTTTAAGAAAATTAAAGACGACTGTTGATTAATATGTAAAGCAGCACACTTTGTGGAAAAATAATTGTGTAAAACAAGATCCCGCTATCTGCTTACAAGAGCTCTAGAAACCTTTTCTAACTACTACAAGAAGAACCACCTGAAGCCAAACCCACAAAAGAGTCAGATCAGTGTTTTCCATCTTTGAAACAGACAGGCAGGAAGAAAACTGAAAGTGACTTGGGAAGGCACCGAATTGGAGCACTGTTTTACACCCAAATACCTTGGAATTACCTTAGACAGGTCCCTCACCTACCGACGGCATTGCCTAAACACCAAACACAAGGTGTCAGCCCGTAACAACATAATTTGGAAACTTGTTCGTAGTAATTGGGGTGCTAAATCTCAGGTGGTCCGTACTGCCATGGCACTTTGCTTCTCCACTGGTGAATATGCCTGCCCAGTGTGGTATAAATCTGCCCATGCAAATCAAGTAGATGTGGCCCTCAATGAAACTGCGAGACGAATTACTGGATGTTTGAAGCCATCTCCAGTTGACAAACTGTATTGTATGGCAGGAATTGCTCCTTCTGATATACGCCGGGAAGTAGCTGCAAATGCCGAAAGGAAAAAAGTTGAAGAAAATGAGCTACATCCACTACACAGACACACTCCACCAAAGCCTAGATTGAAATCTAGGAGAAGCTTCCTACAGTGAACATCTCCACTAAATACATCTCCGAAGAAAGCCAGAGAAAAATTGTGGGCAGCCACAACAAGTCATCTTCAAACATGGACAAAACCAGTTGAATGCTTACCAACCGGACACAACTTGGACTGGATCACATGAAGATCACTGAAGGATAAGAACAGGTGTTGGAAAGTCTAAGGACAACTTAGTGAAATGGGGATATTTGGAGGTATCACTACTATGTGAATGCGGAGAGGTACAGACTACCAAGCATCTATGTGAGTGCTCCTGTTGTCCTGATTCTTGCAGTGAGGAGGATTTGCTCAAGGCACAAGGAAATGCAGTTGCAGTAGCTCGCTTGTGGGCAAATACTATTTAATACCATTTTGGCATGTATGTGTAAAAATTCCTTCTGTGTTATTGTTACTAAATTGTAATGTAAAAACCAAAACAAAAAGTTCTATTGTATGCTTCTGACTCGAGTAAATAAAATAGAGCACACTTTGTTTAGCTTACGTTCTACATTCAATATTCAAGTAATTTTAATAGGAGATCATACCAGCTATCATGTCACCTACTCTGGCTAGTGTTCCGCGTGGATTTCAAAAAGGAAAACCATCGTTTACACAATTTTTTTTCCACGAAATGTGCTAGTTTACATATTAATCATCAGTGGCTGTTTTTAATTTTCTTAATATTGATAGATTTACACAACAAGAATATATTGTCTCCAGCATTCAAGAAGTGGTTCATTAGGTGCCCAGAAATATGTTTTTTTTTTTTTTTTTTTAAAGACTGATTTCCATTTTTATTTACTGTACCTTTCATCAAGATGGTCATTTTATGTGAAAGTTTTTCATCAATATTTTAATTAGTTTCAGTTCACATCATATGTTTTTATCAATTTTATTTCATTCATTGTTTTAATATGTAGTGAAGGAGGCCTAAATATTGGCCAAAACATAGACCTCAGTGTTTTCTTAATATATATTGAATTGTAATGACTAAAGTGATTTTAAATTTCTCCTTTTTAAGGGAATTTTATGTATTATATACATCACCAATAAGGAAAACATTATAAATACGAGATTCATAAACTGTAGCCGAAGAGCCTCCATGGCTCAGGCGGCAGTGCGCTGGCCTCTCACCGCTGGGTTCCGTGGTTCAAATCCCGGTCACTCCATGTGAGATTTGTGCTGGACAAAGCGGAGGCAGGACAGGTTTTACTCCGGGTACTCCGGTTTTCCCTGTCGTCTTTCATTCCAGCAACACACTCCAGTATTATTTCATTTCATCTGTCATTCATTAATCATTGCCCCAGAGGAGTGTGACAGGCACAATTCCTATCCTCGCTGCTAGATGGGGGCTTCATTCATTTCATTCCTGACCCGATCAAATACTGGAAAGAGGCTGTGGATTTTCATTTTCAAACTATAGCTGACAGAAGTCAGAAAACCAAGAAGATGGCCATGTGGTTAGGGGTGCTCAGCTGTGACATCACTATCTCTTTTCAGAAAAGATCTTGTCAAAGGCATCTCTTCTGGTTTGATTTGTAGCATTTGAAGCTTTTCTTTGGTGTTTCTAAACCAAGACATTATAGTGTAAGTTTTGAATTAAACAGAAGTTCATTCTTTAGCTGGTCTTCCTCAAAGAAAAGGCACATGTAGATCAAATTCATCAGCTCTTTCTGGAGGTCAGCGAGACTGCGAGAGACATTGGAAGGAACGTCTCAAACAGTGGTAATTTTCCTAAAATTGTTTCGCCGTTGCGTATCTGCCTGTTACGAATTTACTGTGAAATACCAAAGTGCTGCTGTGCTGTGGTTGAGTCATCATTGTAAGTATCTAGGTGTTAATATAAGGAAAGATCTTCACTGGGGTAATCACATAAATGGGATTGTAAATAAAGGGTATCGATCTGTGCACATGGTTATGAGGGTGTTTAGGGGTTGTAGTAAGGATGTAAAGGAGAGTGCATATAAGTCTCTGGTAAGACCCCAACTAGAGTATGGTTCCAGTGTATGGGACCCTCACCAGGATTACCTGATTCAAGAACTGGAAAAAATCCAATGAAAAGCAGCTCGATTTGTTCTGGGTGATTTCCGACAAAAGAGTAGCGTTACAAAAATGTTGCAATGTTTGGGTTGGGAAGAATTGAGAGAAAGAAGAAAAGCTGCTCGACTAAGTGGTATGTTCCGAGCTGTCAGCGGAGAGATGGCGTGGAATGACATTAGTAGACGAATAAGTTTGAATGGCGTTTATAAAAGTAGGAAAGATCACAATATGAAGATAAAGTTGGAATTCAAGAGGACAAACTGGGGCAAATATTCATTTATAGGAAGGGGAGTTAGGGATTGGAATAACTTACCAAGGGAGATGTTCAATAAATTTCCAATTTCTTTGAAATCATTTCGGAAAAGGCTAGGAAAGCAACAGATAGGGAATCTGCCACCTGGGCGACTGCCCTAAATGCAGATCAGTATTGATTGATTGATTGATTTGATTGATTGATTGATTGATTGATTGAGTCGTTTATGGAAATATCTCGCCAACAACCGGCCAGCACAATGCGGTAGCCATGGCTGATTAGATGCGCAGTAACTGCAGTCGTTGGGTTCAAAGCGTTGGTTGCAGCTTCGGTGAGGTAAGGAGACTTAGAAATATATGGAAATAAATAAATGCTATAGAATATAAGTAGAACTTTAAAATTTCTAATCATGTTATTCGTCCGATTTCTAGGGTAGACACTGTCTCAGGGTCTCATAGCACGCTTTGCCACTGCTGCACAGCCTTTTCCCACGTAATACAGCTCCTCAGTCCAGGATTAAAACGCCTGGACAGGCCGAGATTTGAATGCTACCCCTACACCATAGAGTGATTGCATTCTCAAGAAACCCCCTAATAATTCAATTTTACTTATAATTTATATGTTTTTTATTATGTTAAGTTCATAAATGTGTTGTATTCCTACAGGTACTGTGTTTTACTGTGTGGCTTAAATGGATGGCATTCTGTGACAGGGAGATTTCAGACCAGCTCAAGTCAAAATTCCTCTGTTCTGTAGTCCATGTAGTCGCCTTGTATGCTGTGGATTGGTGGTCTTGATCAAAAGAAATGGAATGACTTGCCATCATGGAAACAAAAATGCTGAGGTGGACATCTGGGCTCACAGTTTATGTCCACGTCACAAATGACAAAGTTGGCAGGTGATACGGAGTGGCACCATTCGCTGAAAGGATGAGAGAAAGGGATTTATGCTGGTATGGGCATTTACTTTGAGCAGAAGCAGCAACAGTACCAAAAACTAGTTTTACTTTTGATGTGGACGGGAAATGGCCAGTAAGAAGACCGAAGGAGCATTAACTTGACACCCTGCACGAAGATTTGAAGGTTACACAGACTCTGCTACAGGCATACGATCATGTCAAGTCGCGACAGAGAGCCAAAACAGTGGACCCTGCCAGTGTCTGGGAGAAACACCAAGAAGGAGGAAGGAGAAGACTGGGTTTTACTTATGCTTTTTTACATGCGCTGATCTATCATGGTAATTTTATTAATGTTAAACGATGAAGGCCTGTGAATTATGTGTTGACAAATTTACCTTTAGGATTGTATGACTTTATTTAATCTTCCAGGCAATATGGATTCGAAGAGGAATTGGAGGCCGTGTGGGTGGAGCTACTCCTGGCAAGAGCATGATGGGGATCCGAGTGGTCCTGTGTGAAAAAGTGACACCCATTGAGGGCCGACCAGTAGATATTGTGTTAGTTCAGCCTGGAACAGACCCTGGACTCTTCTGGGCCTTCGCTCGTTCCTTCATCAAGAACTTGGTCTTAGCTGTTCTCTTCCCCGTCTGCTTTGCTCTTTTCTTTTTCAAGTTCAGTCGAACTGGTTACGATATCTTGTGCCACACCATTGTAATTGAGGATGCTCCTCGACGGCGTTGAGTTTTATGATTCCTTAATTTGACCCACTATGACACTTTTCTGATAATCTTGTGGTCTATATGCTGCTATGAGCTGTTGATTCTTAGAGAGTCACCCAACAAAATAGCACGTTCTTCATGGCAGTCAATGGATTGATGTTCATGTTTTCAGACTTTCTTAGGAAGAAGGTTTAAAATATAAGACATTACCATTGATATATTATTTATACCTACAGCATGACGAATAGAATAGCTAGTGAGATCACTCACAGAGTTCAAGCGCGTTCCTGCAGAGCCATTGGAGCCAATCACCGGCACTACACGGTCAGCTGTTTTAGTGGAGGTTACACTGATACACAAATAACCAAATACAACACCCAATACCGTCAGAGAGCTGTAAATAATATTCTCAGTTCCCATGAAGAAATATCTTTGGACTTCCATAAGAGAGCACACAAGTTAAAATGGAATATTCTGAAAAGTGAAAGCAATATTGTGCTTTACATACTTAAAAAAGACTTTTTAAACAGAGCACATAAGATGTTCAGCATTCCTTGTTCTTAATCTGCCCCTGTAGGAAATTAATCCTAGCTTTGACTGAAGACAGACATTTAGCTCGCATTAAATTACGAGTTGCATTCTTTAGTCGCCTTTTGAGAGACACTATTAGCTTTTGGGCATCGGTAAGACAGCTAGACTGACCGTGAATCTTACCGCTCACTGTTGCCATCCCTGCTTCACTCACTTCGTGATTCTTGATACTGTCTTCATTCCTTTTACTACTGGGTGCCTTTCACAATTTTATTTCAGTAGATAGGTATTTTGGTAAATTTGGAATAATAAGAGGCATTGCTCCTGGTTTTAATTTCAACCTCACATTAAGAAGTTCAGTGTTTTCACTGTTCACAACGAAACAATCCGCCTTTATAAGTTCATTAAATCTGCCGATAAATGCAGGTCACATATTCTGCTTTTGGCTGACAATTCCTTATCTTTCTGCAGAATAACCCTCGTCCACTTCACAACAAACAGATTATTTTCTTTCGGTGGTATAAAAAAATCGCTGGCCCCGTGGTGTGGGGGTAACGTGCCTGCCTATTACCCGGAGGCCCCGGGTTCGATTCCCGACCAGGTCAGGGATTTTTACCTGGACCTGAGGGCTGGTTCGAGGTCCACTCAGCCTACGTGATTAGAATTGAGGAGCTAGCTGACGGTGAGATAGCTGACCACACGACACCTCGTAACCTGCAGGCCTTCGGGCTGAGCAGCGGTCACTTGGTAGGTCAAGGCCCTTCAGCGCCTTTAGTGCCATGGGGTTTGGGGTTGATTTGGTATAAAAAAATCCTCTACCATCAGGTTTCCTTCTGTAACCAGATTTACAACCAGAAACAAAACGGTACGAAATTTTCTCGACTTAATAGAAAACTAGCTGACAGCACTGCGCAGATATTAATACAGGATTTCGGAAAATATCAATACAAATAAATTCTCTCAATAGGTGTTAAAATGGTTATCATGACTTCACACACACACTATTACCTTCTTGGACAATTTGGCGCGTGTTGTTGCAGCTGGTTCATCGCGATTGCAGCACCACACTCTGACAGGACCACCAACGACAGTGCTGATAGAGCGGAGTGATCACGCTAGGTATTCTATTCGTCATGCCTACAGTATGTGTTAGGAATCACTTGGGCACATCAGAAGGGCTGATAAATCCCATTGACTTCCCCGTGAAAGGGTAATCATCATCGCTCTCAAACTGTGTAGCAGGTACAAGCACCAATGTTCTCTTCAACTGGTTGGTGAAATTTACTCTGGGATTGTGTGTTGTCAAGAGGAAAAACATATTTAGATTTCAAAGTTGGTTTCATTTCTAAAATGAATACTGATCATGCAAATGTAAGATACCTGTGTTCGTCTCTGCTGAGTTGAATGGTTTTGTTATCTTTTGTATTCTAAAACTCATACTTGGAAGATTGTAAATACAATGTTTGGATGAAATACATCTAGACATCATAAATGTTTTGTCTGAAACAAATATCCTCACTGTCTATTTTGATAATTCACTGTATCGAAAAAAGTAATGAAAAGTTTTAAAATTTTATTACAAATAAAGTTGGCCATTAAAATTTCCCCTGGGCATGAAATAACTTCCTGTAACTCCCTGTCTGAACTGCAATTTTGAAATGTGTGTGCCCCAATGTATTACTGATGATTTGATTCTAGTTTGGTTAAAATCTGCCCAATAGTTTTCCTGAACAGACAGGGCTGATTGCAGAAACTGTATTTAGACTATGCTAACAGTTAAACAATGCCTAAGTATGGCTGCCACATTGAAAACATCTTATTTATCACTTAGACACTGTCTAAAACCGATGTTCAGCCGTCCATGTTTACACACTGTTTAACAACAAATTTTAGGAGTGAATCACGATCGGAGGTTATGTACATGAAACATATTATTTATATTATCGTGTTGAGACAGTTCCGGGAAGAAAGGTTAGACCAACGGCCTCGTGTGGGTAGTGATGGGATGTCGTGACCAATTCTCCTGTGCCGTGATCTGTGTGATGTCCCAGTAACTATGAGTGTAAGCTTGATACTATATCATAAGCAGTTATTGCATGAAATAACATTCTTGCATGGAAACGTGCGTGCCAATAAATTTTGTGAAAAGCCTGCAAAAGTACTGCATGTTCAACTATGAACCCCTTAATACCCTTAACGAAAGTGAAAACAGAATGTCAGTTGTCTTAAATGGTTCACGAGTAGAGGTGAACATCTTAGCTGAATAACCCTGTATAATTTGTGAATAACCATAGATAGAATGGATACTAGAGGCGTGCATTATTCGAACGTAAAATGGGGCAAGATGCATGTTGCTGCATATGCAACGACAGTTACACGAGTGGAACGTGTAATCTAAAATGCCTAAGTTTGCTCCAATATTTTCGACAGCGTAGTGATGGGCAATGCTCTCGAGACCGATTCTCCAGAACTGTGATTTGTGCGACACTTAAGTAACTACGAGCGTAAGCTTGATAGTATGCCATCAGTGTTCCCATATGGAAACGTGTGTGCTGATAAATTTTGTCAAAAGCCTAGAAAAGTTCTGCATGTTCAGCTATGAGCCCGTTAATATCATTAACAAAAGTGAAAGTATCTTAAAATGGTTCACGAGTTATTTCAGGTGGATAACACTGCATAATTTGTGAATAACTGTAGAGAGATAGTACACCTACCTGGATACCTCGCAGTTGTCGACGGGGTAGCTTCTTGTGATGCAGGCCGGATTGTAGGTGTTTTCTGTTATGCTTCCCCTTCAGCGATATGTGTTTTTAATTGCCGGATCATCCCAGAAGTATTTCTGCTGACGTATTTTACTTCTTTTGAACAAACATGGCAGGCTGTGCTATGTGGCATCTTCTCAAAATAACCTATATCAACAACTTATGTTGCGGTTTGGACTTTGTTTTAAAGTTGTCATGTACAATTAGACACAATTAAACTTTGCACAGTCATATATCGAAGTACCTAATTATGACGCAAATACTCTGCAACACTGTACACAGTTATTTCCTTCGTCACCAAAATATCGGGTCAACACAAGCAGTGGTGTGGGGTCTAATAACTATGCACACCTACCTGTCGAAAGAATTGGAGCGAACTCAGGCATTTTAGATTACACATTCCACTCATGCGTAATGGAGGTTGCATATGCAGCAAGGCGCGTCTTGCCCCGTCTCGAGTTCGAATAATGCACGCCTCTAGTATCCATGTAGGAGTACCTACAGTAACCGTCAGTTTCTGTACTTGGCCTACTCATTTGTGTACTTACCGCTGCATACAATGCCAGAATACGTATCCTTTATAATTATGTTATACTGCATCAAAATAGACCTCGGTAGAAATGAAAGAACTCCCTAGTTGCTTGTAGACACGTATTTTGAATCGTGAGGGCTCATGGTTGGCGATTCACATACTCGGCGCAAACAGCATTCGCATTCAGCTCTACCTACGACACTGCTTGCCGAACAATGCGGGGACAGCGCTCTTGAGATCTCTCGAAATTTCTTGTGGAGCAAGTCTCAAGAAATCTGGAGACCCCATCTCAGACTGCCCATCACTAGCCATAACAACAGCCCCAGTATTTTCACACTGTACAAATGGGCAAACTACGAAAAACTGTCTTCAGGGCTGCCGATGGGTGCATTTCGAACCTACGACCCCAGAATGCAAACTACATCTATATGGCCCATACAACTCATTAGGTTACACAATACTATAGTTTCATCTTCCCTTCACTGATGCCATTTAGATTACACTCGCTGTAACAGTGCATGTTGTAGGAATAATTATAACAATAAAATATGTATAATAACAAAAATCAAAGTTATGATCTTGTCACAATATGATGTAGTTTAGTTAACTTAGGATCTGAGGCAAAGAAGTAAATCTGGAAATGATAGCCAGAATTAGGGATGAATAAATGTGCAGAAAATAAATTAAAAAGGAGAAAAATTATTTATGAGACTCGCCTCTTATGTCTGACGTAGAAAAAGCACTGACTTGCTGGAGGAAGCAGGCGATGTATATTTATTCATTCCTACCTCTGGCTATCATTTCCAGATTTACTTCTTTGCCTGAGGTCCTAAGTCAACTAAAATACATCATATTTTGACAAGAAGATCATAACCTTAAGTTTTGTTATTATTTGTATTTTAATGTTATAATTATTCCTACAATGATGTCTTTGTCTGGTATACATATGTTTTAGTTATCACATAGTTTGTTTAATTTTTATTTGGCTGAAGATGGCCATTAAGTGGCTGAACCTAGTCCCAAGACTTATGTAATATCATTTACTTGATATATTGTATTGAAAAGGTGGACCCTCTTGTTAATTTATTCTTATAATTGCAGTTCAGTGCGGAACAAAAATGAAATTTATAGCTTATGTCATCATTCCTTGGTCCTCCTTTTAGTCGCCTCTTACGACAGGCAGGGGATACTGTGGGCTTAGTCTTTGTCTGCGACCCCCACGCACAGGGGAGGCTTTGATAATTGTAGTTCATTTTTGTTGGTTGTAGTGTTTTTGGGATTACTGCTAACCCACTTCACAGATTGGCACTTTATGATAAGATGTATCTTGTTTGATTTATGATACATTTATTTCAAGTTCTTTTGAACATACACGCATGCCATTGTAAGTGTTCATCCAAAATATTTTTTAAGATAATGATTCTAGAGTTTGATAAACATACTCGTCTAGCTAAACACCGGCTGAACATTGTTTATGCAATGGAACATTGTGCGTAACTTAGACATAGTTTAAGGCTTAAAACTAGTCATCGTTTCTGCAATCAGTCCACACTCACCAAATGCATCCTCAACAATGTCGTATATAATTATTATTAGAAGAAGGAAGTTCTTCATTTTCATGTGAATTTCTTCATACTGGTACGTAAATGAACACACAACTCTTGTAGTGTTTACTCTAAGATTTATTAACTACACAGGCACACGACCACACTTGTCCATGCTTTTTAACTGTTCAGTCACACTAATTGTTCACTGATTCGCTTACAAGCTAAAACAGTCGCACGACACACTCCTCGGCAGCTGACGCATAACACTGTTATTCTCGCTGTTGCTATTGCAGCCACTAGTTCACAGCCCACACAACACAGTCTCTCAGTCCCGTATGACGTACTCTGTCCGTTCACTCCCAACAGTCTTCGTTCACTGTTCCTTGCCAATCCCATGTTGAACTTGTCGACAACAGATAGAATGAACTCTCAATACCACGGACAGAACACTCACATACTGCCTCCTCAAGTCGGGCTGAACCTCAACTCAAACTGTCACTGTCCACAGTGGCACTCCTCGACAGCAATCATTCTCAGATTGAACTAACTGCACTGCACTAAACCTGTCTGGCTTGCCTTAACCGCGTCATGACATTCTGTCTGCTAAGTGCGTGAACTGCTTTCAAGCAATGAGCGTGTTCAAATTTGCACTATACATTGTGCAAGCCAATTAAAAGCGTAAAACCTTTTCTGAACCTTTCTGCCATCTACTGAGTGTCTGGTGTATGTCTTGTAAAACATGGAATTCAAGTGGGAGCCAGGAAATTGCATTCACGATCATCGCCTATACTGTCTACAGCACACTGATCTTGCATCTAGTTAGCAGTGCAATCAGCATGGCAACTTACGGAAGCAAAAGCAATTTGAAGGGATTAGCCAAAAATTATATCGTGCATATGTGAATATAATAGCGACAATTATTTTAGTGATCTGAGTGGTGGCGATGATGCAGAAGATGACACAGGTGACAGCAACATTATATTCATTCAAATAGAGTGGGCGGAGTTTGGAATAACGTGAAAGGTTCTTATTTACCGCCGATGCTGGTTTGCAGTACACTTGGAAGATAATTCTGAAGTTATCGATATTTCTGAGCATCTGGTTGTAGCCCTACACGAAGGCGAATATAAAATGAAGAAGAAGGATTTTTCAACATTTTTCTGATTTACTAGCAGAACATATAGCACAAAAAGGAGAGAGAGTGAATGTGTGTGGGTCATGTTTTAATGTTTCATGTTAAGAATCCAGAAGCTGGATATGCCCAGAAACCTGTCAGACATCAGTTGTTTTCAGGTTTTTGATAATTGCCAGAGGCTCCCAGAGAGACACCAGAGGTAGCCTGGCACATCTTTCTACAAGACCCTTCTCCTTTAGGTGAATGCACAGGCAGTGGCCAGTAGCCCATATGTGACATTGCTCACTTGTGGGCAGACCAGACTAGCTCACTCCTCTTGGCTCAGAATCAGCATGGCAGACCCAAGTCACTATACTGGTGGATCTCAAGCTGGTATGCGTACAAGTTTTGGGTAGTACGCAGAAATACTTTTAAAAGAAAGTTTAAAGAGGTACCGTAGAATTTAAAAAATGCACAGGAAAACAAAGAAAGTTAAAATAACTACTTAGCTTACTCTATATATCATCAGATTGGGGGGCAAATTCGTTTCAGTTGCAGCCTAAAAGATTCTTTCACTCGTAATATTGGATAACATTTATTTTATTTGACTAGCAGTAGCGAAGTTAGGGCTTGTGGCCCTCTCTTACACACATTACAGGATAATACATATATAAAAGAAATGTATTATTCTATTATAATATCAAAGATAATTAAGCTAAACAATAGATTTGTGGAACGTAATAATGAAGAAACAAACAAAAGAAAAGCAATCCAGACCATAAAAAGAAAGAGGTAAAAAAATCATAATGAAAAACAAGTAAAATAAAAAAACAATGCATAAACAGAACACAATACATAATAAAGTAATGGGAAAAAACAGTGATCTATGTATGTGAGCTAAAACTAAATATTTTATTGATTTATTTATTTATTTATTTATTTATTTATTTATTTATTTATTTATTTGGGAAACCAAAACAATGAGATGCCAAATTACAGAGTTTCACTGTGAAATATAGATTTACAGTTGAGTAGCACAATGCAGACTTAACAAAATAAATGAAAGAGCAACAAAGAAAAATCAACTAATGATGAAAGTAGTGGAAGAAAATTAAAAACTAATATAATAGCTGTAGGGACATAATAAAAATGATCACAAATGAAAACAACAAGGAAAATTAAAGATTGAACGTAAAACGAAGAGAAGAACTTGTAGCTAGGCACAGTAAGAGAAATATGGATATGAAACATATGTGATGGTATAGTACAGTAAAATAAATAAATATTACATTATGTACAGTAGAGGGAACAGCAATGAGAAGAGAAAAATATGAACGAAGAAAAAACATCCAAGTTCCTGTCAGAAGCTAAAGAATTAAGGAGGGTTGGAATGCAGATAAATAAATACACAATAATTAATATTATGTAAGCAAACAAGAAGACCAAGATACTGAATGCAAAGGCCAACTGGAAGGTTAGAGATCAAGTAGTAGAGAGAGTCAACAGTTTCTGATACATAGGTGAAAATATAATAGGAAAATTGCAGAATAGTAAGAGTGCAGGAGATGAAGCACAGAGATTCATGGCCAAGACGACTTATGGGAAGAAGAACATATAGAGGGATGTCAAACTGCATCACTAAACGATAAACATCTGGAGTGCTGCAGTGTACGCTACTGAGATGATGATTGGGCAAAAAAGCTTGTATTCGATTGGAATAGGATGAAAGAAAGATCCCGAGAGATAAATGGGTACCAAAAAAGCAGGGTGTATGGATCAAGGCAGGAGCTATATGAGAAAGTAGAACCAATTTCAAACGTATCACAAAGAAGGAGATGGAGTTTCCTGGGACATTTGATGAGGCTGGATGACAACAGGTTAACAAAAAAGATATGGAATGCAACATGCTTAACGAAAAATTACTGGATGAAGGAAGTTAGGGAGGATTGGAAGGCTATCGGCATAATAGATAAACATCCACTAATGATTGTGCTGGATAGATCTGTTTAAATAAAGCTTGTTGAAAATCACAAATGAACCGATACTAAGAACAAGATCCAAATCACAGAAGCGCAGAGAAATTGGAGGTTGAAAGAACAAAGGAAGGTCTTAAAAGTAGGACTATTAGGCAGTACCATATGGCTGATAAAGCAGGCATGAGGCAGTTTCTAAAAAGTAACTATGATCGGTGGAAAACGGTAAATAAAAATGTAAACAGAGACTGGGATGGGTTTAAAGAAATTGTTGAGGAATGCAAAAACAGGTTTGTACCTTTAAGGGTGGTAAGGAATGGTTAAGACCCACCTTATTATAATAGAGAAATAAAGAGACTAAGAAAGAGGTGCAGACTGGAAAGAAATAGAGTTAGAAATGGCTGTGGAAGTAAGGAGAAATTGAAGGAACTTACTAGAAAATTGAATCTAGCAAAGAAGGCAGCTAAGGATAACATGATGGCAAGCATAATTGGCAGTCATACAAATTTTAGTGAAAAATGGAAGGGTATGTATAGGTATTTTAAGGCAGAAACAGGTTGCAAGAAGGACATTCCAGGAATAATTAATGAACAAGGGGAGTGTGTATGTGAGGATCTTCAAAATGCAGAAGTATTCAGTCAGCAGTACGTAAAGATTGTTGGTTACAAGGATAATGTCGAGATAGAGGAGGAGACTAAGGCCAAAGAAGTAATAAAATTTACATATGATAACAATGACATTTACAATAAGTTACAAAAGTTGAAAACTAGAAAAGCAGCTGGAATTGATCAGATTTCTGGGGATATACTAAAGACAATGGGTTGGGATATATTACCATATCTGAAGTACTTATTTGATTATTGTTTGGTAGGAGGAGCTATACCAGATGAATGGAGAGTTGCTATAGTAGCCCCTGTGTATAAAGGAAAGGGTGATAGACATAAAGCTGAAAATTACAGGCCAGTAAGTTTGACATGCATTGTATGTAAGCTTTGGGAAGGCATTCATTCTGATTATATTAGACATGTTTGTGAAATTAATAACTGGTTCGATAGAAGGCAATTCGGTTTTAGGAAAGGTTATTCCACTGAAGCTCAACTTGTAGGATTCCAGCAAGATATAGCAGATATCTTGGATTCTGGAGGTCAAATGGACTGTATCGCGATTGACCTGTCTAAAGCATTTGATAGGGTGGATCATGGGAGACTACTGGCAAAAATGAGTGCAATTGGACTAGACAAAAGAGTGACTGAATGGGTTACTATATTTCTAGAAAATAGATCTCAGAGAAGTAGAGTAGGTGAAGCTTTATCTGACCCTGTAATAATTAAGAGGGGAATTCCTCAAGGCAGTATTATCGGACCTTTATGTTTTCTTATATATATAAATGATATGAGTAAAGGAGTGGAATCGGAGGTAAGGCTTTTTGCAGATTATGATATTCTCTATAGAGTGATAAATAAGTTATAAGATTGTGAGCAACTGCAACGTGACCTTGAAAATGTTGTGAGATGGACAGGAGGCAATGGTATGTTGATAAACGGGGTTAAAAGTCAGGTTGTGAGTTTCACAAATATGAAAAGTCCTCTCAGTTTTAATTACTGCGTTGATGGGGTGAAAGTTCCTTTTGGGGATCATTGTAAGTATCTAGGTGTTAATATAAGGAAAGATCTTCATTGGGGTAATCACATAAATATGATTGTAAATAAAGGGTACAGATCTCTGCACATGGTTATGAGGGTGTTTAGGGGTTGTAGTAAGGATGTAAAGGAGAGGGCATATAAGTCTCTGGTAAGACCCCAACTAGAGTATGGTTCCTATGGTTCTAGTGTATGGGACCCTCACCAGGATTACCTGATTCAAGAACTGGAAAAAATCCAAAGAAAAGCAGCTCGATTTGTTCTGGGTGATTTCTGACAAAAGAGTAGCGTTACAAAAATGTTGCAAAGTTTGGGTTGGGAAGAATTGAGAGAAAGAAGAAGAGCTGCTCGACTAAGTGGTATGTATGTCTCAAATATTATTATACGTCAACTTCAATACGGAACCAAAATGAGAATAGTTACTTGTAAGTGGTATGTTCCGAGCTGTCAGCGGAGAGATGGCGTGGAATGACTTTAGTAGACGAATAAATTTGAATGGCGTTTATAAAAGTAGGAAAGATCACAATATGAAGATAAAGTTGGAATTCAAGAGGACAAACAGGAGCAAATATTCATTTATAGGAAGGGGAGTTAGAAATTGGAATAACTTACCAAGGGAGACGTTCAGTAAATTTCCAATTTCTTTGAAATCATTTAGGAAAAGGCTAGGAAAGCAACAGATAAGGAATCTGCCACCTGGGTGACTGCCCTAAATGCAGATCAGTATTGATTGATTGAAGCCAAAGAGGTATTGGGGAAAAACAGAGACATGCTGAACAAGTCACTTGAGATCTTAAGGGTCGAAACTAGTAAAATAAATCTAATATTTAATTATAAGAAACAACAGTCCAACTCATTAGCTGAATGGTCAGCATTGAGGTCTTCGGTTCAGAGGGGGCCCGGGTCGGGGATTTTAATTGCATCTGATTAATTCTTCTGGCCCGGGGACTGGGTGTTTGTGTTTGTCCCAACACTTTCCTCTTCATATTCACACAACACACTACATTACCAACCACCAAAGAGACACGCAATAGTAATTACATTCCTCCATATAGGGTTGGCGTCAGGAAGGGCATCCGGCCGTAAACCAGGGCCAAATCCACATGTGCTACACAGTTCGCACCCGCGACCTCACAGATGTTGGAAAAGTGGTGGAAGAAGAAGAAACAACAGTGGTCTACAGTTGTACAGTAAAAAGGCTTTGTTACTAGCCTACATACCACTATCACACAACCTATCATATGTCACAAATCACATGAAACAATCAGCGATATTCAACAGGTAATCTCAGTACGCAGTCTTAAATTTTGGTACTGACAGCAACTGGAAGTGATTTTCACAGTCTAGCTGCAATGAAGGATGTATTATACAATAAAGAGTAGTTAATGGGAATAGTGAGTAGGGTTGCCATAAGGTTCAGGATGAAATTCAGGACACCAACATCGCCAGGTTCCAAACATAGGCGCCGACTCCACGGGAGCACTTGCCCCATGCATATAGTGGTACAGCAATGCAATAGTGTTTTTTCTCCCGTGAAAAGTATTTGGTATATTCATCCTTGCTCCTGTGCTCAAGACCAAAAATTGGCACCTATGCTTCCGAGTGTATTTGGGTAATTCCTTGTGAACTGTCTCCATCCATTATCAAAAGACACACTTGTTATATCATGTTAATGTTTAAAGTCAAATAGAGAAAGAATAAGAAATCATCCTTTAAGTAAAATACCTACTTTACAGACCACTCCAAAATTATATACGCTAACATTCAATGTTATTTGCATAGATTTTTAAGTAACAGATGAGACATTCCATTTCAAAAGCATTTGAGCAAACTTTTAAATAATTTGCTCTGATTTTAAAAATTCAGTCAGGACGTTGGGACACATGCTTAAATTCAGGACAATCCCGCCTTGTTAGGACGTATGGCAGCCCTAATAGTGAGGGAAATGCCAGATCTGGTGTTACAATTGTGGAATGAAGATAATAGATGGAATTTTGAAGAGATTTATTTGGGTAAATTTTCCTTCAGAGTTTGATATATCAATGTAAGTGTATGAAACTTCCGTCGCCTGTTGGGTTTCAGCGGTTATGAGAGCATCATAACTCAAGCTAAAAACAAATCAAAGAACAGAATTCAATGCTCGTTAAAGTTTCGTAGTTTCTTCATAGGTCGTATCCACGAGGACAGTGTTGCAATAGCCACATATTGGTAGTATCAAAGTTTGGAGATGTTTTATCTTTGTCTTGTGGCAAAATGTCCTTGTGTCATTTCAGTCAAGATTTTCGGTCAGGGTCATACCTAGGTTCTTTACTCCTTCACTGTTGCAAGTGTTTAGGATAGCCACGACATTTCGAAGGTGGAAAAACCTATGTTTATGTTGACTAGCTTATAAGTTTCGTTGTGGAGATAGAATAAGTTTCATTGTATCACTGACCAGAGCTTCAAGTTTATGATACCTTTTTCAACAACATATCTATGCGATAGTGGGGTTTTCATCCAGTGTGTACCTAAAAACTATGTACTGCAATGAGGTAAAGTCGAAGCCGCACCTCCGCTTGTAAGTTTCACATGGACAACCAAACATAAAAAATTGCCAAGCTATGCAGACACATCCACCTCATTGAAAACTTCGATATTTCATTCATAGTCTGTGAACTTTAGAATTACAATTAAAACTGTTCATTCTTATATATCGTAACTGCACCTGTGAATAGTACTGTATGATAATATTTTCTGAGAAATACTGACCTGCACAATATTGAACCTTAGATAACAGGACCTTATACGAAGCTTGTTTTTTAAGTAAGGTCCGTTTTGTTGTAGACACTAGTATTTCGTGCGCATATCGCAACGAGCGTGTATGTCGTGTACCGGCATGCCTCGGGAACAACTGTGCTCAGTTTCAGCTCTGTAGCCAATCTGTACGGTTCTGTTCTGTGCTTTCAAAATGTTTAAGACTATCAACTCGCCCGCCGCATGTGAGGTTCGGTTAGTGATACGGTTTTTGTCAGCAAGGAACCTGTCTGTTGCAGAAATTCATCGACAGATTTGCGAAGTGTATGGTGATACTGTTATGAGTGAAAGCAAAGTGCGTAAGTGGGTACGACAATTCAAAGATGGCCGTGACAACGTCCATGCTGAGGACCGCTCCGGTCGCCCTTCTTTGATTACAGACGATTTGGTGGCTTCAGTTGAAGCGAAGATTCGTGAGAACAGGCGCTTCACAATAACGGGTCTCTCAAACAGATTTCCTGACGTGTCGAGATCAGTGCTTTACAACATTGTTTCTGAACGCCTGAAGTTTAGGAAACTGTGCTTCGATTGGGTCCTGAAACTCCTAACAGAGGACTACAAAAATCAAAGATTTGAGTGTGCAATGAAGTTCTTGACTCGTTATGATGGCTCCTTGAGTCAGATCGTAACTGGAGACAAAACATGGGTTTCGCATATCACACCCGAATCGAAGCAACAGAGCATGGAATGGAGACACACACACTCACCTGTAAAGGTGAAGGCCAAACAGACTCTGTCCCAGCGCAAAATCATGGCGTCGGTGTTTTGGGATAGGCATGGTGTTTTGTTGGTCAACTTCATGCAACGAGGAACCACTATCAATGCAGAAGCATGCTGCCAAACCCTGAGAAAGTTACGCAGAGTGATTCAAGACAAAAGATGCGGCATGCTGACAAAGGGAATTGTGCTTCTCCATGACAATGCAAGACCTCACACTGCAGGTCAGACCCGCGATTTATTGGACAGTTTTGGCTGGGAAGTTTTAGACCAGCCACCCTACAGTCCTGATCTTGCTCCGAGCGATTACCATTTGTTCCTCCACCTCAAACATCACCTCAGTGGCAACCATTACAATGATGACGATGATGTGAAAACGGCAGTGAACTCTTGGTTATTGGAGCAGGCGGCAAGTTTCTATGAAGAGGGTATTTTAAAATTGGTTACTAGGTATAAGTGTCTGCACAAACTTGGCAACTATGTAGAAAAATAGAGCGAAGTATGTACTTTTTTGAAATAACCTTTCGTTGTGTACTTATTTTCAAACAGACCTTATTTAAAAAACACGCCTTGTACATACATAAACTCAGATTCATCTACTCAATACTTCATTTAATCAGTGAAGAGTCACCTGATAAAAGTTTATAGTACATGTTTCATCCAAATGTTGGACATCTTCAGCTACTATATCTATATGAAAATGAAAATCCTCAGCCTGTTATCCAGTCATTTGACCGAGCCAGGAATGGAATGAATGAAGCCTCCATCTAGCGGCGAGGATAGGAATTGTGCCGGCTGGCGAAGCCTGTCGCACTCCCCTGGGGCAGTGATTAATGACTGAGACATGAAATAAAATGATATTCAAGAGTGTCGCTGGAATTTAAGATGACAGGGAAAACCGGAGTACCTGGAGAAATACCTGTCCGCCTCTGTTTTGTCCAGTACAAATCTCACATGGAGTGACCGGGATATGAAACACGGAACCCAGCGGTGAGAGGCCGACGTGCTGCCGCCTGAGCCACAGAGGCTCACTATATGCATCTACATATATAAAGTAATAGTACATTGTTCAGAATTTAAAAAGAATGGTATTTCTGAATCGATCAGTCGACAGTAATAAGGAAATATGCTTTTTAATTTTCCTTACGTATATAGGTATGCATACACATCACAAGAAAATGACTGAAAGGAATTTAATGAAAATCGGTATGTAAAGTCGGGGGATGAGGCACTACCTGAAATATTTACTCATTTGGAACAAATATATCAGGTTCCCTATGGGAATCAACATCTATATCATCTGATGGCCAAGCAGGCATCAATTTTTGGTAATGACACAAAGTCTCTCATAGTGCAGTGGCACTGCCGGTGGCTCTAAGTAGCCTATGCAGTGGCCTCCGCGGTATGCACTAGCCATGCGTCTTGGTGGGTGTGCTAGGTACCAACTGATGAGCCCAACTTAGCACACGGGGGCAAAACGCAGGCAACCAGGAATGAGTTAGCTGAAAAATTTATAATTTCCAATAACGGACCATTTATATTGGTATCACAAAGGAGGTGGCAAATCGAGTGCAGAAGAGCTCTCACTTTTACCAGCAAGTACGAACACTCCTCTGGGATCCCAAAGTACCAACAAAATCAAAGCTGGTGATGTTCAATCAGTACTTCATACCAATCTTAACCTATGGTATTGAAACCTATACCCTCACTAAGAAAGACTCATCAAGGTTGCAGGCATCTGAGATGAAGTTCCTTAGGTCCACAATTCAAAAAACCAAACTGGACAAGTTGAGGAATGATGTGGTTAGGAAGGAAGCTGGGACTGTTACATCATTGTTAGATTGGATCAGCATATCCAGACTGAGGTGGTTTGGGCATGTAATGAGGATGGAGCCAACAAGGACAGCTTATGTTAACTTGGAGCGACATGTGGCAGGGAAATGGATGGTGGGAAGACCAAGAACCCACTGAATGGACATTGCAGATTGGGGAAGGACACTGGAGGACATCATTAACAACAGAACACTCTCAATAAGATAGAATGGAAGGGTCTTGCCAACAGTACACGGGAAACTGGAACTGTAAAATGATGATCATGAAGATTATTTTTAAATATTTTAAGTACTTTGATTATTCAATACTGTGAAAATCAGAAAAAAGTAGGCTATATAAATTATCTAAAGCAACAAAAATGACTGTCATAAAATATGGAGGTAAAAACAATTTTGTCTCATGTCATAACCATTAGTCATAATTGAAATGAATATACAAACTTTTTAAAGTTTACTGCAGTAATACTATCATATATTTTATGAATATTACATATTTAATTACATATTTCACTGAGAAAATTTATTTCGCCAACAGGACTTGAACCGACTAAACACAGTTTAGACTTCAATGCCTTAACGATCATAGCCCCGGCCGGGCTACATATTTTGTACTTGGATGTTGCAGTCCTGCAGCCAGGCCCACTGCACAGCACTTCAAACCCACGGACTCTGGCAATCCAGCCTGTGCAGTGCCGTTCTCTTCTGACGCGGCAGCGTGCTGGCCCACAGCACTGGTCTCATACTGCCCACCACAGTCCACCGCACTGGGCAGGCTCAGTAGAATAACCTTGAGTATTTCTCCACATAACATGTGCGCCGTGCACAATGAAATGTTCACGTCACATTACTATTCGGATCATTCACTCTACGAATTGCCGTACGCTAATAACATATTTTAAAGTAGGCTAATCACATTTTGAAATTAAACGGCAGAGATTTCTCCTGCACTGTAATAATAATAATAATAATAATAATAATAATAATAATAATAATTTAAAAGAAAAAAAAACTTTATTATAAACTAATATTCGTTTCCAATTGACATCAAGTTAAATGAAAATGAATCTAAATAACACGAAGCATTTTCATAGGACTTCGTTTGCGTTTACCTCAAAATAAAATACAAACAGAAATGATGTGCAATATGTCAACAACAAAAACAAACCTGAACATAGCTTTTACTTAGTTTGAGTTTATTGGTCATTGTTAATGTGGTGGAATGGAATTACTGTGAATGAAAAGAAGAGCATCAGCATTATCTGGTTGTAGAAGAGACCGTCGTGCGTTGAGAATGAAGCCCGCTGAACTGAAATTTCTCTCTGAAGCTAAACTTGATGCTTGCATACATATTACTTTCTTAGCGATCTGGTGAAATTTTGGATAGTTTTGTCCATTTGTTCTCCAATAGGATACTATATCTATCTTCCTCCATTCCACAATTTTGCTTTAAATATCTTTCCAGCTCATCTTTTGGAATAGAAGCATCATGAACGTCAGTCCTCGAAGAAAACTTCATTACTTCGGCAGGATGTGGCATATTGGAATAATAAGTTAATTTTATTAATTTCACCACCTAATCAATACAATAAGTCTTGTCTTAGTTGATTTACTTTGGCATGTTAACTAAAATGGTACATGTTTTGCCTTGTATTGAGGCATCATCAGCCATTATCTTAACTTTAAAATAGAATCAGGCACCTGATTTACATATTATACATGAAATAAAACAAATTTTTAAAAAAGCTTTGGAGAGACTTGAACTAAAATTAACATATGGTAAAAGACTTGTAATGAAGTTGGTTTTAAAGATATTACAATGAGTGAGGAAATATACAATTGGTGAAAGTAGTAGTGATATTGACATTAGAAGGCTTCTATTGGGAAGTCAGCCCCTTCAAGGTTAACATATGTTCTAACCAAGGAGAACTACTTCATTGACGATATCAAAACACAGTTTTGTCTACCAAACACCAAGCCCTACGAGAATGCACGCCAAACTTTAAACGAGAAAAGGAATGCTATTTGGTTCGACTTCTATTCCACGGACGCCATAATGACTGAAGAGTGGAAGCAAGCAAATTACGAGCTACGGCACGTAATTACACGTTACGCCACTCATGGATTTCACCACAGATTCTGCCAAACCAAAAACTTCCACCAGCCGAACGAAGACTGTATATGTAACCTGTGCAACGATCATTGTGAAAGATACCATGCACAAAAATGCAAAATGAGGACAAGCTCAATAATAAGAATGGCATTAGCATAGTTGACCATCTGTACAAAAACTGTTTTTACACATTGTGCGCTTTTCATTTAATAAATAGAAGGCTTCTATTATAATTAAAATGATCAAAGCAACAGTCTGTTATGAACAAGTGATAGGACTGCTAAAAAATTATGTTGGCCGACCAGCGGTTACAACGAAAATGACGATAAAAATAGTGTTTAATAAAAAATAATGTAGAATAAAATAATGATGAAAGATGGTCAAGTGACCAGCAATTATATGCCATTGATTTTTGACTCTTATCTCTTGTAAACAAATAATTGTGGGGTGGGAAGAATTAAAGTTTGCACGGGTTCAATCAATGGAACGGCATACTGCGACATCATTAACAAGGAATTTTTGGATATTGCTAGGGACCATTTTAGTGGTGCAAATCTAGGACCGTTCATTTTCCAAGACGACAATGTCACTTGTCACTGATCCAGGATTGTCCAGCAATGTGTCTCAGGTCTCTGCATTCAGCGATTATGGTGGGCCCCAAATTCACCCGATATAAACCCCATTGAGAATTTATGGGATATTATGTCTGAAAAACTCAGGAAACATTGTTACACTACCAGAAGAGAATTGAAAAAATTGTTGAAGTGTGGTATCCTGAAATTGAGCCTGCTACTTGCAAAAAACTTGTTCAGTCAATGCCACAAAGAGTACAAGCCCTCAAAAAGGTTAAAGGTGGTCCCGTGGTCGCCAATCCATGCTCCAAAGTTTAGAGCCCCTGGGGCCCCTTTTAGTAGCCTCTTACGACAGGCAGGGGATACCGTGGGTGTTATTCTACCACCCCCACCCACAGTGGCGACCCCATCGTACTAATAGCCTATATGCTTCATTCATTCCACCCCTGTCCCGGTCAATGACTGGAAAAACAGGTTGTAGGTTTTCATTTTCAATACAAGTTCCAATCATTTATATCTTGTAGTTTTACCGTACCAACTATAATAACTGAATAACGGATTTAGACTTTTGCTGCTTAGTCCATATCAACGCTAAGCATTGTTAACATGAAAATATTGTTTAATTGTGTTAACTGGCGATTGTTTTTGTCATGATTGTGTTAAGGTGTAAAACCGCATGGTCATCGGTCCGTATCGATAAGGAAAAATGTGCAGATGATTATGAAAAATGAGAAAAATCGTGAAGGAACGATTGCTTGAAGAATAATACAAGAGGGAGTCATGAAAGGAAATACTGCCCTTACATTAGCTGCTCTAATATCCCAGTCGGAAGAAAATGTGAAGGACTACAATATATTGACAATTGATGTGATTTGTCTCTTCTGTTGTCACTCATCTCTGACAGATGAGATTACTGCTGTGTCCAGACTAGAACAGCCTGCCTGAATATTTGCGGAAAGTAGCTGGGGAGTTGGATAACTCTACACATGCTATATGCAGTGTTCTCCCCAGAAATTTTCGTTAGCTGGGTGGCAGGAATGAGTAGCCGGGCGGGAATACTGTGTAAAAAATAAATATGATAAAATGTCAACCATTAATATTAGACAGGTAAACATTAACTGCAAAAATGAACTATTTTAGTTTTATCACGAAGAAGATGTAACAGAGTAGTTTGAACTTCTAGCGTTTTACTGCTTGTTCATAATCACTCGGTTGCTGTGGAGAGCAGACGGGTTTGTTATGTCTCGCAGAATCGAGTGCTCGCATGCGATTCCACGTTAATCCAAACACCGCTCGCGCACGACACTATGTGATAAGGTGAACTCCGATGTAACTTACTCAATTATGCTAACAATAATGAAGATTTTTCATTTAAATAAACATTTACAGTGTTTACATTTTAATTTGGAACATATAATGACTGAAATATGTGTAGCCTCTGTAGCTCAGCCGGCAGCCCCCCGGCCTCTCACCACTGGGTTCCGTGGATTAAATCCCGGTCACTCCATGTGAGATTTGAGCTGGACAACGCGGAGGCGGGACAGGCTTTCCTCTGCGTACTCCGGTTTTCCCTGTCATCTTTCATTCCAGCAACACTCTCTACTATCATTTAATTTCTTTTCATCTGTCAGTCATTAGTCATTGCCCCAGAGGAGTGCGATAGGCTTCGGCAGCTGGCACAGTTCCTATCCTCGCCGCAAGATGGGGGATCCATTCATTCTAATCCTGACCCAGTCACTGACTGGAAAACAGGTTGTAGTTTTCAATGACTGAAATATGTATTAATATTACGTAAACCGAGCAAATTAGGACCGCGCAGTTGTGAGCTTGCATTTGGGAAATAGTGGGTTCGAACCCCACTGTCGGCAGTATTGATGATGGTTTCCATGGTTTCCCATTTTTACACCATGTAAATGGGCTGTACCTTAATTAAGGTCACTGTCGCTTTCTTCCCACTTCTAGCATTTTCCTATCTCATCGTCGCCAGAAGACCTATTTGTGTCGGTGGGACGTAAAGCAACTTGAAATATTATGTAGCTAGCAGATATCTAGGTTATGATAGCCGGGTGGTCAGTGAAAACGGCTGGGCTATGCGCCCATTAGAATGGTCCTAGGGAGAACACTGTATATGATTGTCCTGTCAACGACGGGTACTCCAGCTAGTTTAATATATACAGTAGAACCCTGTGGGTGGAGCCACTTCGGTTGACGCGTTTTTTCGGATGACACATGGCAAATTTTTTAAAGTTAAATGTCGAAATAAAAATGTGTAAACTCTGTTAAGCAAAGGTGCATACTGTATATCAACATTAAAATGTTTACATAATGTCACTCATTGTATAAAATCAGTGATTTTCTTCTGAATTTTCTTGGTGCAGCTACATCGTACCACCATTTAATCAACAATACATCAGCTGGTGTAGATTCATTGCTTTGTTCAACAAAGCGCAAAGCAATCTGAAATAATGAAACAATTTTTTTGTTACCTCTGATCTGAATACTGTATACAGTAATTTTATTACAGTAGTGAAATTAAAGCGTGTGTGACGGTATTTTAATAAAAATTCGAAATCAATCTTGCCTCCAATGCATTAAATCCATCATCTGCTGCAACTCGATTCTCAGAACTGCTATTGTCAAAGTCAGAGTCGTTCGCGTAATAATCATGACAAATTTATTTATTTATATCGTGTCAGAAGCATACATAAGTTTAAAATTAAATATAAGGAAAAAACATAATATAAATACTTCAGTGACGAAGAGCCACATTAAACTATGTGAGCCCAAAACCTTGCAACATCAAGTGCATTTGGCTTCGCTTTAACCAGGTCTTCTGTTGTGCAGCTGAATGGGCATGAACTACATTGCAGCAAATGGGCTGTGGTCTGCTCTTCTCCACATACACACAAGGTACTGTCCACTTCGAAACCCCATTTCTTCTGGTTTGCCCTGCACTGCGTAACACCAGAGGGCAGTCTATTCAGTGCTCTCCAATTCACCCAATCTGTGACATGGCCAGGAAGGAGTTCCTCTTTTGGAGTCATCCATTGACTGATCCTCGTATGTTGATTCCTGACGCGCCATTCTTGAATTCTTGCTTGGTAGGCTGTCCCTGCAAGTGTTTCGGTTACTCTCACGAAGCTTTTCCTAGACTTAAGCCGTTGGCGTGGTGGCTCATATCCAAACAAAGAGTGGGCTTCCGATGTCAACACCTTTCTCTTTCCTTTCTTGGCTGCCACTTCACGGCGGATATCGGGAGGTGCTATCCCTGCAAGGCAATACACTTTTTCCAAAGGTGTAGGTCTCAAACATCCAGTAATAATGCAGCAGGTTTTGTTGAGTGCTACATCAACTGCTTTGGCATGGCAAGATTTGTACCACACCGGGCATGCGTATTCAGCTGCGGAATAGCAGAGCGAAAGGGCAGATGTCCTCACCGTGTCTGGTTGTGCTACCCAAGATGTTCCAATTAGCTTCCGCACAATATTATTTCTAGCAGCCACTTTCTGCTTGATGTTCAAACAAGGTTTTCTGTAGGTTAAGGCACGATCCAGAGTGACTCCGAGGTACTTCGGGGTAGGATTGTGTTGTAATGCTATGCCCCTTGCCAAGTGACCTTCAGAGTTCGGGAAGCTTCTCTGTTGTTTAGATGGAAAACACAGGTTTGCGTCTTAGTTGGGTTTGGTGTTAGTTGATTCTTCTTGTAATAGTCAGCAAGACTGTCTAGAGCTTTGGACAATGCCTCGAAGTTATCCCCCTGAGAAGTGATGACACGATCATCAGCACAGATGAAACTATTCGTCCCAGCAGGAAGAGGCTGATCATTTGTGTAAATATTGAAAAGCATTGGTGCCAACACGCTTCCCTGAAGTAGTTCGTTCTTCTGTATCCTCCACCTGCTTCTTTTTCCCTGGAACTCAACGAAGAAACTTCGGTTTTGAAGTAGGTTTCTAATGGCACAAGTCAGATGAAAGTCCTTTGTCATGCTATATACCTTTCCTAGGAGAATTCGTTGATTAACAGTATCATATGCTGCTGAGAGATCTATAAATGCAGCTCCTATGATTTTCCGGCTTTCAAAACCATCTTCTATGTATTGATTTAATTTCAACACCTGCGAAGTGCAGCTTTTCCCTCTCCTGAAACCAGCTTGCTGTGAAATCAGAAGTGGCTCGATTTTATCAGTCAATTTAAAGTTAAAAACTTCATGATCGTTCCGTATTGAATAGAGAAATAAGATGTACAATATTAGAAAGATCCACCTTTCAATACTTCGTTGTAAGTTGAACTAAAAAGAAGTCATAACTTGTTTATTGGGACCAGTTTCGACACATTACAAGTGTCATCATCAGCCAAATAGTAAAGTAGGGCAAGATATAAAGATTTTAAAACAACTAATACATTGAACACAGGCAAAAAATTAACATTGATTCATATCGTAGCAATTCAGTTAATGTCCAAAACACAATGATCGCAGTCAGTGATGTTCTGTTTACTCTCATTTCTTTAGAACATTGCTGCACAAAGCAATTGCTCACAAAGAGAAGATCTGGGTTATACCCTCGGTGCCATCTTCCACTGTTGAAGGAGGAGGGAAGCTTACTGTCGTGAATAAGGGAAAGCTCCCGAGTTTCAGCCTATGAAATGAGGATCTCTCCATTCTCATCTTCTTGAGCATATCCCCAGATGTGACTACGGCTGTTAAAGTCACCAATTACTATTGACTTTGATTACCAAAATGTGCAGGTGGTGAGAAAGAGAACTTTTCATTTGGAGGCTTGTACACAGATGTAATGGTCATGTTGCTTAGCTCCACAGTGATTATTTTGATGTCGTTATCTTCAGTATGATGAGTACTGCTGATCTGGAGGTCTGGCTTTACAAAAACAGCACTGCCATATTTTGCATGTGGCCTTTCTGCAACTAAAATAATTCCTGAAAACTTTGAACGTTTCTGATGTTCATCTCTATGCGTTTCCTGAATGCACAAGACGTCACATTTCTGATCTTGGCATAGTTTTTGCAAGAGTTCTTCTTTGGTAGCTGACAAGCCTTCAATATTTATGGATGTTATTGTCATGGATGGCTCTGAAAAGAGCTGTTTCTTAAAATAAATTTTAAGATTCATTAGTTCTGCTTCTGGTGTGAGAGAATCAGCCGTCTAGGAAGAGTCCTAGTCCGTTGCCCCGGATGTATAACAATATCACATCCAAATACACCCTACTGGGAGGTTTCTCTCATGTCTCCCCATGACGAATAATACAGTAATAATCTTAATAATAATAATAATAATAATAATAATAATAATAATACAGTAATGATGATGATAATTTCTGCTTGTTCAAGGAAAAAATTTATCATGGAACGAACTAGAGGGTAAGAAACTGTTTTGTTTTATGCTACACGTGCATTCTGGCGTAAGTCATAATATAAAAATAGGGTTTGCCTAGTAGCTCTCAGCAAGCATAGCAAGAGAATTACTAATATCGATGGCTAAGAATGAGAGGGTAAAAACAAAATATTAAAATAAAATTTTGCCAGAACATTTCGGTTAAGCGAAGTTTGGTTAAATGGGGTTCTACTGTATACAGTATTATTGTGATTGTAATAGGAATTAAATCATGGCTGAGAAGTGATATTAAGGATGCGGAAATGTTTTCACGGAACTGGAGTGCCTGCCAGTGCCTGAAAGTAGCCTACGCAGTGGCCTCCACGGTATGTACTAGCCATGCGTCTTGGTAGGTGTGCTATTTGTCGCACACTGGGGCGAAACGCTGGCAACCAGGAATGAGTTAGCTGGAAAATTGATAATGTCCTATAACTGACCAACTATATTGGTATTATAAATTTACTCATTCGGGAAAAAAATTTCAGCTTCCCTATGGGAATCAACATCTATATTAACTGGAGTGTTTATCGTAGAGACAGGTTAGGAATGATAGGAGGGGGAGATTTTGCACTGGTGAAAGAAGAATTTGTAAGCTACGAAAAAGTCAAGGATGAGAAACAGGAAATTCTAAGTGTAAGACTGATCTCTAAAGATACTAGGCAACTTAGTGGTTTTGGGGTGTTTAGACCAGGCAAGGTTGGTGCTGATTTATTTGGCAAGATCCTATGTGGGGAATGACACAGAAAGGAACGTTATTGTAACGGGCGATCTCAATTTACCAAACGTTAACTGGGAAGGTGATTCAAATGACAGAAAGCATGACTGACAAATTGTGAACGAGTTAATACGGCTGAATCAGAAAGTGATGGAACAAACTAGAGGGGAAAAAATATTCTAGACTTGGTACTGATAAAATCAGATGAGCTTTATAGAGAAATTGACGTGATAGATTGGTATAAGTGATCATAAAGCTGTTTTTGTTGGTGTTAAAAAATAAATGTGATAAAAGGCATTAGGCAGTACCATATGGGTTGATAGGCATGGGAAAAAAACAAAACAATTATGATGAATGGAAAATGATAAATAAAAATGGGATATATTTAAAGCAATTGTTGAGGAGTGTGAAAACAGGTATGTACCTTTAAAAGTGATGAGGAATGGTAAGGACCCAGTATAACAGTGCAATAAAGAGATTAAGGAGGAGGTGCAAATTAGAAAGAAATAGGGTTAGGAATGGTTGCAGTAGTAAGGAGAAATTGAAAGAACTTACTAGAAAATCAAATTTAGCAAAATAGTTAAGGTGAACGACCTGCATAAGCAGAAACGTATCAGGAATAAGAAGAAGTCAGTTAAGGATAACATGATGGCAATTTACTTATGATAATAAAGATATTTACAAAACTATACAAAAGTTGAAAGCTAGGAAAGCAACTGGGATTGATAAGATTTCTTGCGATATATTAGAGAAGAGTTGGGACATAGTGGCATATCTGAAATACTTATTTGATTACTGTTTGTATGAAAGAATAATCAATACCAACTGAATGGAGAGTTGCAATAGTAACTCCAGTGTGATAAACATAAAGCGGATAATTACAGGCCGGTCAACTTGACGTGTTGTTTGTAAGCTCCAAAAACATCTGCTTGTCGGCTGTCCTTAGAACGGCTGCTCGGAGAGAGTAGAAACGCCGCTGGACAGTCTTGGGTTTATAAGAGAGTCCCTGTATATTGAATGTAGATACAACGGAGAAAAGTACCCAACAACACAACATGGACATATTCAAAGAGTTCTTCTTCTCTTGGTGCCTATCTGTTTCGGATGTTGGCGATCATGATGGCTATTTTTGTCTTGTTTGTGGCAGCGCGTAACAGTTCAGCTGATGACATATTGCATGAGCCTCTAAGATTGTCAAGCCAAGATATTCATCTTTTTCCAGGACCTATTTTGCTGTTGATTTTCCCCTGGAGTATTTTTTGGAGTAGGTTGTATCTATCTGTGTTGCACATGATATGTCCCAGTTACTGCAGCTTTCAGCAGTTCACTATCTTGATCAACTGAGGTGTTGTGTTCATCCTTCTCATTACTTCCACGTTTGTCATTCTCTGGGTCCAAGATATTCTCAGGATCCGCCTATAAAGCCATGTTTCAAAGGCCTCCAGCTTCTGTGTTTTTATTTAAGGTCCATGTCTCTATACCATATAAAAGAACTGAAAATACATAACAATGCAGAAGTCTGATTTTAGTTCCTAAAGTTAGATTGTGGCTTTTAAACACATTACTAATTTTCTGGAACACACTTCTTGCTTTTCCAATGCGTACCTCGACTTCTTGTGAGCAATCCCAGTCTTCATGTATTATGGTTCCAAGGTATGAATATTGTTTTTCTCTTTCTATACTCTTTTGATTTATAACCAAGTTTAATCCGGAAATATTTTCCCTACTTAAAATGAGTTTTGTCTTTGTAGTGTTTATTTCAAGCCCGTATTGACTGCTGACTCTTACAATTCTATCCATTAGTGATTGTAGAGCTTGGATAGTATCAGCAAATACAATTGTATCATCAGCATACCAGATGTTTAATCTCACTCCATTTATCAAAATTCCTTCTTCTAAATCTTCCAAGGCTTCTATAAATACGTATTCTGAATACAAATTAAAATAGTATAGGTGACAAGATACATCCCTGCCTCACTCCTCTCAGGATTCTGACTGCTTCGGTGTGTTCTCCTTCAACACGCAACACTGCTGATTGATTCCAGTACAGCGGCTTGATGATTTGCAGATCTTTCCTCCATTCCAATATTTCTCAAAATCTCCATCATATTTTCATGTTTTACACAGTCAAAGGCTTTCTGGTAGTCTATTAAACAAGCACATACATTCTTATTTACATCTCTACATCTCTGAAAGAGTACCTGCACACTGAACAAGGCTTCTCTCGTACCTATTGCTTTAATAAACCCAAATTGATCAGGGGCTATCAGATCTTCACACAGTCTGTATATTCTTCTGTGTATCATTCTCAAAAACACTTTCACGAGATGACTCATCAAGCTTATCGTGCAGTAATCTCCACAATGGTTTGCGTTTGACTTTTTTTGGAGCCATTCCAATGGAATATTCCCAGATACATAAATTTGGTTGAAAATTTTGGTCAACCATTTTACATGATGTTCATCAGTTTTAAGAACTCTGCTTATACTTTATCTGGCCCCATTGCCTTTCCGTGCTTCATCTGATTGATGGCTGTTTGAACTTCTTCTAATATATCTGTGCCGCTTATTTCATTTGTATTTTGTGTAAAAGCACATCTAGTGTCATGAAATAAATCTTCTATATATTTTTTTCCAGATCTTTTTCTTGTCTTCTAAATCCACCATCCACCATCAAGTTCATCTATTAACTTTCCACCAGTGCCATTCCTGTATTTCCCTGTTACTTCTCTTACTTTCCAGTGTACATTGAAGCTGTCATACCTACTTTGATGTAACTCAGTCTCCTCACATTGCTCCATTTTTTCTTTTTCTTTTGCCTCCCTGAACTTTCTTTTGATGTTTGCATTTATCTTTCTGTATTCTGCAGGTTTTCTTTTATTGACTCTTCTTTTCTCCATTAGGTTTAGTATTCAGTATTTCATCTGTCATCCATGACTTTCTCTTTTTCTCGTCTGGTTTCATGTACTTCTCTTTTATTTGCTGTACGGCATTTTGTAGTTTAGTCAATTCTAATTTGACATTATTACTGGTGATGTTTTCCTCTGTTACAATCTTCAAGTTCTGTTTCACTAATGGGTCTTTGATTTTCCTCAAATTGTAGTTTTGCCTGTTCTTCCTCTTCACTTTCTCCATTTTGACTTTGAAAACTTCACCAAGTGGTGTGTGATCTGAGTTGACATCTGCACCTGGGAAGGTTTTCACTGCGGTGCAACTGTTCCTGAAATGTTTATTTACCAATATGAAATGAATCTGGTTTCTCACACATTTCCCGGGTTTGTCCATTGGAGACTTCCATGTATATAGTCTTCTAGGTGGGAGTTTAAACCAACTGTTCATGATTACTAAATCATTTGACATTGCAAAACTTTCAAGATCACCCCCTCTGGAATTCCTCTCTCCTAGTCCAAACGGTCCTACCACGTCCGATGTCCTACCTTCCCCCACTTTCGCATTGAAATCTCCCATCACAATTGTCAGGTTAAGTTTGTTAAGGTTTTTCAAAATTCCATTTATGCTTTCGTAGAATTCTTCTACCTCTTCATATTCCTTGTCCATTGTATATTGTATACACTTGTATTATGTTTATGTCAGTAGGCCTAGCACTCGGCTGTAACATCATTACTCTGGCCGATACGGGTGTGAAACTTTTGAGACACCTTGCTACTTCCGCTGAAAGTATTATGCCGACTCCACGTCCATGCGTTCCATCAGCTCTACCCGAATATAGTACTCTATGTTTATTTATGTAAACATCTCCCATATTCGGCCATTGCATCTCACTAACACTAAGTATATCTATTTCCATCTTATCCATTTCTTTAATCGTTTCATGTATTTTTCCTCCTTGACTCATTGTTCTCACATTTAAATATCTGAGAGAACGGATCCAGTCAAATGGACTTTGTAACACAGCATCGGAAGAGAGATTGAAGAGGATGGACGCGACTTATAAAGTCACTCAACACCGTTACAACAAATGATCAATACTGTTCCAGGCAAAAATCGGGCACTACACGACTGTAATTAAACCAGAGGTATTGTTTGGAACAGAATGTTTAATATTGAACAAAAGTGGTGGACAAGAGGAATTGGAAAAGAAAGAAAAATACCCACAAAAATTTTGGGACCCAAGAAGAATAAAGATATTTGGATGAAGAGAAAAAATTAAGACCTCTACCGCAATATAGAGAAAATTCAAAGACAAAGACTACAGTTTTATGGTCACCTTCACAGAATAAACGACATGTCAACTAAGAACACATTTTTATTACATCTCCAAATTAAAACACACCACCGGTTGGCTGGAAGAGATACGATGGGATCTACAAAGACAGAAGATTGTAGATGACATCATAACTAATAGGTGAACTTCTGGTGACAAATCATTTCTGCAGATTTTTCGCTTTTGCAAATTCAACATCAACCTTTAAGAACGTTATCGGAGGAACAGTGGCAGATGATCAGCCGATGAATAAACAAGTTCTGGGAAGAAAAGAAAAATACTGCACCACAGCCTTTGGTTCCAAGCAGTTTATAAGTGGCCTGAGACAGGGACATTCTGACTTCTTATTTTACCGTACCACTCTAGCATTGCCTTGCCAATAAGAGCTCCACTACTGCTTTTTTCACAGTTTTTGCTCCCTGTGTCTTTCCAATCTTAAACACTTCGGACAGTTTACACTTCTCATGTTTATGATAGTCTGTTGTGCCTACCACTTCTTTTAGAGTTAAGCACTTCACTGGAGCCGTGTTAAGACACACTAACTTACTAAACATAAAACTGAAAACATCAAAAGCCTACTAGTCAGTTTGAAAGTAATCTGGCAGTGAAAATATGTCAAGCACTTCAGATAACAGAACTGCTGTGGTGAGAGAATAGCTTAGCGTTACCTCCCAAGAATTTGTACAACCTGTGTCATAAGTCATGGTAACTGCAATTCTTGGAAGTACTTTCTGTTCAAAAAGTAAGTGAATACTATAATAACCATCAAATTTATTTTGAAAAAACTGTCTACGAGGGCAAGTCAACAAGTATCTGCAATTTTGCTCCAATTATCTAGGGTGGCTCTATGGCATTGTGTGCTCACCAGCTACTAGATGGCACTGTTGTCTACGCCTGTGGTAGGTTTCAGCATTATCAGATCAGTGCAGTTTGCGCTGTTGCGATTAAAGATGGCCGCGCCACTCTCTGTTCGCATCAAGAAGGAACAGAGTTCTGTAATCTGCTTTTTGTGGTCTGAGGGTGTACCAGCGCGAAAATTCATAGATCAGTCACTGGTCTGTTGTCCAGGATCATATCACGTACTTGTTCAATATTGGTATCATTTACGGCTGCAGATGGACGCCTGGATCTTTCATCATTCACGCTCGTGCGACCCCTTTTGAACTGTTCAATCCACTGGTAAACACTTGTTGTGGCAAAACATTGTCCCAGTATTGTGCTGAAAGTCTTCTACGAAGCACAAACAGTACTGATCTGATAACGATGAAACCTACCCCAGACGTAGACAGTGGTGCTGTCTAGTGGCTGGCGAGCACACAACGGTGCCATCTAGTGGCTGGTGAGCACACAACGCCACAGAGCCAACCTAAAGACAATAATTAGAGCAAAACTGCAGATATTTATTGACTTGCCTACGTATTTAGGAGAGGTTTCAATGGAGTTTCTAGAAGATACTGTGTGTCCATGTCCATAATAGAGGGTGTCTGTATAAGACGATTAAATTATTTACGACATGGTATTACCTCACGGACCTAGAAAATTGTCTGCTAAGGACGGGGATGTCCACTGGCGAGAGGTGACCACTTAGATAGGTTTTACTGTAGTACGTATTTGTAATGTCAATTAAATATTTTTAGCAGCTAATGTCTTGAAGTTTATAATGAAATTTATACCCTCCAGCTGTTCAGGGTAAAATTCCCTCATAGCTCTGAGTGGGCCTTGGTCTACCAAGCAACTGCTGCTCAGCCCGATGAAGTGTATAATGAAGTTTATATCCTATGATACATGGAGCCTGAAGTACATTCATAGACTCCCAGGTAGTGTATGGACACCAGGTTAACAACCCCTGCATTAAAAAGGCAAAGAATATCTGCATCAATGAGAAGTTTTCACTCAAGTGGAACCTGCGTACCCATCAACCCAACAGATATAACCTAACAAGTCCCAGCCATACTGATTGCTCTTCATAGCGATGAGAGCTTAGATAGATTATGATCAAGTACAGACGGAAAAGAAGATACAGGAAAATACTTCCCAAATGGTACTGAAATTGCAAGGTGTGTGAGAAATCCTCTCTCACTTCACATATTAAACAAAATTCTCTGAAGATGCTGCTGCCTCATTCATGAACAAACAACAGGTACAGTAGGGTAAGTATACGTAACAAAAATAAACCCAAAAAAATAAGGCAATGATCACATGCTTACGGCAAAACTTAAGTATGGAGAAAGAAACTGATCTTGTGAGCCAAAAATTAGACAGTATGTAGCAGAATTTAAAGAATTTTCAAATCTTCATTGGGGAACAAGAAGGTTAATGGAATAAATCCCATGATTGGGCATGAGTAAATAACAAAAACTGTGAACAAATATGATCTTGATCTGCACATCTGCATTATTCATATTGCCATATACAAGTGAAAAATCCAGATACTTGTTTGCAGTTTCAACTGAGTCAGATATGTAGACCCCATCTAGCGATGAGGACAGGAACTGTGCGGGCTGCCGAAGCCTGTCGCACTCCTCTGGGACGATGATTAATGACTGACAGATGGAATGATATTGGAGTGTGCTGCTGGAATGAAATACGACAGGGAAAACCGGAGTACCTGGAAAAAAACCCGTCCTGCCCCCACTTTGTCCAGCACAAATCTCACAGAGTGACCGGGATTTGAACAACGGAACCCAGCGGCGAGAGACTGGCGCATTGCCACCTGAGCCATGGCGGCTCACTGCTTTATATAAATACGTAATTATAACGTCTTTTTACAATTTATTTTTACGCCGCACCGACACAGATAGGTCTTATTGCGACGATGGGACAGGAAAGGCCTAGGAGAGGGAAGGAAGCAGCCGTGGCCTTAAGATACAGCCCCAGCATTTGCCTGGTGTAAAAATGGGAAAGCACGGAAAACCATCTTCAGGGGTGCCGACAGTGGGGCTTGAACCCACTATCTCCCGGATGCAAGCTCACAGCTGCTCACCCCTAATACATAATTAAAATAGCCACTCTAAACTATCTCCAACAAGCAGTTTTTTTTTTTAATGATAAAAACGCCATTAATGCCTTGCAATGGAGGTTCATCTAACATTTAGTCTTCAGAATCTAATATTGCTGGTTATTTTACCACATTCTGATTGTAAATAAGGATTTTTAAATGGGCAGTCCTTCGGTTAGTATACCGGTATATAAATTCCAAAATACTTGCTTAATATTAAATTCAAACAACACCGAACTATGAAAACAGCTGTTAATGGGACGTGTCATTAATTTCTCAGAATAGTTTCTTTTTTCTTGTTCGCGGTTTAACGTTGCATTAACACGTGAAATGTTTTCAGCGATAAAAAAAAGGAAAAGAAAAGGCTAGGATTTGGAAGGTACCGGCTGTGGCCTTAAGGTACAGCCCCAGCATTTGCCTGGTGTGAAAATGTAAACAATCTTCAGGGCTACCGACGGTGGGATTAGAACACGCCATCACCCGAACGTAAGCTCAAAACTACGAGAGCCTAACCGCGCGGCCAACTCACTCGGTTTTTAGAATCTTCATCCAGAATGTTTGTTTGTCCAACCCTTGTCCCTTTTCCCTACGGGGTCGGGTATTAGGCGAGATGAATTTGTCGTGGTGGTTTTTTATGACCGGATGCCCTTCCTGACGTCAACCTCATCAGAGGAATTAATGAGAGATGAAATGAATGACGTGATATATGATAGTAGGGAGAGGGTGAAACCCGGTGCCGGCACATAGCCTACTCCTGTCGAATAGCACCAAGGGGTCTGCTCAAGGCTTAACGTCCCCATCTGACGGACGAATCACCATCAACAGCGTCATATGCCCTCACTCCATATGAGCACTGCGGAGAGGTTTGGAATTTAATCCAGGCTTTTGGCACGCAATCTAGTGATTAGAAATTGTATACCACCACCTCCCCTACCCTGCCGGCCAACATTCTGATGGTGAAAATGTTTTCGACCAACGGGACTCGAACCGGCTAACCTCGGTGTTAGACCGTTTTAGACTTCAGCGCCTTAACGATCATGGCCACCAGGCGGGCTAATCTTCATCCAGAATAAAAACTTAAAAATCTACGAAAACATGAATGACAGTATTCACCAATAAAAGTTTTTTTTAAAACGAAAGAATGGTTAAAAATCTTGTGATATAAAAACCTTTTTTAAGCACGACGAGTCTTTTCGATTTCTAAAGAAATTCGTGGCTACGTACAGGCTGTGTTTACAACGTCAAGCATATTTTCCGCTTATTGACGTCATTGTACCACGTGTTTCTTCATAATAACTCCTTCATATGGCGGGAACCAATCAGGGAACAAGATCGGGGAGAACATCCCCCACCACATCTCGGCCAAACAGAGTTTGTGTTCCGTGTTGTTATGGACTGACACGGCGAAGGCACAGGTGCCTGCTGAGGTTTGTTTTAGCCGATAACTGGAATAATACCGGGATACTATGTACAACTGTCTGCTAATGCTGTAAGATCTAATTCTTACAGAAATTGAGAGATAAAAGATGGACGCTATTGTGCAATATTAGTGGATATCATTGGGTTCTCCGTGACAACAAGGAAGTTATAAATGTCACATTTTTAAAGGGATTTGTCACAACAGCTGGGCGAAAGCTTTGAAAGCAGAAGTTCCTAATGGGAAGTTTTCGTATATGGTTACCGGCAACTGTGCGGTTGGCACGAAGAATGAGTAGTGCGTAGTTGTGTACAAGTGACGTTAAAAGCCGGTTGATATAAACAAACCTGCGAGAGAGGAAATGGTGTTATCGATTTGCGGGCCTTGGACGGTGAAAGCACTGCAGCCATGCTTTCCGGCAGGGAAGGCAATGATGGTTAAAGGGCCAGCAACTACGTAATTTCAATACGCCATACCACCATGTTTTAATATGATTGAATTGAACTATTCTTCTTATGTATCGCCCTTAATAAAGAAAAATAAACTACGCAGTAGAAACCCGACCGTAAGTAAATGTTCTTATCATTTTCTATTGTTAGGATGTATGTTATGTTTTTTGTGTTTTGTACAAAATAAACAACGACCTTGAAGTTCCCAATGTCACCGTAACGTAGGTCAAGCTTGTTAATGGATACTACTTTCTTTGCCGAGAATGTCATCGTCAACATCGTGATATTAAAGAAGGGAAATAAAGTTAACGAGAAAGTTATTGCACAATGCGCGTGAAAGTAATTTCACAATACGACGTCATCCAAACCTACTGTGGCACGTCATTTTAAGTATACCTTCTGACAGCACAATGGGAGGGGTAAATGGGAGATACGTAGATAAGGAAGGAACAAGCATTGCACTACATATTTTTTATTTTCACCTAGTTTACAGTACACAAATATAGATTATAATACAAATAAAAACTTAAAACTAACAAACACGCACACAAAAGAAATTATTACGGCACAATAAATAACTGTAGGGAAAAGTTGGATTTCACGAAAATGGTTTCAATGATTGTTTAGATCAAAGCGTTTTAACTGTAATGTGAGGCTATATGACATGCTTCAAATTACTTGCTTTTCTACAGGGGAGGACAGCAAAGTAATATGGACTAGATTACATCATTAACCACAACAGACCCCCAAGGATTATTTTTCCATCTCATTCTACTGGTTTGATGGTGATGAACCTTGAGAGAATGAAAAATACAACAACAGTACTAGCTACAAAGCAGGTTACAAATATGTACCAAGTATCCTCATCAAATATATCTGTGAAAGCTGGAATTTGACTATAAATAGTGTCAATTAACTTCATGCTGTATTGTTTATGTGAGTAAGTCATGGTGGCAGCAGTAGGATCTTAGCGTCTCCTCTTGGCAGTCTTGGAAGATTTTTCTGATTTTGTAACCAAAACCTTCGATGTGTCTTCAGGTGGAGCTAACGGTGTAATGTGCTTGTTAAATAACTGAAGTAATTCCAACGCAGTCAAGTTTCCACTCTTGAGCAGTACAGATTCTCCGTTAACTGCAAAAGCAAGAAAAGATCCTGTTTTCAAATGCATTGAGCAGTCTTATTATTATTATTATTATTATTATTATTATTATTATTATTATTTTGGCAGCATGAACACTTTTTTACTTGCAACCTGCATTTAAGAAATTAAAAAAATTAAGGTTGTGTATTTCGAATAATAATAATAATAATAATAATAATAATAATAATAATAATAATAATAATCCTATGGCCTCAGCTACCGTGTGCAGACATTTCAATTTGACGCCATCTGGCTGTCTGCTCGTCAATTTCGACGTTCCGTTTTACTCTAGATCCACTAGATGTCAGACCGAATAAACCGAAACTCTCTTGGGTGTCTATGGCTGAGATTTAATGAATTTTGTCGGGTAAACACCAAATGTGTCACCAGAGATATTTTACATGTCTGCCGGGTTTGAACCTGCTATCTTGGGATCCGGAGGCCAACACTACCATTCATCCACAGAGGCAGCTATTTTGAAGAATAACACAGTATTATTACTGCGACTGATGACCTATGTAGTTTCTAGACTACACTTTTATTTAATGTTTGAAATGTGACATTACTTTCTGGCCAAAGGAGAAGTTCCTCCATGTCAAATGTCATTCACAGAAGTTGAAATGAGAAGAGTCAACAGTGGCCTTTGTATGAAAAATTTGTCTCTAAAGCAAAGTATGGATGAGTCAAGTAGTGAGCTAACAAGCAATAAATCTTTCGCCTAGAACTGACGTGGCTTGAAAGTCTTTGGGATAGATCCACTTTAAGCAAATCTAAATATTTGAAACCTTTCCTTTCCTTCAATTAATTAATTCATTGAATTAATTCCTCTGAAGTACTGTACCTAGAAGGGCTACACGTTACTACATAGTTCACATTTTTAGGAAGGTGAAAATCATGCAAAAATAACGTGAAACGATACTTGAAGTAGATGAAAGGCGGGATCCTTACTTTATGCTTAGTAGTATTGTTACTTACACAGACAAAAGGCATTAAAACACTTCACAGACATGATTTTTTGGTACAAATTTACTAAAAAATTATATTTGAAAGACATCTTGACAGACCTATTGAGAATCCCCCCTTATTCTTGCCATTGCAGCGTGCTGAAACCACGAGAGAGGCAAGGCACAACAGTTTAGTGGTTCAATTCTGGGCCATGTAGTTTGACATCTGTTGTAAGTTAACAGTTTTCCTAGCATTCATTTTATGAAAATGCTGGGACAGTCCCTCATATCAACATATAGTGCACTTTTCTTAGTCCTCGCCCAAATAAATGGAGTTACTTTTAATGCTTAAGTCCCTAAATTAAACAGCAAAATACAGGTTACACATTATATAAGTAAACAAAACCTTTTGGAACTGGATTTAATGTGCTCACTAAATTCAAAATTTCACTGCATTAAAAAAGAAATTCTTGGTTGGTAGTAGATTTTACATTTAAGGATATTATCACTGAAATTGGGGTGGAAGTAGTCCTATGTATAAGTTGTTGTGCAGAAACAGCTGAATGGCCAAGTAAGTGGTCTAGAGAGTCAGGAAACCAAGTTGCTATGGAATAGGAGTAGGTCATGGCATAAAAATAAACTGATGAAGGAATTGTAAGTAAATGAAAGAAACAGAACAAAACAAATAATTTGCTGAATCCAAGAAGTCATTAGAAGATTACAGTAAAATTCTGGAAAGGCTTGGTCAAGCAGCATGGAAATCTTTCTGGACAGTAATTAAGAATCTTGGAAAGGGAGGGAGGGAAGGAATCAATAGTGTTTTGGGGTAAATCAGGTGAACTGATAATAGATCCCAGGGAATCATTGGACAGGTGGAAGGAATATTTTAAAAACCACCTCAATGTAAAAGGAAATCTTTCTGGTGAGGAGGACAATGACATAGGTGAAATGATGCCTGACAAAGTGGAAAGGATGGTAAATATATTCGATTTTCGTAAAGCAGCAAGGATAGATGAAATTAGCGGGGCTGAGTGGCTCAGACGGTTGAGGCGCTGGCCGTCTGACCTCAACTTGGCAGGTTCGATGCTCAGTCCAGTGGTATTTGAAGGTGCTCAAATACGTCAGCCCTGTGTCGGTATATTTACTGGCACGTAAAGCGAATAGCATTATTTATTATAGATGAAATTTCACCTGAGATGGAATACAATGGGAAGGCAAAGATGAAACTGCTCCACAGAATAATAAAATAGCATGGAATGTTAGTACAGTACCTTCTGATTGGATGAAAGCAGTAATTGCACCTATCTTTAAGCAAGGCAACGGGAAGAAATTCTACAACTATTGAGGTATATCAATGATCAGAATACCAATAAAGGTTTTCACTGGTATTTTGAAAGGGAGGGTGCGATCAGTGGTTGAGGGTAAGCTGGATGAAAACCAGTGTGGTTTCAGACCACAGAGGGGCTTTCAAGATCAGATTTTCAATATGTGCCAGGTAACTCTAAAATAATACGAGGTGTGCAGATTTTTTTCTATTGGCTTTGCGTCGCACCGACACAGATAGGCCTTATGGCGACGATGGGACAGGAAAGGGCTAGGATTGGGAAGGAAGCGGCCGTGGCCTTAATTAAGGTACATCCCCAGCATTTGCCTGGTGTGAAAACGGGAAACGACGGAAAACCATCTTTACGACTGCCGACAGTGGGGTTCGAACCCACTATCACCCGAATACTGGATACTGTAAAATATATAGGAAAATATTTAAAATTTATTTCCACCTATTCAATACAATATAAGATGTTGACATTTAAGTCAAAACATTTTTCAAATGTGAGACATGTTTCGGCTCTTACTGTGAGGCATCTTCAGTCACTAATCAAAATCTTATTACTTTTGTCAGACAACATTTCAAATATTCTACAGCTATTATAAAAATGTTCATAAAACAACTAAGAATCTAATATAATGATGAACAATGTGTAGTACACTTGATGAATAGGACGACATTAGACGGTACAGTAGTACGGATGATGGCTTGAAGCCTTAGTCAATATTAGGTTTTAAATACATAGTGGAAAGCATATAAAATCATTTCAATTAAGATATACAGTACATTTAAATGATATTAAAATAGTAGGTTCTTAGATGGTACACTTAAAAATGGAGGTATCATAAGTGACAGTTGATGGCTTAAAGCCATAGTCAGAGTTTGAAGTATAGGTAAAATAACATGTTAATATACACATATGAAAAAGATTACATTAATGAATGGTCACTAACGTTTTTCGCTAGTATCTTGACAACGATTCACGCAACAAGTCAAACGGGCCAGCAACGCCATAAAACCAACCAATCAACAACATTATTTCAACAGCCCCATTAAACTCCCACAACATTCGTCAATAATATAAAAATTTCCAATATCAACATTTTGAAAATATATTGTCAATCTGTTAAGAAAACAACAGCCATTCAACCTTCGTGTTAAAATCTTACCAACATAGAGAATAACAGCTCATCATCTCTACAAACTTAGATGAATCAAAATAAATTTAAGCCAACTATAAACTACTTGACAGCACAATCTCGCTGAACCCATCTATAAATAACTTCTGAATTGTTGACCATTAAACATTAAGGGCAAACGCTGGCGTCAATAACAATTGCCCAACATTTGGAATGTTTTTCCTTTACATTTTACATTTTATATTCATTAATGTAATCTTTTTCATATGTGTATATTAACATGTTATTTTACCTATACTTCAAAACTCTGACTACGGCTTTAAGCCATCAACTGTCACTTATGATACCTACATTTTTAAGTGTACCATCTAAGAACATACTATTTTAATATCATTTAAATGTACTGTATATCTTAATTGAAATGATTTTATATGCTTTCCACTATGTATTTAAAACCTAATATTGACTAAGGCTTCGGGCCATCATACGTACTACTGTACCATCTAATGTCGTCCTATTCATCAAGTGTACTACACATTGTTCATCATTATATTAGATTCTTAGTTGTTTTATGAACATTTTTATAATAGCTGTAGAATGTTTGAAATGTTGTCTGACAAAAGTAATAAGGTTTTGATAAGTGACCGAAGATGCCTCACAGTAAGAGGCGAAACATGTCTCACATTTGAAAAATGTTTTGACTTAAATGTCAACATCTTATATTGTATTGAATAGGTGGAAATAAATTTGAAATATTTTCCTATATATTTTACGAAACTTTCAATATGGACAAAAAATTATTTTCATCACTTGTAATACTGGATACTGGCCGCAGTTAAGTGACTGCAGCTATCAAGCTCGGTAGGTGCAGATTGTTATGTTTCGTAGATCTACAGAGTACCAAAGTTAAAGACTTGTTGGCAGTACTGGGGGATTAAGGGATTAAAAGTAGATTATTAAAAGCAATCAAAGGCATTTATTTTGACAACTGGGCTACAGTGAGAATTGATGGCAGAACTGAGTTCTTGGTTCAAGGTACTTACAGGGGGTTAGACCTTTCACTTTTATTATTCATCATTAACATGATTATCTACTGAAAGGTATCAAGTGGCAGGGAGGGATTCATTTAGGTGGAAATGTAGTAAGCAGTTTGGCCTATGCTGGCGACTTGGTCTTAACAAATTGTGCTGAAAGCCTGCAGTCTAATATCCTGGAACTTGAAAATAGGTGCAGTGAGTACGATATGAAAATTAGCATTTCGAAGGGTAAAATTATGATAGTAGGGAAGAAGCTTAAGAGAACTGTATGAAAGGTTGTGAATACAAAACTGGAACAGGTAAATCAATTCATTAGGATGTGCATTCTTGCAGGATGGTAGTAATGTACAGTGAGTATGAATCAAGGTGCAGCAGAGCTAATGTAATGAACTTGCAGTTGCAATCAACAGTATTCTGTAAGAAAGATGTCAGCTCACGGACAGATGTACCTTTACACCAGTCTGTTGTCAGGTCGACTGTGCTGTACAGGAGTGAAAGCTGGGTAGACTCAGGATAACTTATTCATAAGTAACACACATGAAAGTAGTGAGAATCATCACTGGTACAAACAGGTGGGAGCAACAGCATGAGGAGATGAAGGTAAGCACAAACAGAGTTTGGTGGTGGGGTCATGTGAGGCAAATAGGGGATAGGTTACCTAGGATAATAATGTTGGCTTTACATCCCACCAACTACTTGAACAGTTTTTGGAAACGCTGAGGTGCCAAAATTTGTCCAGCAGGAGTTATTTTATGTGCCAGTAAATCAATCTATCGATGAGGCAGACATATTTGAGCACCTTCAAATACCACCGGACTGAGCCAGGATCGAAGCTGCCACGTTGGGGTCAGAAGGCCAGCGCCTCAACCCGGCAGATAATGGACTAGGTCATGGACAGTGAGAGAAGTACAGATAGATCATGACAATAATGGTTAGACTCTGTTTCAAATGATTTAAAGATAAGAGGTATAGAATTAAACGTGGCCACTCAGCTAGTTACAAACACAGGATTGCGTAGGTGTTTAGCGAATTCACAGAGGCTTGCAGACTGAAAGCAAGGCATAACAGTCTATAATGAAGATGATTAATAGGTGTGATAGAGCTTTGTACTGAGAAATGAAAAACTGGAGGAAAAACGTATTAATCGTTGCCTTTAATTTGTGAAAAACTTGAAATACGTCCAATATCGAATGAAAGTCTATGTGGCCAGGTATCCAGCAGTTTGTCTCGTTTTATACAGCTTATACTTAAAAGACTCTTGTCTACTATTCTGGGTCGTGAAAAGGATCAATCAAAGTCATCATTTATTAGGATGTTTCTGTCAGGCCTTATCTTCATAAAATTTTCCATCCACATATATTTTCTTTTGGGCTTAGCTCCCTAGTTCTCACTTGGCAGTATTCAGTCAACATTGTTTGTGGAGCTAGCAACACAAATGTGAAATGTTCACTTTGAGAGACTATAAATGTGAATCTGCATGGTCTGAAGTGGGAAGGTTAGTACATAGATTAGAGGACTGGGGTAGGACAGAATAAAGTGAGGTGGATTGAAAAAATTAAATGAAAATGCATAAACAACTTGTCATGCTGACATGTAGAGCTCTGGTGTTAATCTCATGTTTTCATAGTTCAGTCTTGTTTCTTGATACAGGGTTGGGGATGAGGTGACATGAAATTGCATGGCATGCTTTTACGGCCGGCTCTTTCTGACACCAACCATTGTTGAGGAACAAATGAAATGAATGATGGTGAAAATGAAATTTGGTAAGGAGGTGGAAAGAAATGGCTGTGGCCTATGTATAAGAACCGTCCCAGCATTTGCTTCAAAGTGAAAATGGGAAACCACAGAAATCCATTCTCAGGCCAGCAGATGATGGGGTTCACTTGACCACTTCACTAGGTCCATAGTTTGTTCGAAGTGATTAAGTGAATTAGGTAATTATTATGGCTGTTGCAACACCAACCACATCACGTGTACCTCAGGAGCTCTGAACTTCTCTACGGAAAGGTACTTGTTCAAATGTAGATAGGGAAGGCAAACAAGTAACACCCAAACTCGGCACTATGTGAATTAAATCCAAAAGTGAGAACTTTGGGAGCTTACAACAAGTCACCATAATCTTGAAAACTGTCTTGTTATGAACTAAATTTCATGTTGTTTCCTTAGTAAAAGTGTACAGTATATTTGAAAATGTAATGGTGATAAAGATCTGACTAAACTGCAGGTAGGCTCAGTATGAGAGCTGGTAGTTGCCCACCTTTGGTATAGGGAGCGTGCACGGTACTAGTAACAGAGCGCTCTGGCGGAGTTGCGAGAATTAATACGGTGAGAGTGCATTCCGCTGGAAGACCTGCTTCATAGTTACGGCAAAAAATATCGTTGCATCTTGTCGTCAAGATAAATATGAAGTAATTCTATGGAAGTTGTAATGCTGTACATATAAAAATACATTCAAACCTGATACTGTTGTCACAGGACGAAATGAAGAACAATATTGTAACTACCTCATATCTATGAATCTGTGAAAAGTCAAATTTCGCGAGTGAGATTTCCGGTAAAATTGACTGTGCCTTTGACAAACTATTGACAGGCAACATCCGGTAAGCAAATAAACAGGAATTCAGTTTGAATAAGTAGATAATACGTCATGTTGCTAAGCGAAGTTCTGATAAGGAAGATTTATACAAGTGGATTATGTGCAGGGGTTACAGTTCTACATTCTTTATTATTGGTGGCAAGAAATTTGCTAGCACACAAGCTACGTAAACAATGTCGCTGATATACGGAAACAGATCTTGAGGAATATTTTTCAAGATTTTGAAAACGGTCACCCTGTGTATACATCTGTCAACATGAATTCGCACACTTGCTACACTCTGAGTTTGTAACACATCATCTTCTGTAAATCTCCCATTGTGAAGAAAAGGCAACATAACAAGTAAAGAATGAGGTGACTGTGTTTTAAAACCTGGGAATCCCTTGTCGGCTAATATAACGTCCCCATCACTCAAAATCTTTAGGAAGCCTGAATTGTTAACAATAAAAGAATCATTAGTTCTTCCACCATAACAAGGGGAAACAAAAACAATAGTTCCGTTTGGGGCCACAGCTGTAAAAATTTAAATGTATAACATGACTTGTACGAAGAATGCATGTAACATCTCTCATCTATTCTTGCTGGCGTTTCTGATTTCATTTCTGTGCAATCTATTACAGTATAACCCGTGCATCAGGATAAAATGTTTTAAAAGCGCGAGGCAAAGTATTATGCAGGGATAGTTTGCTAGGCCACAAAATGAAATTAGTAGTTCGTTTCTTGACTACTCCGAGAGCAGTAAAAAATATTCGCGCAGCAGTAGTCCGATGTACACCAAATATGACTGTCAAGGCAGCATAGGTTATACCCAATTTCATTTTCATTAAAAAGAGTAAACAAACATGGTTATTACTTATATTTACGGACACTTTAGAAACAAAGGGAGAAAGTAAAAAACTGAATGTTTCAAATTAAAGTGTGCCTCATTTTTATGCTCTGGTATCCATAAAATCCTCTGCATATGTCCAAGGGGGTGTTGGGACCACAACTTTTATCCACCTTTTGCGAAAAATTTGGAGGTACTGTGATTGACTAGCACTGTGTGCCTACATCATTCCCATTAAAAATACAAGTGAATTCGAAAGTCGTTGCTTCAACCTCAAATGCTGCTTGCACCAACTTATGTAGTTTTTCACAATAAATTCATGAGTTTCCTGACTAGAAGATGTATGTATAATTGAACATTTCATTCGTTTACTCGCTCTTTCAAACTGGGATACATCACATTCTCTTTTCGGTTTCTTCTTATAGCTCTCATGAAACACAGATGGCATATATGATCGGTGATTTTCAATATTACTAGGCCTTCCTCCAACAAAATGTTCACTGCAAATGACGGAGCATTTGGTGGGTTCCGATGGAGTTCCATCTGCACTGAAATGCAGGAAAACATTTATTATTATTATGATTCGGCGTAGTCAAGACACGTGCGCATGGAAGGACATGAATGTAAACATACGAACCTGCTGCAATGCATAATTGAAATGAAATATACTATTTCAAAGTGTACTTAAATGAACGTGTTCTTGACTTGGCATACCTGATATGTTTGAAATGTGTGATATGAAATGTGTGATTTACGTCACAAATGAAATAAGGTAGCCTACTGTACTTCCTTTATCCTTCCAACAGCCGAAATCCACTTCCTGCATCTGTCCGATTCCTATGGACGACCAGGAAATGTGTGAAATGTAATTCCTTTCCATGCGTGTTTCTTTGTGTGTTGTGGCAGTTCACTGCACAACAGTTTCTATTTGATTTAGGCATTTTGATACACTACTACTACCACCACCACCACCACCACAATTTCACACCCACAGTTACACAGCCTGGACCGACCGCTCAGGACAAGATCACCAAAATGTTACAGATTTCTTCCGCTAGAGGCGCTAAGAGCGCCCGTGCACGCTCCCTATACATACAATGTATGTTTGCATGTACATGTGTACGATAATGATGAGCTATGCTATCGTGTGTTAATTACTTATTCCATTAGCGACTAATAAAAGTCAACTCAGCAACTTACAGTAAAACATCGTTAGTACGTTTCTCATTAACACTTTTCCCGCTTAGCATGTCGTAAATTCAAAGTCCCAATTCTCATCATATTAAATGTATATTTAAAAAAAAACCAGTTATCGTGTCACGAATTTCCGCTATTACCGCTTAGCACAATAACATTTTTCCTAGCCTTGAAAATGTTATTTGTCATCCCTTGTGAAAGAAATGTGATTTCCAACTTGGGTAAGAGCCGTTGACACAGTTGCATGATTACGGGAAAAGGCCTTGAATTCCTGAACTTCACAGGACAAGTTGCACCTTCGGGGAGCAAGCTATTAACCTCAGGAATGTTCAGTTTTGCTTGCAGGTTAGCAGCGAGATTGCTGTATAACACAGTGAGCCTGTTCGCATACCATTCAGGAGTTGAAGATTAATTTTGTGTCGAGTTGTACAGTGGTACGGCGAATATGTCACATGATAGCCTATATCTGGATTAGGAACATAATCATGAAACTCCAATGAAGACAAAATTAAAATATGTCAGAAAATGGAGTAGCATTCGCATCTTCACGGGTAGTGTGAATGATGCAACTCACACCTTTGACTCGATCACTCAAACGGGTCGAAGATTTGTCAGATTGAAAATGGTGGCCGAAGTTATTCTTAGAGTTGAACATGGTTGAGAGCACCTCCAATTCATTGTCTAAGAGTGTGAACACAAAAAAATGTTTAATAACCCATTGGTCTGAAATAAAAAGCCTCTACTAACATTTGTTTAAAGAAAGAGTATGATCTGCAATAATACTTTGATATTTGTATTGGCCCCCATGCAAATGTGTTCATATTGGTTGTCTGGTGATTTTCACACCTTTCAGTGCACTGCTGTTATAAGCCCCAGCGGAAAAGGTTTTCATATTTATTTTTTCGTGTTTTTGACACCTTTTAATACTTTCTACTCATCTTTAGACAGGGTAGAAATAGACTGCACTGTACCCGCAGATACAAGGTGTAAAATGCCCTCATGTCAGAAAAAATCATATCAAGTGTTTCCATAACCTTGTTGGATAGTTTTTTTATTCACCGATTCAGCAGCATGTTTTCTTGCTTAACACGTTCTTTTTCCTTGTCCCCTGCAGAAATGTCTTAGCAAGGTTTTACTTCTGAGATGCCGTGGTGAGCAATACATGACAAATGTTGTCCTGGAAGGCGACTGATTCAGACAAGGTTCTGTGATGGCGTGGGGAGGCATGAGTATTGATGGGCGTACGGATATTGTCATCGTCCGTGGTAATCTTACTGCTGCGGGGTACATCGAACAGATACTGTTACAGCATGTGTTGGCTGCTGCATACAGTGTTGACCCTGAATTTGTACTTATGCACGACAATGCCAGGGCTCACGTAGTGTGCATCACCAGAGCTGTCTTGCGGGAACTGGACATTCAAGAGATGGAATAGCCAGCAGCGAGTCCTGACCGTAATCCCATCGAGCATGTGTGGGATAGGCTTGACAGAAGTGTTCGTGGGCGTCCTCTTCCACCACAGACTCTCCAAGACCTCGAACAGGCTCCCATTGAAGAATGGGACCTGATACTGCAACGTGTCCTCCGTCGACTTATACAGAGCATAACGCGTAGGTGCCAAGCTGTGATAAATGCTTGTGGAGGACATACACTGCACTGAAGCTCTCCAACTGTGATAAAAATTCATCCTGGAGGACTGTTATTACTTTGTTTTCGCCCGTATTTGGACATTTCTATTTGTGTTCTGAAAATGAACATGAATCCATCAATGTTCTTTTGTATGCTTCAACAATAAAGAATAGAGGTTTAGTTGGTAATATACCTGGGTGTGAGGTATTGTTTTGTGGAGCATGGCACAGTTCAAAAACACGTTCCCCTAATTTTTTTGAACTGTGCATAATAAAACAGAAAAGGCAGCAAAACAATTTCTATGCAACACCTTTTCAGATGTAGGTAATCAGGATTATTATTTATTACAAGAGCCTAACACTTGGGTCCTTAGCTGCATCGGTTAAGCAATGGGAGACATTTCCTAACATTACTTTCAGACTGTCAATCAAGGTCCACTTAAACCAACAAAAATATATCATACTATTAGTAACTTACCCAGGGAACAGAAAACTGAAGGCTCAGCCCTGTTGCAAACAATGTCTGTCTTAACTTTACAGCTGGGATTAGTAGACAAGATTTTCTGGGATGATATGTAGAAGAGGAATCTTCTGGAAATAAAAGAAAACATTTATTTCTATTGCAGGTCTAAACTATGGCTACAGAGAGATCTAAATTGGTGATTCCCGGAGCAGAAGGACGAAGGGAGCCAATGCAAGTGACCATGTTGGGGAAGACCTATGGATGTGGAAACTGCAGTGGTAAGTAGATAGTTGTATAAAGTAATTTGTTGACGAGATGAAATAAAAATTTCTAACCAACTTCAGAAATTCTTGAGGAAGAGGGTTAAACAAAGGCTGTGTGGAATATGGTTTGATATGCACACTATGTAGTTTAGGTTCATAAGGAATTGGTCTCCACATTCTGTAAGGATGAAATTAAGGTTTATTCGTATAAAACAAGTCGTTTGCAAGAAAGGAATATTAAATGACAAAATATTGCATGTAGTTGAAGTTTTAAAAAGTATATGTTGTTTATGTTAGTCACGTAACATTCTTTACCAAGTGTATTTTGAGAACAACCTGTTTTTTCCTATAATTACTTTTTTTGATCTTGCCTCTTATATAGCTAAATAGTAGGAACTGAACTTTAATTTCATTGTTTGACATAAAACCAAACCTAGGCCAATATAATTTTAAGATGAATCATAATTCTGTATTCGCATTTTGACCTGTTGATACCCTCAATGTTTAGTTGATAGATTTGAAGCGATGCTTCAATCTTTGTGTATTTCTGCTTCTGATTCCCCTCACTCTTTGACCAAGAGGTCTGCTGTTCAGACAATTCAGCCTCGCCCTAGTGTTATCACTTATTTAGTACCACTCAAGGGACGCATACAGCTTAACATGTGCTGCGGATGCGAGACGGGCAACTTGCCACCACTTTTCAAGAAAACCAAAATAATAGTGATCCCCAAGCCCAACAGAGATTTTTCAAAACTGAAAAATTATCACCCTATAGCCCTCTTAAGCGTCACACCAACACTTCTTGAAAGACTTATCTATACAGAATTTAGGATACCATCAACAAGCTTGTCCTGCCTCAGCAGGCTGGCTTAAGATCTGGAAGTAGTAAACAAGTTCTTATGCCTGCGACCTATATTAAAAGTGATTTTGAGAAGGAATTCATAAACTTTTTTTTTTTTTTTTTTTTTCCATTCTTCCCTCCCCACACCTCAGCTGCTTGACATAGTCTGGTGTGAAGGTTATTCTTCTCAATTTCGTCACTGTCGTTCCCCATTTGAAGGTTGCTAATAATTAATATGCTAAACAATAGATATTTCCAGGTCTCTGCTGAGGATTCAAAGAGCAATGTACATAAGCTAAACGACAGGCTTCTGCAAGGATCTGTGTTAGCTCCTATTCTCTTCAGTTTGTATAGACATGACTTTCCAGAAACCAACATACATCCATCTTCATTATAGACTGTTATGCCTTTCAGCATTCAGTCTGCAAGCCTCTGAGAATTTACTAAATGCCTCCAAAATCCTCTGTTTGTAACTACCTGTATGAATTCATCTAGTTCCATACCCCTTATCTTTAAATTATTAGAAACAAGCCTAACCGTCATTGTTTTGGTCATCCTCTACTTCTCTTACCCTCCATGAGAGAGTCCATTATTCTCCTACGTAACGTATCCTCCTCCATTCATCTTGCATGACCCCACCACCAAACTCTGTTTATGCTTACCTTTATCTCATTTCGAGAACCCTCTTGCTGTTGTTCCCATATGTTTGTACCAGTGATAATTCTCACTACTTTCATGTGTGTTACTTGTTACAGCTTTCACTCCTGTACAGCAAAGTTGGTCTGAAAACAGACTGATGTAAAGATAGTTTTGCCCAGGAGCTGAATTATTTCTTACACAATACTGTTGATTGCAACTGCGAGCTCATTGCACTAGCTTTGCCGCATCTTTATTTACACTTATTGTACTACTGTCTTGGGAGAGTAATACACATCCTAAATACATGAAATGATCTACCTGTTCTAGTTTTGTATTCATGTCTGGACATTTAATTCTCTTATTAGGTTTCTTCTCTACTGATATCACTTTAGTCTTGGAAAGGCTAATGTTCATATCATACTCATTGCATGTATTTTCAAGTTCCAGGATATTAGATTGCAGGCTTTCAGCACAATCTGCCATTAAGACCAAGTTGTCAGACTGCTTATTACATTTCCACCTAACTGAATCCCTCCGTGCCGCGTTATACCTTTCAGTAAGTGATTTGTGTAAACTATGAACGAGTCCAGGAAATTCATTTATGCTGATGACATTGCTTGGTATGTCACGGTCACATTTTCTTTGAAGAAGAAGAAACTTACATCAGACCTATAGAATCTGGATAGTTAATTCCAACGATTCTGTCTCCGACTTAACCCGAAAAACAAAAAACAGTTGTATCTACGTTACACCTTCATGACTGATATGCAGATTTTAAGCCAACAATCGCATTGAGAGGACAAACCCAACATTGCAGCACACCTGAATACCTAGGAGTAATCTTAGGTCACTGACATACAAGATGTACATTTCAAATATTGCTGTAAAGATTAAAACACAAAATAACATACCCATACCTGCTAACTTTCAAAAAGAGAAATCCGGAAGATCCTACAGCGGAAAATTTTGAACTACACTCACATGCGTCGCAGAGTCTTAAGACATAATGAAAAAGGACGGCAAGGGGGTCGATTATAAACAATACTAATACAAGTCAAATATATGTTATGATCACCCCTGAAATTAAATACACAAAGTTTACATCTTGATGAGTGCTCATCTGTTTCCACTGAACACTGGGAACACTTTCCGTGATAGTATAAAACAAGGAAATTAAGCAGAATATGCCTCCCTAAAAGACTGATAATACCGTTACTTAGTTGAATTCATTACGAACACCACTAAAAATCGAAACCGACTTTCAACCTATTAGGTCATGTTACGTACATTTAGTACGTGTTGAAGGGATACAATGTTGTTCATCTGTAGAACCGTAAAACATGGTCAAAATCCGTACATTTTATGGAAAAACCAGAATACTTGGCAGGTATGCATACCCCATAAACTAACAGGCACCTCATGAGAAGCTAATGCTTCAAGTCCTTCGATCTACTGCTTTGGCTCTTTGTTATACTGTTCCTCAACCTGGCTAAACAGTGCTCCTACCAAAATAATAGATACCCAACTAAATCAGACACTGCACATCATTACTGGTTGTATTAGTCCAACACACACTGGCCACCCGTCTTAAACAACATACCACCACCATCACGCTAAGATCAGAATCACTACCGACGATGTGGAAGAAAACTGCAAGCAATCCCCGTGTACCAATCCATGCAGATACATTAAGAACAAGGAAGCAACTTCAATTGAGGTCATGGTGCACAGTAGACAACCTTCTTTGGAGTTCTTTCAATACCTCAAATGTCTGGAAACATCAGTGGAAAGAATATTGTTCTCCGTTACACCATCAAATTGTTCCATTTTCCCCAGATGTCAATGAAGAATAGTCAGTTGAATAAGGACTGATAAAGGCAGACTGGTATTGTGGCAAACAGTTACAGTCAGTTCAAAATATGGTCTTTGTGTTTTCACTTTGAGCTTTCAAGGCCCCTTTTACAGATCATCTTGCACCTATTGAAGTGGTAATCTGGACTTGGATTGGCAACTAAAAGTATTTCTCTATTGTATCTTTCTTCTGTTATGTACACAACTTGTATATACATCTTTATATCATTATACACTATGTAATAAATCATTCTGTATGAAGTATATATATATTACTTGCAATTATGGTGGTTACCTTGGATGTGTAAGCTCTAGCAAGTTCATGGTTCCTTCCTTCACTTTCATAATAATAGTGTATGTACACTGACTGGCAAAATGAATGGATCACTTGAATTTTCAAAAGAAAAAGAATGTTAAATCATGAAACATTTGTTTTATAATTTACACTGAATATTTTTTTCATAAATATGATCAAATAAATGCCAAGTGATCCATTAATTTTGCCGGTCAGTGCAGTTTAACAGCACTTGTCAGCAATGCATTATATTATAAATAACCTTTTAGGAAATAAAATACATGTCAAATCAAATCTGACAAGCTCATCCACAAAAAAAGGCAATGACTCAGCCCCATCATAATAATTTATAACTTCATCTCGCCAGCCTTGCCGTGGTACAGTAGTTGAAAACTAGAATTGACTGATAGTATGCAGGGTCTCTTAATTTAAGTTTGCTTGTAAGCAGCAGAAAGGATCTAATTTAATTTTGCTATTTTGAAGTTTCTGGGCTCTCCTTTTGAGATCACCCAGGTGATAAGAAATAAGTGTGTATACAACGTAGAGCTTAAAATATCCACATGAGGCTCAGTAATGGCATGAAGTTTTGGAGTTTGTGTCTAATTTGTCAGATAAAGGAACAAAATCTGTACCCAACACATCGTGACTATTAGCTTTATATATTGCAGAACAGTACTAAAAAAGTGAAGTAAACTCTTGTCCTCATCCTGAGGTGGTGCAGCACCTTTCAGGCATACCCCCAATGGAGGTGAATTTCATGTACTATTTTAGCCACGTATCAGCCGTCCTGCTATTTTAAAATCTCCGACAGTGATATGCTCATTAGTATGCAGTAACTTGGCATGTGTAGGTATGGATTGTTCACCTTAGCCAATTAGTGCACAGCCTGGATCAAGAGAGTGATCAACTTATTCAGTGAACAGTTAGTGGAGCAGTCTGTAAAAAAATGTAAAAAATAATAAATAAATTTAAATTAGAAATTTGTTTTTCTTCTTTCTTTAGGTTCGTTTCAAGAGAAAATGCTAACAGAGGTGAAAACTTTGTGTTTGGTCTGTACAGTCTATGCAGCCAGACATTTCCACTTGCCTTATGAAAAATCCATATAGAGTGCATTGTCAGCAATGTCTTATTTTACAGTTGATCTCAACCAGGCTCCATTTTGACTGTTTTAAAACTCAATGTGACAACACAGTCATCTAAAATCAAATTAATGTTTTAAAGATATTTCAACACTGATGATGGACCTTAGAGTCCAAAAACTGGTTCTGAAATAAAATTTAGTGTCCTGGTAGGACTGTATATGATTAATTAGAATAATAAGTCATGGGAGGAGTCAAGTATGTGTAGGGAATAACAGGTGTTTAAACATACACTGGACTTTTATTTTTAAACATTTCTTTGATGATGAACTAATCAATTTGATAGTTACAGAAACAAATTTATATCAGAGAAATGTGATAGAAAGTCTAATCTCAAAGGAAAAAATAACTCCAAAAAGGAGGATTAACAAGTGGGTAGACGTTTATGATATTTATAGCTTTTTATCACTAATTATATTGATGGGTATTGTTAAGAAACCAACGGAAATGTGCTGGTCAACTAACAAAATGTCAATGGACCTCCCTCCAAGATCTATCAGAACTCACCTTTCAGTCTAGTTGCAGTAATATTTGACTTGCTTTGTGTGCAACTCCTATGTTGTGTTGCTCTGGGATGCCCATAACAAATGTAGAACTTGTTCCTGATTTGGTTTATGCTATAACATGCCATTTTATTTTGTTTTATCCATAAATTCAGACAAGAAGTTGAAACTACTTCTCTGAAATATAGATGTGAAACAAGAATTTTTGTCAGGAATGAAAGTTAGCAGTGGAAGAAAGTAACAGTATTTAATTTTATTGTCATATCAAATGTATGTAATTTTGGTTAGTTCCAATCTTCTTTTAGTGATATGCACCTTGCTTCTGTCAGATACAATACACCAGCAAATGGCCGCTGGAGTGAACATAATGAGGAAAGATTTTTGGATTCCATAAACAATAAGAAGGGGCTGCCTGGCCGAGGCGGTAGAGGCGTGCTCGGTTCGCCCGGAAGGGCATGGGTTCAAATCCCCGTCAGGACGTCGTAAAAATTTAAGAAACGAGATTTCCACTTCCGGAGGTGCATATGGTCCTGAGGTTCACTCAGCCTAAACCAAAAATGAGTACCAGGTTAATTCTTGGGGGCAAAGGCGGCTGGGCGTAGAGCTAACCACTCTACCCCATCACGTGCAGAGGTTAACAATGGTGGAAACCTTTACCTTCCAGTGCTACAAAGGGCCTTCATGGCCTGTATGGAGGTGACTTTGCTTTTTATAAACAATAAGGGCAACTTTTATCTGTGGATGAGGATTGTAAATTTATGAATTTTTTATAGAAATATATATGCACAAATTAACGTTCATAAAAAGTGGCCATAATTAAGAGGTTTAAGACAGACATTTGAATAACTCATCAAAATAAATTTTTAACATGAGAGAAGCAATGTCGGTAGAAACTATTTTCTATGAATATTAATTTCTGTTTTTTTTTTTAATGACCTTCCCCCCCCCCCCATCATCATTTTCCTACTCGCAGTTTCCTGGGTGTAGTGTACAAACGCTTGCTGTCTCTGCCTGCATATATCTTCTGTTCCAGGACATCTCCCCATCTGAGACCTCTCTCCTCCACATCTGATTTCACTGTCTCTATCCAGCATTTCCTTGGAAATTAAGGTCGAAGTATGTTCTCTCGCCGTCATCATTTTCATAGTGCCCAAAATATAGGCCTATGCTTCTTTATTACACTGGTAATAGGGACTTCAGTGCCATCTACCCTTTCCCCATTTAGGTGGAAAACCTACAACGTGATATGATAAACTTCAGGAAACAAGAACCACCTACCCAAACTAGTAAACTGACTATTAAAAAGGGAACAAAACAAAACACTTAATAGTACATTATGCAACAAGCCTATAATGGCAATAATTAAGACAAGTTTTATAATTTCCATACGGGGGTCTTAATTACCATTATAGGAGAGTTGCATATGACTGTTTATGCTCAGCGATAATTATAATCTATTTTTAAAATATTCATAAATTTCTGCGCGGGTTATTGATTTTCCGTGAGTGGATCAGAGACCTTGACAATGTCATATGTTTTCAAATCTTTGATAGAAGGTTATTATCATAACCTAGCTTTATTTCAAATACAAATTGTTTATTGTACAGTCGGTGAAGTGAATTTGGGGGAATGTGCCATGTGGTTGTGGAATATTGGAAGTAGAAGGTGCATCGATGTTAATATGTGTGTCCAACACGTTTGATTTTGGAACCAAGTGCGAAGCTAGTGCGTTGAGCACAGGTGCGATGCTATCCTTACCTAATTGGTCAAACAGTTGTATCATAATGAAAATCTGAACTCTGATTGGCGGAGAACTTGTATCATAATGAAACTTGAACTATAATGAGCCTCATTAGATTCAGTTTTCTGGCGTATAATATTTATATTTCGGCATCGTCGAGCATTAAACTAATTATGAAATACTGAGCTTTGTTAATTAAAACATTACCCAAAATAAGAAGCATGTTTGAAAAACGATGTTCGTTTTCATACTAGAGATATGGTCTAGAACGCTTGGAACCTAATTGTACTGCTACATATGAACGTCAGATGAAGTGTATTTTTTTTACTAGGTACAAGGAACACAATGAAACATGGATAGTTCTTTGCGTTCTGTGGCCATATACAGTAGACTCCCTCATATCTGTCACTTACGGAACAGGGATATAGTCGATACAAAAAAAAAAAAAATGTTGGATCAATCTGAGGAGCAAATGAAAACCTTTAATAGAAAATAGAAAGGAATGTAAATTAGTTTTACATGCAGAATCACTCTTTTGTATGTTTAATGAAATGAACACTTCAAGTTCTATAGGGCTTAAATATTACTGTGGAGGAATGAATTCGCTTGGAAAAGTCTGTAATGTTCTTTTGTTTCAAATTAGACTTTTCTTGATTTTGCGGATGCATCCTTCCATTTCTTCACCCACAACACGTCCATAGGTGTTGCTGTTGGATGCCGTTCGACATATTCCAATGATTTTTAATTTTTAAAATCATAACTGTTGGGTTCTTCAGTCTGCCAAAACTAATGTTGAATTATATTTATAAACCATCTGAAAAATAAAACATATGGTAACATAATTATACCTGACAAAGAAAGAACTTAATTTAAAAAGAATTAGAATTTCTTTTTTCAGGAATAATTCTGTTACCATATTATGTTTTGTTTTTTGGATAGTTTATAAATTTTATTCAAAATTAGACTCAGCAAACTGAAGAACCTAAAATTTATAAACTTACACAGTGGAAACTGGAGAGAGATGTCTACAGGTATAAGAAAATTAAATATAAAGGCGACCTCGAATGCTTCCTTGACCGTAGAGTGACTAAATCTTCTAGTTTCTTTCTATATACTTATATTAAGTCATCCATAGTCTTTATTAACATCAGCCTGGACAACAGCGGTAATGATTAAGCCCTTCATTGGTGACCTTAGTGAAGTCTCCTTCAGATGGCCACTCCGGTTGAAAGTCTTGCTGAGTAGTCTGTAGATCTGGGACGATTTCCATTACATCAGTACAGAGGCAATCAGTCAAATATCCTGAGAAGTTTGATATGAAGAAGATTTACTGCATTCGACAATTTATGGATTGAAGATTTGAAACAGATTTTTAAAATTCTGCTTTACAAGAATAAACATCTTAAGAGATCTACTTTATGATAACAAATGCAAATCTTAAAAACATCAAATAAACTGTAGGTATTCTTCAATACCTATAAAAATCCCAGATAACAAACTTTCTGTCCTTCAAATTTACTTTAGTCTTGGGAAGAGCATTTCCAATGCAACACTTCTGTGACTAGACATTTGTGAATTTAGTAGGTATACTGGAATTAGAAGGACATGATAACCAAGTGGCATAGTCATTGGCTTGTATTCATAGGGGTCATGATTCAATCCTGGGATTTTTAAAATGAAAAGTCATGACTCTGTGATTCCGATTGCACATAAAACTACAGGTTTGTGGGCTATGATTACAGTATCAACAGTCCTGTAAAACTAGAAGCTTCCTTGATGTGAATATAGTTGATGAGAGATTTGAAGACAGGCAGGCTCAGTGAGTTGATTTTTGTCAGAAGTTGTCTCAAGAAAGTCCCATAACCTCCAGAATACTTCTTCATACATTACATACAAGGTTCAAATTTTCATCTACCTGCAAAGACAGTTATTAAAATAACTATATAAAGAAATACATTTGTATTTTAAAATCTGTGCATACTTGTCTTGTGTTGAGTGAGAGTTATGCGATAAGCCTACGTGTGCGATTTCTTTAACATTAATACTGTGATGTTTTGTAGTTATCTACAGTATTTATTTGTTGCATCTGTTTTGTAGCCTTTATTGTCTGGAGAAATTTATTAAATGCATCCCTCACCCCTGCAGCCCATAAAAATTGTCTATTTGCTCCCCCCATTTGCCTTACACTTCAGTGCCGAGGTTTTGTATATGCCATAGTTTACCTCTAATTCTGTACAAACCAAAAATAGCCCTTGTAAACCCCCATCCGATTTAGTTCATAAAAATAATGTGTAGCTTTGTTTCTTCTAGTTTTCGTCTTGAACTTAAATACTGAATTTCACAAATTTATGTGCACTGTTTTTCCGCGATGGTGCTGAGCAGAGCCATTCGATATGGCAACTCTGTTGTCGTAAGAGCAATACAGTTTTCTTAACATGGAATAAGCTATAGTACTGTAAGCTTTTAAAACTAACAAAAGTCCTTTCAGGCAGGAAGTCTTACGGAATCAGTCGACAACTGTATGTGGAATATGACAAGTAGGAGAAAATACTTCCAATGTCAGCTGAAGATAGAAGCTGTGATGCATTGTGCTGTCTTGTAGGTGCAGGACATGTCATAAACAGTGACAAAGAGGGACAGGAACTGTCAGCCACGAGGCCCCTAGTTAAGTCCGGCATTACTTCCACTTACATATTTCCAATCTGACCTTACTTGGTCAATTCTATATGAAAGTTTTCTGGGCTTATGCCAGCTGTGAAAGGAGGTGGTAGTGATTTATGTTTGAGAAAAAGGACAACTAGGTAACCATCCTCCCAGCTATGAAAGTCTAAGCAGTTATATTTCTTGGTCATTTTGTATTCTCATCCAATCTAGACAATATTAGGTTTTCAAGGCCTAAGGAGTAATTCTCACACCCTTTGTAAGGGAAGATGATGATTGCCTAGATTTACTTCCCCTTGAAACAACCACCACTCAAACATTTGTTTACAGCAAATATCTGTTAAATTGGAGATAAACTTTTTGAAGTAAGAATGACGAACAGACGACACATTATATAGACAGTTATAAAGAGCGTTTTTTAAAATACAAGGTAGGAAGTTTTATGTCATCCTCCGTAGCAGAATGGTTTCTTGTTTTAACACTGCATAACAGCCCAGGACCATCTCTGCTGAGATATAATATTTACAATATACTGTATCTTCTGGTGTGGGCTAGAGTGTTTGTTGCTTCCATAGATAAATCATAATAATGGCGTGTGGCCTCCGGAGAGACCTGGTGCAGGTATTATGATTTGACTCCCATAGGCGACCTGCACATCATGATGAGGATGAAATGATGATGATGAAGACAACGACACACACCCAGTCCCCGTGCCAGGGGAATTAACCAATTATGATTAAAATTCCTGACCCTGCCGGGAATCAAACCCAGGACCTCTGTGACCAAAGGCCAGGACGCTAACCATTTAGCCATGGAGCCAGATGCTTCCATAGATCAGACTGTCTCGTCTTCGGCTCTGACAGTATGAAAATGACTAAGGTATAAGCGATGGTGGTAATGCTACTCCTTATGCAGCCGTTCCTTATAATAAATGATGTGAAAGTTGCTCATAGGGTGAGTTGGTGTATAGAATTCAGTGGGCTTGTCATAATCCTATGTAATAGAATCTTTCTGGCTTGATGAGGAGAGCAGTGAGAAACTACCTCATTCTTTATTTCCCTAGTACACCTCCTCAGTAATGCTTAGGCTTTCTATAACCAGAGGTGTACAGATTCAGCTTTTAACTTGTCCAGGCTTGCCTAGAGAGAAAGACAGGAAAGTTGGTCACACATAAACAACAGTACAGGCAACTTTGCTTCTTTTTTTCTTTCTTCCATCTTCGTATTGTGCTATGAAATGTAGCAGTAAGGTCAGTTCCTTTTCACGCTAAAGATCGGTAAATTAAGACTCCTTAGCATTATTGCAAATACACCGTGTTCATGAGAAACACTTAGACCATTCATATGATCTTCAATTCTCCAGATTTTGGGCAATGGAATTTATGAATTTTGTGCTTTTGGGCAACTGTGAAACGCCAAACACATTAATACAATAGGTATATATTTATTCAAATACCACTATGCACATATGTATACTAGCTGATGTACCCGTGCTTCGCTACGGAATTCTACATTGTATACAGAATTCCAGGCTAGGTAGTGTACACGTTGTGAGCAAGATTGTATTAAATTGCATAGCTCTTAATGTTACCCTAGAAACGCGACGGGGAAGTCACCAAATGTCTTTTCTCATATGAAGACTGCGTTAGGGAATTTTCATTGTAATGATAGGCCCGCTTGCCTACCATCAGTCACCACCAGGTTGGGGAGTTTTCATTATAATGGCAGACACTCACTCTCCACCAGCCATTTTACATCCTCAGAAAGACTGTCTTAGTGGTTTTTCCAACTGAAATGAACATAGGTCATTGCAATGACGTCAGCAGGAATGGCGCGATTAAAAGCAATACTTTCATATGAAATACTCCATCAAATGAAAGACCACACACTTTCTCACTATTAACGATCAGTACTATGCTGGAATGACCAAGTCGTGGAGAGTTCTGATACGTGAACACTCTTCGTCTTTTTTCTGCGGTGCGGGGTGGAGTGGGGGGTAAGGCGAATAGTGCAGAGTCCCAGGCAAAAACTATGCCTTTTTACTAATCTGTTTCCGAGGAGTACCCGATGAGTCGGAAAATCTCAATTCACTACAATGGCAACGGAAAAACCTATCTGATTTGGAGGCAATTTTTTCCTCCAACCCAGAGGAGAAGCCCCCTCTTCACTGCTAAGTTGGAATTAATAATAGTGAAGAGGAAGAAGCTTTTCTTAAGAAACAGCTCTTTTCAGGGTTGACTTTTGAGTTATTTAGTGAATTGTGGTGCTATAATTTGAAATAGGCTTAAACAGTAATTCTAGACCTGGCCATACTTCTACTACTACTAAGTTGGCCTCTGCCGTAAGTGTGCATACAGCTCATTCAAAACAGCGCGTCAGAGTAGGGATCGAATAACTGGAATACTACGATGAACCCGTGTGTTACGTACCTGCAGTATCAGAAAATGTATGAACCAGAGGAAAATGAAAATCTACAACCTGTTTTCCAGTCATTGACCGGGTCAGGGATGTAATGAATGAAGCATATAGGCCCTATATAAGCTGTTAGTACGATGGGGTCGCCACTCCCAGTGGTACATTAATGACTGATAGATGCTATGAAATGAGAATGGAGAGTGTTGCTAGAATGAAAGATGACAGGGAAAACCGGAGTACCCGGAGAAAAACATGTCCCGCCTCCGCTTTGTCCAGCACAAATCTCACATGGAGTGACCGGGATTTGAACCACGGTTACCATGGTGAGAGGCCGACGCGCTGCTGTCTGAGCCACGGAGGATACATGAACCAGAGGAATGACATGCTAAAGAAGAAGGTTTTCCAACTCCCCAGCTATTTCCCGCCAATATTCAGTCGGGCTGTTATACTCGGTACGCAGTAGTAGTCCCATCTATAGGAGTTGAGCGGGACCATAAGAAACGAAGAACATCACAACAAACAATGGTCAATGTAAAGTTATTGTTGATCAGTGTTATGCGCTTTGGATATTGTAGGCCTTCTGAAATACCACTCTTATCATAGTCGGTACAGTAAAACTGAATGAAACATAAATGATCGGAAATTGTATTGTCTGTAACTTTTGTTATGTAGTACTTTTCGATAGCACCAATAACACAGATACCGGTATTTCAAAATTAAATTTTAGGTGCCTTTCCCTAAACTAGCATTTCATCTCGGGAGAAGAAAATTATTTACAGCCTAGACTGTAGTTTCTTATTCCCCGACTCTATATAGCGATTTTCATTAAATTCTGTTAACCTGTTTTCTCGTGGCTAGGCGTTGATATGGACTTAGCAACAAAACTACAAATTCATTAATATCTGCGTTATCAGAGCCGGTACGGAAAAAATGTATAAGACATAATTGATTGGAAATTTAATTCTATATAACTTTAGTTATATAGGACCGCTAATAATATAAATATTCGAGAATTAAATTTAAGGCCGTCCCCTAAACTACCATTTCACTCGGCGTAAATAAAATTATTTAAAGCCTAGATTATAGCGGCTCATCCCCTGACTTTACATACCGATTTTCATTAAATTCTCTTCAGCCGTTTTCTCGTGATGCGTGTACATACATACATACATACATACATACAGACAGAAAGACAGACAGACAGACAGAAAGACAGACAGAAATTACAGAAAAGTGAAAAGTACATTTTCTTGTTACTATGGACATGACCGATACAGAAATACCATTCTTTTCAAATTCTGAGCAATGTACAGATAAAACTCTTATTTTATATATATAGATAACCTGATTTAAAAAGGATATGCCCTCAATATTGTGGTAAGGCCACGATGCACATATCCATACATTTTCAGCCACCCAGTAGTGATTAGGTAGTCGTGATTACTGCTCTAAGAGACAGCACAACGAGGCACATGTAGCAGTACTAATCGCAAATAAAATTGACCCATGGTGCTCATTGGATAATGCTACTAATCACAGATTGTCTCATGGTTCCAAAAGTATCACCCCTTTTAGTCACCTCTTACAACAGTCAGGGGATACCACGAGTGTATTCATCTGCATCCCCCATCCATAAGGGCTCCTTCCTCTGTGCTTTCAGTTAATACTGTAGCAATTGATAATCATATTGCTTTGCCCCTAAAACAATACCACCTCTTCTTCCCAGAGTTTCCTGTGAAATATCCCCAAGCACATCAAGGACCACAACAAATACTTGTGACAGCTGCACTTGAACGAGTCCATAACACGTTCACAAGTCATAATAATTACCTAAAATTTTGCTGTACTCTAAATAAGGCCATTAAAATTAAAATTTTGAGGTAACAAATGTTATATTTCTTTCCTCTCAAGAGATTTTTCACAAAATTTTGACTTGATGCATCTTTGTTGATGAATTTTAAAAAAAAGTGTTAATGATAGTAGGTGTGAAACCAACCATTAACTAATTTTGGGTGTGCAGGAAAACACTTGCTGACTACAAAGTGTTAAAAAGCAGCATACTCAATCTCAGGAAAGAGGAAGATAGTAGGATCTATGGTACTGTGTTACTTTTTGAATGCTAATATACTATTTGTAAATTTGGATTTTGCGTTTGCAATGGAATGATGTTTGTTAAAGGGTTAGTGTCTCCTGTTCTCATTGAAAGTTGTTCTCTTAAACATAAAAAATCTACATTAGTGTCAAAAACTCCAGTCAGGATATTTCAAATGACTACTGTATAATCCAGAATACCATCTGCACTTTTTTTTTTTTTAACAGAAATGTTGCTCTTTCAATTTGGGTACGGGTCATATTTAAGCCTTTCATATCGTGATCTCATAATACATTGTTCTGAAGACACATCAATAGCGGTTTCATGTCACGCGAATTGGCAATGACTGAAATTTCACTCCTTCGTTCACTTTCGGGTTACCGGATCCACATGTTGTGGCAGTTAATACTTTGTGTTCTGAGTGAACAAGCGGTCAAGTGATGAATTCAAAAACGCATTTGCAGTCATTTACTGTGAGTGAGAAACTTAAAGTTGTAACGGAAGCTGAAACTGTCAGAAATTGTGCCACCGACAGAGAATATGATATTGACGAATCATGTATTCGTGATTGGAGGAAGCAGGAAATGTTACTAAAAATTAACAGTGGTCATAGAGCTTTCCGAGGGCAGAGTGCACATTTTCCTGAAAATGAAGAAAGGCTTTATAGTGTAAATACATGACTGAAAGACGTGAACTATGTTATGGTGTAGCGACAAATGTGTCGACTAAAATCATTAGAGATCGCAAAGGAACTTAAAAAAAAGGAGGGTTTTACTGCAAGCTGTGGGTGGATGAGGAATATTTATTGAAGAAACAGATTGTGTAGGTGGAGATGGACCGGTGCATTGATTTCATGTCGTCTCCCTGTTGCCTACGAAGAAAACTTTGTGTTTCATTGCCACGTTATTCGTCTGCGGAAACAATGTTCCTATTTGCTTTCTCAAATTGGGAATGCTGATCAGGCGCCTGTTTATTTTGAAATGCCACTAGACAATGCGGTCCACATTAAGGTCTCTAAAAGCGTTATCAGGACAGGTGGTAACGAAAAGCAATGCTGCACAGTAATGTTAGCTGATGGAACCAAACTTCCTCCATATGTGGTTCTGAAAAGAAAAACGCTTCCAAAAGGAAATTTTCCGTCTGGTATTTTAGTTCGAACCCAAGAATCCGCCTGGATGGACAGTGAGCTAATTGAGTACTGGATGAAGTGTGTTTGGCAACGTTGCCCGGGAGCTTTATTGCTGAAGAAGGGCCTGCTTGTGCTTGACAGATATTGTGGGCATACTACAGACACTGTAAAAAAAATGGCAAGTAAAGGATATAAAACTAATTGAGCAATAATTCTGGGAGGGCTGACCTCTATGCTACAGTCATTGGATGTTTGTGTAAACTGGCCTTTCAAAGCTGTACTAATAATTTCGTGCAGCCCTTGTAAGGCAGACCCTACGACGAGGGTGGGCGGCATCTGCCATGCGTAGGTAACTGCGTGTAATTGTGGTGGAGGGTAGTTATGTGTGGTGTGTGAGTTGCAGGGATGTTGGGGACAGCACAAACACCCAGCCCCCGGGCCATTGGAATTAACCAATGAAGGTTAAAATCCCTGACCCGGCCGGGAATTGAACCCGGGACCCTCTGAACCGAAGGCCAGTACGCTGACCATTCAGCCAACGAGTCGTACTGAAACAGCTCTACACTGAGTGGATGGTGTCTGCCAGGGATCATGCATGCACTGAAACCAACTGGACGAGTGAAACAACCTGAAGGGGAACTTCTATGCAAATGGATAAAGACTGACATTGCATCCCCAACAACTTTGCTTTTTGCTAGTTACTTTACATCGCACCGACATAGATAGGTGTCTTATTGCAAGAAATCAGCTTCAATTTCCATATCAAATCCTATTTACAAAGACTTATAACTAGAGCCTGGATTTCCATGCACTATCAAATCTCAAAATATGCATGCATTCATGCACTATCATATGGCAAAACATGCACAATAAACTGGAAAATATGCACTATCAAAATTCAGTTCCTTTTGAAACATGAACAAAAACTAGCCTAATTTCTCCAAATTGTCTTGATTTAAGCTCATCCGTTTATCATTCAGCACATACTTAAGCACAGAATATTATCTTTTTACGTCACGAGAAGTGATAGATGCATAATTCAATGAAGACATTTGGACAAAGTGAGGTCGAATTGTACGTCTTTTGCATTTTCACCACAATACGTCTTTTATAAGCTTGACGAATTCAAAATCAGGATTTGAACGAATTAGTTTGTTCAACTTATCTCTATCTGCAGCAGCTGCTTCTCCATGCGATGTTTGCAGACACATTTGAATGTCCTCAATAAGTGATAACGATTGCTTGCTGCGATAACACAGATGTGTGACAATTGAGAGTTCCGGGTAGGACATTCCAGGATAACAACGGTAGAGGGTTCAATGAAAAAGCAGAATTTGTAAGCTGTTATCCCAGTAACATGGCGCCACAGAAGTGCGATACAAGGTTTCTTTTGTTCGTCTAACAGACGAAAAATGAGCCGTCAATGATTAATGCACAATTTACGGTTCAATTTATAGCAATGTACAACTGTAAAACTGGGACACCTTATTCCTAAGAATTAGATTTTGAGGTGGGGCCTTTCGACTTGCGTCATTGTTTACTCAAGCAACAGATAAGAAAGTGTTTGGTTAATTGCATTATACTGTAGGACCTGTACCGTATGTAGGCTTCTAACTATGGTTGTCACATAGGATGCCAGGAATACATTCTCTCCGTCTCTCAGTAATAGACATACTGTAGCCTACAACGTGAAAAATTGTCCCAAATTCTGCAAACTAACATTCAGAAAATGCACTATGATGCAAGTTAACAATATATATGCGCTATTAAATTCAAAATCTTCCAAATATGCATTATGCATGAATTTTCTCCGAAAAATGCCAAAACAGGCAAACATGCACGGAAAAAGAACGGTTATTTGGAATTGTTAAGCCGTAAAACGAATATTTGCAAAGTTTGAGAAGTGTAGCTAGCTTATTTAAAAAGCATTTGCATGGAAATCTGGGCTCTACTTATAACAATAAAAATTTTCCACCTTTTTGATACTTATATTTGCATTTTAGCAAATTAATTAATTACACACAGTACATGTTTCGTTCTTTTTTAGAACATTCTCTTGAGTTATTTGTTTGTTTTAATGTTGTCAATCTTATGTTAATTTTAAGGACACTTCCTCTAAAGCATTACTTTGTCAATTTATATATTTTTCTTCTAAACAGTGTTATGTGGCTGAAGATGTTGATAATATATGAAACATGTACCACTTTTGACCATTAAAAATTGCCTTAAGCAATCATATCGACTAGGTGGAAAATAAATAAATACTTAATTGTGAATCTATTGAAGTGCGATGCGGACCATGAAGCTGATTTTATGTAATCAAATGAACATGGCATAGCAAAATAACCTATGTGCTTTCCCTTATGGATTGACAGCAACAGATTGAATATTTTTGACAGTTCCATTTAGCTACTGATTATAATAATAAGTGAAAGCCATTTGATGCACAGGGGAACTAGACTATCTCCTCGAACTACCTTGATCAAACACTGTAAGGATTGAAAGTACTGTAAACTAGGGTAAAATTGAATGTCTCAAATTTTTTAACTTTCCGAATTTCTGCACAACACAATTTTGTGGTAAAGCAAGCTCTTGTAGTTGCATTTGTGGTGCATGCTCCCAGACCAGCAGCTCTGGAACAACAAGTAGCTCTAGTGTGCCATTCACAAGCTAACTGAAGCGTTATTGGAATAATTTCACTTGAATTACTGATGTTGAGAAAGAAACGTAGTCGTGCTATTAACAAGTGTGTTTAGCAGTTACTCTTGATGTTACACAATAATTAACATTTGAAAGTAAGCTTTCTCGAGAGAGAAAAACGTGAAAATGTTTCACTTTATAGGGTAAAACCGTTTGTGCTGCAACATTATAAGACAAACAGAAAAGAGAATTTACAGTAGAGTATACATGATAAATGTTGCCCAGGATTTTGTAAAGGCCAGAAAGTTAACCATTCGGTCTCTGAAGAATATGCCATGCCATATACAACGCTGAAAATGTCAGGCTGAATTAAAGGAAAACTATAAGAAAGAAAAACTCCAAATTTTATTAACCGGTGTCAAAGAGGAATGTTAGAATTAACTACTGATCGGACAGAAGCAGATCAGAGAACAAAAGAACCAGCTGTTGAAACCTGCACAGATGAACCTCCAATTACATGGGCAGAAATAGAAGCAGCCCTTAAGAAGATGCCGCAAGAGAAATCTTCAGGAATCAAAGTCAGCACGGACATGATTAAAGCAGCAGGAGTTCAGGGTTTATAGTGGCTACACAGAGTGCTCAATGCAGTTGGGAAAGATCCCTACTGATTGGAGCAAGGGTGTTATTATCCCCCTGTTCGTCCGTAGGATTTACCTCCATATTGCCCTGCACGTGTTCCCCGGGTGGTGCTAAGCAAGCAACAACACATCGGCGGCCAAACTATCAACAGTTGATCTCCTGGCCAAATGGACTCAGAGAGAACTTCTGCAAAGGGTCCTTCTCAGGACCAACCTGCAAAGATACTAGGACCTTCTTTACGAATATGCTAAATAAACATCGAAGGCATATCCAGATCTAAGAGTGAACATCTTTCTAGAATCCTTGTCGAAAACAACATTGATTTAGTGACCATTCAAGAAACTCATACTGCGACTGAGGAACAGCTAAGATCGAGAGGAAAGATCCCTGGTTATATCGCTATTGGGGCAACCTACCACCAGACATATGGGGCAGCAACCTATGCTCGTTCGAATCTATGAGATGTTCGGCTCATTTCAGCAACAGTGACCGACGATGTTCACGTGGCAACTGTTGACATATCGGGCATCAAAGTGGTAAATATGTATAAACCACCATCTGTGGCTTGGTCAAATGAAGTGCTCCTCACCCAGAATCATTCAGCAATATATGTCGGAGATTTCAATAGTCACCATCCGAACTGGAAATATGATGATACAGATGAATGTGGCTCTCGACCAGTCACCTGGGCTGAAGATAATAATCTATACTTGGTTTTCGATGTGAAAGATAGAGGAACCTTTAAGTCAGCCCGCTGGAAGAGAAAGTACAATCCTGATCTTTGCTTTGTCACTGGAGATGTAAACGGTATTGTCCTGCCTACTACAAGGAAAGTAACGGAAAAATTCCCCCACAGTCAACACAGACCTGTCATGATAACTACAGGAATACAAATATCTTTGGTTAAAAGCACACCTCGACCACGCTGGAATTTCATTAAAGCCAAGTGGGATTGCTTTTCAAAAGATCTTGACAAATTTGTCCGATTCATGCCACCTATTCAATCTAACTACGAACGTTTTGCTGGACTTATTATCTCAACTGCCAAGAAATATATTCCAAGAGGGTTGCAGAAAGAGTATATCCCTGGATGGAATAAAACTTGTGAGACACTCTGTGAGGAGTATTTACAGGGTGGAGATCCTGAAATAGCAAGTGCTCTGTTACAGAGTTTAGATGAATTTCGCCAGCAGAAGTGGAACAATACGATTGAGACTATGGACTTCAAACAGTCCAGCAGAAAAGCCTGGAGTCTTCTCAGGAAACTTACCGGAAACAGAACCCTGCCACAAGAGAAATGGTTGCATCACCCCCAACCTAGTAGCTGAACATATTGTTAATATGTCACGAGCACCCTCTGATAAGAAACATACCGTCCAAGTAAAGAAGTTGCTCAAACAGCAGAAAAGCAAATTGCAGGAGAACTCTATATACTCGGAACCATTTTCACATCTGGAAGTAGATACTGCTATTACAAGCCTCAAACCTGGTAAAGCTGCTGGCTTTGATGGGATATTTCCTGAGTTTCTGATACATAGTGATCCAAACACAAGGCTCTGGTTAGCTAAATTCTACTCTAATATCTTATCGTCTGGACATCTGCCATATGAATTCCGGGTAAGCAAGATCATTGCAATTCTGAAGCCCGATAAACTGGAAGACCAAGTCGATAGCTACCGACTAACAGCATTGCTGAGCGTTTGCTATAAACTCCTTGGGAGACTTGTGTACAATAGAATTAGCTCGGCCATTAATGAAGCGATCCCAGTAGAGCAAGCTAGATTCAGGCAGAACCGAAGCTGTGTTGACCAGGTGCTAGCACTAACAACTCGCATTGAGGCTGGTTCTCCAAGGGGTACTAAAACATCTGCAGTCTTTGTAGATCTAAAGGCTGCATATGATACTGTGTGGAGGCAAGGGTTAATGTTGAAGCTGCAACGAGTTATCCCTTGCAAAACTGTAACCACACTGATCAAGAATATGCTAACCGAAAGGCTCTTCCGTGTGGTCGTGTATGATGACATTAGTCGTCTTAGGAAATTGAAAAATGGCCTTTCCTAGGGATCAGTATTGGCACCTCTTCTATTCAATCTCTACATATCGGATATTCCTCAGACAAAATCAGTAAAATTCTCTTATGCAGACGACCTAGCCATTGCCATTCAATATCCATATCTCAGCCATGCCGAGGCCATCCCGACGTCTGACCTGAACACACTTAGCTCTTACTTCCGAAACTGGAGACTACAACCCAGCATGAATAAGTCAGAATCTGCTTGCTTCCATCTCCACAACTAGTTGGCTAATACAAAACTCCAAGTATGCTTCAATGGCTCAGTGCTAAAGGACAATCCTAATACAAAGTACCTTGGGGCAACGCTTGAGCGAACCCTATCTTATAGAGAGAATCTTGAAAACCTCGGATCTAAGTTGAGATCACGTAATAATATTCTATTTAAATTGTGTAGAACTTCATGTGGTGCTTCAGCGGACATATTACGACGTACTGCGCTTGGCCTCATGTATTCTGCAGCTGAATACTGCTCGTCAGTATAGCTTAACAGTTGCCACGTGAAGAAAGTCGATGTACAACTTAACACCACCATGCTTATCATCTCTGGTACTCTGAAGCCTACTGCAACACACTGGCTGCCAGTCCTGTCCCACATTGCTCCACAAAGCCTGCGACGTTCAAGAGCCCTTGTTCAAGAATATGACAAGATCATGTCCAATCCAACTCTACCTATCCACAGAGATGTTGCAGATCACTGGAGATAAAGGCTGAAATCCCGTAAGCCATCAATGAAAACAGCTAAGAATCTAATGGATGCTGGTTTCAATTTAAAAGAGGAATGGAAAGAGCAATGGTTTCCCACAGCTCCGGAGTGGCCAAGCCTCTTTAATCCAAACCACGCCCCAGCTGGTTTCAGTTTGCTAAGAAGAACGTGGGCATCACTAAATAGGTTTCACACTAATTGTGGAAGATCTGCATTCTCCCTTCACCAGTGGGGCTTCAGGGACTCTCCAGCGTGTGATTGTGGTGCTTTAGTCCAGACCATGCATCATATAATGGACGAATGCCCTTTGCGTGCTTATGGTGGAGACCGAAAAGACTTTGCTGATGTCTCAGTATCCCTAGTGCAGTGGATAAACAATTTAGATACCCATGTATAATTGTTCCCTACTTACCATGTATTCTTTGCAAGGTTTTCTTTTGTATAATATTGTATATACTAGTCCATTTTGTAAATTCCATACGTTTAATAATAATAATCCCCCTGTTTAAGAAAGGAAATAACAGAAAATGCTCCAACTACCGGGGAATAACACTCCTTCCTCATGGGCTTAAGATTCTTGAGAAAATCTTAGAGAACAAATTGCGAGTCATCGTAGAGCCATAGTTTGAAGAGGAACAGTATGGGTTCAGGCCTAACAGGTCCACAACAGATCTAATCTTCAGTGTCCGTATGTTAATGGAAAAATATTGGGAAAAGGGCAAAGATCTGTTTATGGTTTTCCTTGACATTGAGAAGGCATATGCCAGCATTTCAAGAGAAGATATTTATTATCGGAAGTGTGCACAAATGTGGAGAGTACAACAAAAGAAATGAAAGAAGATATGGGAATGCCTGAGATAAAGGAATGAGCCAGAGGGACCGGTGAGAAAAGTTCAGATGCTGTATGAGAACTGTACCAGCTATGTCCGAGTGGGTGACGAACATTCATCCTGGTTCAAGACCGAAAGTGGAGTCCAGCAAGGCAGTGCATTATCCCCATTATTGTTTATCACCATAATGGATGACATAATGAAGAACATCCAGAAAACCTCTGGTGAACTAAATGCAATGGCCTTCGCTGATGATATGATCTGGAGAGAAACTGAGGAACAAGTACAGTCGAGACTCAATGAATGGAAGGTTAAGTTCTAGGAGTTCAATTTCAAGATAAGCAAACTCAAAGCAGTAGTGATGGAAATAAACAGAAAGGGACGACCAGCGAACATCATGCTAGGAAACCATCCACTAGAAAGTGTGGAAAGCTTTACATATCTCGGTAGTGTAATATCTCGAGATACACTAGCCACAAAGGAGGTGGCAGAGTACAGAAGAGCTCTCACTTTTACCAGCAAGTATGAACACTCCCCTCTGATCCCAAAGTACTAGTAAAATCAAAGCTGGTGATGTTCAATCAGTACTTCATACCAATCTTCATACCTATGGTATTGAAATCTGCACCCTCACTAAGAAAGACTCATCAAGATTGCAGGCATCCGAGATGAAGTTCCTTAGGTCCACAATTCAAAAAACCAAACTGGACAAGTTAAGGAATGATATGATTAGGAAGGAAGCTAGGTTGTTACATCATTGTTAGATCGGGTCAGCATGTCCAGACTGAGGTGGTTTAGGCATGTAATGAGGATGGAGCCAACAAGGACAGCTTATGTTAACTTGGAGAGACATGTGGCAGGGAAACTGATGGTGGGAAGACCAAGAATCCACTAGATAGACATTGCAGATTGAGGAAGGACACTAGAGAATGTCATTAACAACAGAACGTATCTCCATAAGACAGAATGGAAGAGGCTCAGTACCCGGGAAACTGGATCTGTAAAATGATGATTATGACTGATCGGATTTAGAATTAAGGGAGCAAAACTGTTTTTCAGGCATAATAATATGGCTGATCGGTTTTACCCCACGTAATTTTAAGGAGCGAAATATTTCCAATTCAGATTAATAAACCTACATTATTAAAATAAAAAACATCAAAAATTGATTGGTTTTACCCCACTTTACGGTAGCAGCTAAGTGGAATGTGAACAAAAATCCAGGATGGCCGAAAGTGTTTTATATTTATGTATCTAGGTTATTCTCCACCATACGCTCATCAAGAAAAACAACTCTTGTACCATAACCTGTTAACAACATTGTAAACAAAGCTGCAGAAATAAAAGTTTTGATAACAAAACAACAATTTAATGATGTAGCACCACAGGTTTTAATAGCAACATCAGTTCAAATCTAAAGCCTTAGCAAACTTCGTAACTGAGCTGTCATTGATTAAGATAGCAGTTTTCCACATGTAATGTTTAAGAATTTCTTAACACTATTTTGAAACACACAATTGACAGTTTATCGAGCTCATCTTTCTTACCAATAGTGTGAAAGAAGGTTGGGATATCCCTTTCAGACCGTGTACGCACAATTGTGCGGGTTCGTATTTTAGTTATCTCTGACCGTATTTGATGTTTTTTCGGCGCTAGACCGGACTGCAGTGATTGTGCAGGACACGTGGCGTGTATTTCAATTGATTTTAGTATGCGCTTGACTGCCAGGGCGAAGGAAGAAGAGTTTAAAAAGCACAGTTGATCGGCGAGATGGCAGGAAGCAGTAGTGCCGAAAGTAAGTATTTATTTATTGCGTTTATATTAATCTAGAAGCTTTACCGAATATCGGAATATATTCAATGAAGTGTGTACATTGGTTAGTGAACGTAAATTTTGAAGCTACACCATCGTACATGATACGAGGTTTTGAGTTTTGACACGCACAATTGTGTGGGTCCTGTTTTTCGGATGTTAGTTTTTATTTTGTAAAATAAACTATCAATATGTGTATTGAGGAGCATTTTAGTCAGTTTTTGACATACAAACAAAAATTCACACCTCCAGTTTTCTTTCAGGTCTGTAGATTTTGAAGGACTGTTGAATTACTGCATACTGAGAGAGGGAAATGTAGATTGGGTCAGTAGATTGACAGGAGTAAGAAGATATTCAGCAGAATTCCCCTATGGGCGGGGGCAGTAGAGTAACCTCGATGTCATTAGAGGAGACTAAAAGGGGCCCCAGAGGATCTCAACTTGGGAGCGTGGGTTGGTGATCGCAGGAACCTGAGCTGATTCCTGACATTATTTCCCCTTGTGCCAGGCTTCTCACTTTCATCTATCCTATCCGACCTCCCTTGGTCAACACTTGTTCTTTTTAGACTCAGACGGTATTAAGTTGCGAGGCCTAGGGGGTCTCTCATTTTCCTGCCCTTCATAGCCCTTGTCTTTGTTTGGCCGATACCTCCATTTTTTGAAGTGTCAGATTCCTTTCATTTTCTTATCTCCGATTAATGTTAAGCCTATATCGAGGATGGTTGCCTAGTTGTACTTCCTCTCAAAACAATCATCACTCACTACCACCAATATTCAGCAGAAGAGGCTGGCGAGGTAATCCAAGTAAATTTAACTGCTTACAACAGCATGAAGGAAGTTCAGGACTGTTAATGCCTACTGGGTTCATCTTAAAAAGAAAAACAGTAAAGAGAAATGTGATTCTGTTTAACTGGCTGTTAGACAAAGTTGATGAGAAAATCAGAGAACAGCTCTTGTTCTTCACCTTGCCCTGCACCCTGATCAGCATGGTTCCTTCCTTAAAGTTTCCAATGTGATAAACTTAGTCGCTATTCACATCAAGGGAGTAATTTTTCCTTTCAGTATATAGTATACAGTATATAGTACAAGTTATATTGCAGTTTAAGTATCTTACCCACTCAGAACCTACACTGGCCAGTCACATTACATTTAAATGTCTGTGCCCTAAGACCTGTTTTTTGATTTGAGAGTGAAAAAGCTACTTGAGAAAAGTATGAGTCTTCCAAGATGGCACATACTCCTTCACATTTGTGATGAACAAAACTCCTGAACTCTGAATCTCCATTAACAAAGATATAGTTACGGTTCCTTCAGTCATTGCAGATCACGTTCACTCTAAGTATTTTTTTTTATTTTCCACCTTGTTGATACATTAGTTGCTTAAGGCAACTTATTGGTTAAGGGCCAGTATTATAATACAGGTTTAAACTGTTGGTTCAGTTTAAACTTCGGTTTATCTCTTAGGGCCGTTTTCCCCACATGAGTTTAAACTAGGTTTATTTTAATCTGGTTTAAGTCTGAGTTTAAACTAACATTCATTTTCTCCATATTGGTTTAAACTTTGTGTCAAGTTTAAACTTAGTTCAAAGTTAAACCTTCTATATTGTTGGTTTAAACTGCTGTTTATATACATATTTATTGAACGAATCAACGACTTCCCGCAATTACGGGTTGCCACAATGGACAAAGTAAAGCATATTAGGATAGAGAAAGTTTTTATCATATAGAAATATAGTGATAATAAGGATTTCTTAGATTATGGAGGTCCGAACAGGTGAGATTTCAGGATTTGTACTGATCCACGTATGGTGGTGGTAACTATTCTTTCAATGCTGTTGATGGGCAGGTCGAACTTTTTCCAGAATTCTACGAACAAGGCAGGTATTGTGCCACGAGCACCAATCATTAGGCCGATAATCTCTACTTCATTCAGCCGGTATTTATTTTTGTAGAACGGAATGGTGGGCGCGTAGATGTTCTGTTTTTCAAGATGAACTTCAGTAGACTGGCCGACATGGTGCTCGAATCAGATAGTCGGATCGATAATGAAGCCTTTCGTGTCGTTATCTTTAAAGGCAATTATGTCAATTCGTCTTGTGCTCCCTGTCGTAGACAAACCGTGGACTTCTTCATATACACGGAAGTTTTTGCTACGGAGTTCTTCTGCAATCAGTGATCTTATCTTGTGGTGACGTGAGTTTCTCAGTACTTCGCCGTAGGGGCAAGAACCCAGGACGTGAGCCAGTGTTTCTTTCTCTCTGACGCATCTGCGACAGAGGTTTCCGTCCTGAGTTCTGCCCGGGATAGTTCGTACTGCAGAAACATTCGATGTCATCTTGATTGCCTCTCGCCATTCGCTACAAGAAAGTCCCTGGTGATGCCTAATCCAATTATTGGCCGGTGTGTACTCTTTATACAACTCTACACCGATCCCCTTCTGAGGCAAAGAGCACCAAGTTGCCATTTCACGATTTCTTAGTTCTTGGCGGATTTTTCTTGGATTTGGAAGGTCACTGCCTTTATTGGAGAATCGGTTAATATCTGTGATGTTGAGGGCCTGTAGACAATGCGTCGTTTCGGATGTCAGATCACGCATCTTTAAAACGTAGCTATTGCTGGCTCGGCGAAGAGCGTTGCATGCGCTTATTTGTTGCAGGTGTACTTCCCAGGTTGCTTTGAAAAGTCCGAGGCCTTTGAATCTTAAATCAGAATACAGAGAACTATCGGGTGTATCCGTGGGTAATTGCAAAATTTCCTTTAGGGAGCTCTTTACCATTTTGTCGGCGGTTTTCAGGAAGCTAAGCGGTACTTGTCTAATTTCAGCGGTCTGAAAAGCATACACGAGAGTGGGACTGACTGCTTTGTTCAAAACAGTGAACTTTTGATCTGCCTTTAACAAAGGTGAGGCTGTAAGAGCATCTAACTTCTTGTGCAAGGTTTTTAAAGAAGTGTTTGCATCAAAGGTGTGTTTCGTTAAAAGTGACACCAAGATATCGAATTTCTTCTCTTTCTTTAACAGTGCTGACCTTAAAATTGTCATGAATATCGAGCACTCCGTCCACGAGTTTCCCCTTTTCAATACATATGCCCACACATTTGTTGGCATTTATCTGTAGACCGATTTCCTGGAACAACGTGATAGCGATGCGTGTCAACTCAAGAGCCGCTTCCTTATTTTTGCCAACAATAACTGTGTCATCGGCGAAACCTATAATACTAAGAGGGGGCAATTCTGCAGAAACTGATTTGCCATATGCTTGTAGTAGGTTTTCTTCTGTTATCTCATCAAAAATGAAATCTGTGGCCAAGTTATACAATGCTGGCAATAATGGTGATCCCTGCATAAGTCCTCTCAACAAGCGAATTGGCTTCGTTTTACCCTTAGTGGTTTCGATCTGTGTTGTATTGTCAGTCTGTAGATTGATGATTAGTTCCTTCAGTTTAGATGGAAGTGGCTCGCCAGCTAGTGTTAGATTTAGGTGCTCATGTCCGATGTTGTCAAAGGCTTTTGATATGTCTAGAAAGATCACGGTAACATCTTGCTTATCTGTCTTTGCTGTCTTGAGGAGTCCTCTGAGAATGGAAGTATTTATAAGGCATCCTGGCTGGTCGTTAAAGCCTCTTTGGTGTTCGCTGAAAGTTACAAAGGAGCGCAAATGCTGATCTAATACCCTTTCAATAACACGTCTAATTACCGAACAGATCGTTACCGGTCTCCAGTTTGACAGACATTCGACATCGCCTTTCTTATGTATCAACACGGTTCTAGCACTCTTTAGACACTGGGGTATTTTGCCTGTTGAAAGCATTCTAGTCGCAATGATTGCTATGATTTCGCATACCGTGTCGTCCCTGATGACACGTACTAAGACACGGTCAGGACCAGGAGCGGTATCTACTGCAATTCGACGTGCTGAGGCGGAGATTTCTTCTTTTGTGATTCTGGGGCTGTACGTTTCATCTAGCTCTACACGGTCTACGTCGCTGATTTTGGAGCAGTAATCATGCCTTATATTGGAATTTTCAATGGAAAATAAATCGGAGTAAGTGGCAGATATTTTGGAAATTTCGACGTTGCAAGATTCGGATTTTGGATTAAGTACCCTCCGCACGGCTTTCCTTCGCTGATTGTAGAACTGAAACTGAGTGAGCTGATAGTCATATTTACGTTTTCTTTCTTGGCGTTCTCTCTTGGTCGCACGTTGTGGATTCGAGGACTTGCTGTATGTTTTACCTTGATGTCCGAGACGTTTTCTCCTGGCTTTGTAATATTTCGTAGCGGGGTGTTTTGGACCAGGTAAGAGATGGATAGAGTTACTCAGAAATTCCGACAACTCCCACACGAGTGTGTCGAACTCAGAATCGTTTTCACTGGAGAACTGAATGAATTTGTTCTTCCATTCCTTTAATTCTGACTGGAAAGTAGTCTCCTCTTGAACAGGATATTGCTGCTCAATGGGAATAATATCATCTTCTGACTGAGATACGCGTTGACTGAAGTTGGTTAACAAGATAGTTCGATGTATTTGTGGATGAGAGCGACTAATGTGAATGTTTACACCTCTCGCTCCTTGAAAATATCCACCACAGTGAGGGCATTGGGTTCTTCGTGTATCGGAATTATCTTCCGGTCTGTTCACAGTATCCTCGTTTTGTTCATCTTGTACATCTTCACTTTCTGTCTCGGAGTCCGAATATTTATATTGTGGTCTAAAATTTCTTCCTAACGAAGACAATATTCCCGTGGAGCCCTTAGAAGTAGTAGGTCGTTCCATCAGGGCGTAGTACTGATTCTCATTCTGGCGTAACCTATCTTTATGCTTCTTTCCCATGTGGACAAGCAAGCCTTTATGAGAAAAGGTTTTATCACAGATAAGGCATTTATTTCTTGTTTCTAAATCGATCTCCATTCTGAATGAGGACGGTGGTTAAGCGAAGTGCCAAAGTATCTGTGATTTTCCTAGCAGAAGGGTTAGTTTTGACTACCGGTACTGCAGCACTTTACTAGAAAACATACTAAAATTAAAACCTATTATTAGCATTAGAAAAATGGGAGAATTTATTGAAGTCTTTGGTTAAATAGGAAATAATTTTGATGTGCAAGTGAGGTTAAGAAGCCACATTCCAACAAAAGTTTACAATCTTAAAAAACCGGATGTAACGGAGTTTTTTTGATGGATTTATAATTCATAAGCGAACAGCAAGGATTGTCTAGTATCGAAGAAGGATTCATTTAAAACGTCAACTGCACGAAATAATGCTATTTTGCTAGAAGCAATGATTCTGGTTGCTTTAAGATATGATTCAGCAGGCATTTTTCTTATTAACAACAAGGACCACAGACCTTAAATTGCAGTCTCCTTATAATATTATATACTGTAAAATACTGTTGGTGGTATGAATACTGCAATGTGAAGCATAAAAATGTTCCTACATAAGTCGTGTAATACATCCGCTCTTCATGCGGTGCCTAGTGGCCGTGGTCGCAAAATCGTTAGCTCAGCGTCGTCCGAATCCGTGACTAGACGGTTCGAATCCAGTTTGTCGAAAATACTTTTACCATCAGAATGTTGACCGGCACGGTAGGAGAGGTAGATTATATACTTATAGGATCAGAAAAACAATAAAGTGTTTCATGCTTACTAGTAAACTTGTAATAGAATAAATTATAGTTAAGAATGTTTCATCGTAACTATTGCCAACATACCAGCAATAGAAATATTAATGCTATAGGGAGAAGAGTATTATGCATACAGTACGACATATTGCAAACTTGGTTATGTTATAAACGAATATGGAATCAAGTAATACATCTCCAAATAATACATCCTCAGTGGTCTGTCTGCTGGATCCAAGGTTTGTGAGATTGATCCCGGCCGAGGGCAATGGATTTTAATAGGAGATAGATCCCGAGCATGCTTGGAATTTGTTTACTTGAAATTCACATGAATGTTGATTTTCTGAAGAAAGGAATACCATAGGCAAATTGCTGAAAGACCAGGATTTTAATATTTCAATGTTCCCGTGTATTCCGTGAGACAATACAGACATCAAAAGACACGTATTAGGCCCACGGTACTTGTTTATGGTAAAGCATGACAGAGAAAAATAAGATACCGGTATAAAAGTGCGTTGCAAGAAATTGTAGACAGCAATAGGTAAAATTATATGACACAACACATCGCACAAATGTAAACAATTTATTTATCAGTAAAGCTAATATCCCTCCGAATTTGTTCTTTATTCACTACGTGCGATAGCATTAATTCGTCACAAACAGCTGATATTACAAAAATGTCAGTCATTGAATTACTTGGTTCTGATTGGCCAATTCCAATCGACCATGCCTTCGACTATTCCTTCAGTGCAGCCAACGTTAGCGCCAATGACAGCTCGCCCGTTTAAACTTTTTTTTTTTGCTAGGGGCTTTACGTCGCACCGACACAGATAGGTCTTATGGCGACGATGGGATAGGAAAGGCCTAGGAGTTGGAAGGAAGCGGCCGTGGCCTTAATTAAGGTACAGCCCCAGCATTTGCCTGGTGTGAAAATGGGAAACCACGGAAAACCATCTTCAGGGCTGCCGATAGTGGGATTCGAACCTACTATCTCCCGGATGCAAGCTCACAGCCGCGCGCCTCTACGCGCACGGCCAACTCGCCCGGTCCCGTTTAAACTAAACGAGTGTCAGAAATTGGTGGAGAAAATGGACGCAAGTTTAAACTAGGTACTAAAGTTAAACAAGTTTAATTTATACCAGGTTTAATTTGATTTGGAGAAAATGGCCCTTAGACGTGTATTATAAAACTTAATCTTTAATGTGCAAATTTATTGTAAATAGGACTTAATGAATGACTTAACCTTGAGACAATCGTATAAAAGATGGCTGAAGATGATTGACACAGCGAGTGAAACATGTCCCAATTAACGTTTGTATTGTAATGTCCCTTTAGGACAATAAACATTCTATGTATTGAATTGCGTGGATAATAAATACAAGAATTATAAATACTAGAGAGAGATTTTCTGACTACTTGTGTGGCTTTCAGTCTTATCGGTTTGTCACCAATTATCTGGTTAGACTAGAGAGCCCTATTCAGGAGGCCTTTCTTCAGGAGTACTTGGTCACATTTTTTAATATGGAAAAGGTTAATGAAACTACGTTGCGTTATGGGATTACCTCCACCCCACACCAGTGGGGATTTTGGGGGAAATGTACCGACTTGAGAATTTCATGTCCCTTCGGCTCTTAAGTCCAAGTAGGGAATGCATATTCTCAGTATTACGTCAAAGAAACTGACATTTCCATCACAAGATAGGCCTGTTAGAATAATTCCGTATTGACGGTTTTCACTTTACAAAGGAAAATTTAATATGTCCTCCTATTCAGTACATACATATCCCCATCATTAGATGGAGTAATAACAGTCAAACATGTTTGGACTCGTAAAGTATCTTTACTTACCCACTCAGTACTTACACTGGCCAGTCGCATTTACATTTAAATGTCTGTGCACTAAGACCTGTTTTTTTTATTCGAGAGTGAGAAAGCTACTTGAGAAAAGTATGTGTCTTCCATGATGACACCTTTGTGAAGAAAAAAGAAAATGGAGTAATACAGGGATCTATACTAAGTGTCATGCTGTTTGGAATCGCCATTTCCTCGAACGTTCAGATAATTGATTTAAATTTTCCTGCCAATGGTTTGAGGTTTGAAAACTTCAGTACTATTGCCAATGAACAACACACGTATCTACTGCTGAATTGGTAAAACTCTCAGATGGTGAGTGCCAATCAGTGTTGTGATGGTTTTTGTGTGACGCAGTCAAAACTATGATGAATTCATATGGAATGTCAAACTGTTAGCCTATTCCCATAAGAAGTTAGACTTTGTTCAGGCGTGCGTGCTTGTGTGTGTCCTGATGTATAGCTTTTGGCTCCCATCATTCAAAAGCTTTACCATGAATTTGATAATTTTTAATTGTAGTCATCAGGCTATTTCAGATTATAGAATGGTATTGAGCAATTATATTTGATACAGTAGGCACTTTAATGTCTTAAGACATCTTTCATGCTTATGCCACGTTAAGATTTTGGTGTGGTTACTTAAGAAGCAAGACTTATGAAAGTCAAACAGACCACTTCGCCTAGTATACTGGGCCGTGAAAGCCTAGGTATACCAAGACATTTTATTAAACAATAAGTTATAAGCCTAATCGGTTGTATATAATGTATATAGTATTTTCCCAATATTTTCTGGTGAGTGCGATAGCTCCTAAATATAACAAAAGTATCATTCAAGTTACCAGACTTCACGACACGCCAGAATGACCTGTTCAACTTGCAGAGTAGGCCTATAGGCAAAAGCTCGAGAAGAATTTCCGTGACCACTGTAAAATATTTATTAAACTACGAGCATAGTATAAGTATCAACTTTTACACTCAAGTCTTTAACCTATTCAGGATTCGGCTGTATGTTTGACTGTTAGGTTAAAACATAACCTAAGATTTGTCTGTCCTTGAACTATTTACTATAGTATACACATCTAGCCCGTTTTTTGACCAGAATAACAAAATCAAAATAGCTTAAAGAGTATTAAGACATAGCAAATCCCAGAGTCTGAATTACATTGATTAATTTTCATTAAGATTACAAAATTATACCTCGTTGATGTGTGTGTGGTGCGACAGAAAAGAGATGTTTTGAGCCGCACCTGGTCTGAAATACTGCCAGGTATTAATATCGAAGATATATTTACGGCGATGTCAGAATATTTTTCCGGCTGAAGGTCCAGGTGAATTTTCTTTTCAAGAATGTATCGACTTTTTAGTCTTCTCTTCCGCAAACAATTGCACGTCTAGGTTTTCTGACGTCATGAGAAATGTAAACGGCATGGAAAGAAGAGGAAATACTTTGTTTGACTTACCGCGTGTGATTGCCGTTAGAATCAAATGGATCGAATGTAATTGTTAGCTTCTTGATAGGTTTTAATGTGATTGAGCGCAATTGTTTTGCGATTGCACTAATAAGACCAGCAGACCTGGTGAAGGTTCCTGAAAACGGTATCGACATGTTAGCAGCACTTGCACTACGAGCGAGGTCTTATGGAGCAAGGTTACCAACAAGCAGTAAACAAATCCGTGTGGTTCGTAGTTCTGTCATGTCTTAAGGCGACCTGTAAAACTGTTTCGGGGAAATCGCTTTGATCAGCCTCGAGATGTTTGAATATTTGTTTTGCCGTACAGTTGGAAATCACATTATTCATAATCTTCATTCAAAGAAGAAGAGCATGAAAATGCATACTGCGACACTAACGAACATCTCTCCTGATTTCCTTGTTCGCCTTCTGGTAAGAACTCGATTCATATTAATTGTTGTTATAATACTGATAGGTTCTCTGTTCTTTACTCCCTGGGTTAATCGAAGTTTAGTACGCTGTTCTCATTGAATGAACCCACGTGTTTGTTTGAATTAGAATCGAGGAGGTGTGCGAAGGTATGTTGGCTGCATGTATACGACGAATTTCAACCAATGAGATAGGTCATAAAATGTCGAATGCTTGACGTCATCAAACGCCATGTTGAGATTGTGAAGAAGAGGTCGCCTAGCTCGGGGGGGAGAGACTGTCGTATTTATTTCTTGTGGGTTATTTTAGTATTTATTTTGACAATTGGTGTTAGAAAATGTACCCTGTCGGGCAGCGTAAGTGCACTTAGTAATATCATATCTTGTTTATTTTAAGTAATTCTCTCTAAAGTGTTTTAAAAAAGGGAAGAATGTTGTAGATTGGCACAGGCTAGGCTTGTAAGGTCATTCTTTGTTTGTGAAAGAAACCCTGATGAGGATGCGGGAATTTCTTGTTGATCACCACTTTAGCATTATTTTGAAAGCGAAATTCTTCTGGTGCTCACGTTTGTGTATTTAAATCCGTCCGACGTGGGGGTGTGTGGTTCGAAGTTTGATGACCTTTGGAGAATTCAGTTTTCCCACGGGCTTTTCCAGTATCTTGGCTTCTCGGGCTGATTCATTGGCTTGAGTGTAGTCACTCGTCTAAGGAATTGACTTGAACATTCTTTTGCAATATAGTAGTAAAACGTAACTGTTTTATGATATAACGGAGATGTCACTCTTGAGAAGTGTTTGGTATATTGAATGTTTAGATTTGTGTGTGTTTGTTTACACGTGTTGTGTGTTATACCTGCTCAACGATGGTGCTATGTAGATTTGACGTTACCTCATTACCAGGAAACTTATATTGAATCATGGAAACGTGGTGCTTGCTATTGGAGTTTTCATTCAATTTTAATGGTTCAAAACGATCATTTCACACTTTTTTCTCACAATTAGGTTATTTATCACTGACTCAGAGACTCCGTTGCTCAGGCGGTAGCGCGCCTGCCTTTCACTCCTGGGTTCTTGGTTCAAATCCCGGTCACTCCATGTAAGATTTGTGTTGGACAAAGCGGAGGCAGTACAAGTTTTTCTCCGGGTACTCCGGTTTTCCCTGACATATTCCAGCAACACTCTCCAATATAATTCCATTTCATCTGTCAGTCATCAATCATAGCCCCAGAGGAGTGCGACAGGCTTCGACAGCCGGCACAATTCCTATCCTCGCCGCTAGTTCGGGGCTTCATTTATTCCATTCCCGACCTGGTCGAATGACTGGAAACAGGCTGTGGCTTTTCATTTTCATCACCGACTAGGAAACCGTTTCTAATGTTTTAAAGTGTAACTAGCGAATATGGGTAATAATAGCTATCACTTGGTTTCTGCAGACTATGTAGCATAGTAGATCAGAGAAGTGAAAAGGGAAAATGAGGTTGAAATGAAAACAGCAGTAGAGTGGTGATTTCTGTAATAACTACTCTATAGTTCAGTATGTAGAAATATTCACAGTTGGCTCAACTGATTTTTGGGAATGATACTGTTGTAGAGCAATTGCATTGAATATGAAGGAAAAAAGTAGTTCACTCCCTCATCTTTTCAATCTTCAAGTATGGACGTGAAACTTGGACTGTAAAAGTCAAAGATAGAAACCAAATCAACACTTTTGAAATGTCGTGCTGGAGAAGGGTGTTCTCAATACCATGGACTGCCAGGTGAGCAAATGATTCTGTTATCCAGAAGTTGGAATACAAGACAGATTTAAACTTCAGTGGTGTTCACGCAACATTAGTACCATGGTTACCGCTCGTATCGCTGATATCTACGTGCGGTATGACTGTCCTATGTTTATTTCTCGCAGATGACTCGCAGGCGACGTGATCTAGCGAAGCACAATGCTACCAACCACTCTACTTAGGAACTAGACCGTCAGAGAGCAAAGGGGGTCTGGGGGCATAAGCCCCCATGTTAGAGCCGGAAAGCGGCCTTATGCCTCTAGTTACCTGAGGAAACGCCATTGGTCTGCACTGGTTATGGTAGGGCGTGGACAAGGCCGTACTTTTTTACTTCGCGGGTTGGCAACGCTATGTGCTTCTAATCACTAATGGCAATGACGTAACAACGCATTTTACGACAGCTAATAGCAATGCGCGTAGCCAATCCAGCAATGGAAAATGGCGTGCGTTACTCTTCGTTAGGTTACAAAAGTAAATGTACTTTTTGGGGTGGGTTAGTGGGTCCCTGGCCATGGCAATGGACACATCTCTTCTCTAAAAGGAATTCCACGTAAGTTTTGCATGTTTTATTGTACATCGCCTCCTTATAAAGCTTGCGTGAATATGGCTGAAGTTTTACCCAAGATAGTCTAGCCAAATTGTCTACCTACCAGAAAATCCTGCAATTCTGTGGTCTCATTACAAGGAGAAAGGATAGCAACGTGGAGAATTTAAATGTTCAAGCAAAAGTTTATGGCAAAAGAACAGTAGGACGAGTCTCAAAAGGATGGGTTGATCAAATAAGATGGCCATGAAGATGCAAGATCGCACGGATTGGCATCAACTTATAAGAGAAGCAACGAAACCCTTGGGTCATGATGCTCAGCCATGATTTAACGACTAGAGAGAGTGGTATAGTGTAGACCATCAGTGTAAAGTGTAACTAGCGAATATTGGTAATAATAGCTATCGCTTGGTTTCTGCAGCCTATGTGGCATAGTAGATTAGAGAAGTTAAAAGGGAAAATGATGTTGAAATGATTGTAACGGCTAAAGAGAGAGAGAGAGTGGTGTAGTGTAGACCATCAGTGTAAAGTGTAACTAGCGAATATGGGTAATGACTTGCTTGGTTTCTGCAGGCTATGTGGCATAGAACTCCCGCAGGACTGAATTCTTGCGCCTCGGTATCCGGAAAACGTAAAAGTAGTTATGGGGCTTAAAGCCAATAACATTGATTATTAATGTTTGTACTGTTGCTGCTTGTATTGGCTACATCTTTAGGGTGAAAATCACATTGCAGCACATTGATAGAAGCTTGCCTTTGGATATATTGGCAGCTGTATAATTTTTTTGCAGATATTATGAAAATTAATTAAAATTAAACTTTCATAGTCCAAGAGAGCTTTAGACCACCAGTGTTCATAGTGAAAACTAGATTGCAGGGCTAGTATAACATACAAGGAATAATAAATGTTACGTTGGCTATGCCTTACTGCCTCAATCCACTGGTAATGTATATTATAAAATATTCCTCTTGCAATATCAAGTACAGTAAATGGTAATATTTGTCCTTGTTTTTCCTGTGGTGGTGCAGCAATTCCAGAAATGCCTTGTAGGGAATTCAGTTTGCATGTATCTTTCATCATTTCATTAGCTGCCTACCCCAAAACTTAGAGGACTAATAGGGCTAACCATTGCACTTTGGAGGTGAAGTACAGATCAGATAAGGGAGTGCTATCTAAAAGAATTTAGGCATTTTCTGTGTGATAACTTATCAGTGATATGTCATTTTTGGTTGCCCAGTGTAATCTAGAGATATCCTCAAATGTTAAAGAATATATCTAATAAGATTATGAGCACATATAAATAAAATGCCAGTGATTGAGGTTTTTGCCAGCACAATTATTTTTATTTACTGGTGGGAAGAAAACTATTCAGCAACTTGCGTGGTTGATACCTGAGGGATGAGTTTCTTGCAGACAAGATTGCTGTTCTGATCCTAGCCAAGTCTGATGGGAACATGCTGTAGCTCATAATTTCTTTCTGTGTCAATTTATAAAAGAATCCATGTGTTCAACTCTAACTCTCTCAGATGGTTGAGGCTGGCCTTCTGACCCCCAACTTGGCAGGTTCGATCCGGGCTCAGTCCAGTGGTATTTAAAGATGTTCAGATACTTTAGTCTCATGTCAGTAGATTTACTGGCACATAAAAGAACTTCTGCAGGACAAAATTCTGGCACCTTAGCATCTTCAAGAAAACCACCAAAAGTAGTTAGTTAGATGTAAAAACAAAAAAATAATTACTAATAAATAACATTGCTTTTGGAAGCACTTAATTGCTATGGGACCATATGTGTATTGAAACAAAATGTCAAAATTGACAAAGAACTGCTTGGTTTTCAAATTGCTTGCTGTAATTTCTGAGTAATATTCTAAACTAGTGTGTGTTATTCTACTCAGACTACTGCATGGACAAAATTAATCACTGGAATTGTTTAAATTGATAGTATGCAGTATTTTGTATGAGCGAATAATTAAACATGTTGAATGTTGTATATAATTATGATCTTAATGTTTGACTGTTATAGCTGGGATGAATATTTTGTAGAATGAGTAAGAGAATATTTTTTTCAGCCCCTCCTGCAGGACCTGCTGGTGCCCCAGGGCCTGTGGGCCCTCCTGGGGCTGTGGCAGTCCCCCCGGGCGCTATGGGTCTCGTTCCTCCACAACAACCCCCTCACCAACCACCACAAGCTCCAGAACTGCCAAGTAAGTAACATCTATAGACTCAACATTAAACTTATGTATGATGGTTTCATTATCCAGGGAGTTAATGTACACCTAGCTAGAATCCATAGATCTATAGATTATTCCATAAATGAGGAGAGTAATTTGTGTCCTGATACTGTGAAAGTAAGCTACAGTGATGAGTGGAATTAAAAGTCCATCTAGCCCAAAGCTGTGGATCATTTCCAAGATTCAGTGGATAGTGTTAATGTACAAGATTTACAAGACACAAGTAATCTCGCTTAATAGATGCTAGTTTGTTCACTGATGCAGCTGAATCTGATTTGGCAAAGAAGCAAACCGTCTCCATTTCTGATATCAGGAATTCTTTAGCCAAAAGGGTGAATTCTACCACGTCCAAAGAAGGAACTTGGATGTAAAAAATTATGATTTTTCACAATACGCAAATGATTATGAAACGAAAATATTTGCCAAACGTTACCCCTATTTTTCCATGGTAGCCATGTTTATGACATCATAGTTCATAGTCAGTACATCCCTTCAGTTTGTTTATGAAACTATGACATCACAAGCCAACATCTGACATTTAAATTTGCAAAAAAACACAAACCAAGCACTCAAATGTATTACAGTAGAAAATGATCATTTCACAAAACTGACACTGATGATATAAATTCACCATACAATAAAAAATATCAAGTTTGAGAACGAGAAACTTTTGGAGAAACAGAGTTATTAAATAAAATGCCGAAATATGTACTCCAGCCCCGTACTGTAGTTTTGTCCGGTATTGCACCATCAGCTGGGTGTAAGACATGAGCTTCTGTGACATCAAACACATGGGTGGAAGTATTATCTGCGCACTTTTTAGTGATAGATTTACACCCTAGTGCTGAAGTGGTCGACTTCGGTTATCTTCGAGATTCGTATGGGCAACCTTTGAAACAAACTAAGAAAAGCTTATCATCGCTTTGCGACATCTGGCGTACACTTTAAGTACTCGTACTGTTGTTATTTACACAGCAAAGCCAAACTATAGAATTCATGCTAGGAACACGTTTCGCAATGGGAAATGTTATATAGTATTATATATTGTGTGTGTGACACAGTTGTTTGCTTAAAATAATAAAGGTTTATAAAATTCATATCCATCGATCATATTATCGATTCAGTTCAGATTTCATTTCCATTCAGTTGGCGGTATTAACAGAACCCTTCTTACTTCTCCAACGAGTACAAAAATCTATCACTAAAAAGTGCGCAGATAATACTGAGCTCATACCACGAATAAAATGGCGAGGTTGGGAAAATAGCAAACAAGGATAAACAGGGGTCTAGTGCTACACTCACTAAAACATCACTAGTTTGAATAAATATATTAAATGAAATCAATTAAAACACACAATCACAGTTGGAGAAAATAACTTGCATCATTAAAATTAGATTGGAAATATATCAAGCAAGAAAAATTATAAGAAGTAGTTAATCAAGCTTAATTCAAGTTGTAACAACGCTTTAAATCAACACACAACCTCTCAGGTCAATTCGTGATAAAGATGATGATGATAGTAATATTTAAGCCCCACACAAATTAATTCAACTAAAAAATTGTTAAATTTACAAATGTTTGACACCAAAACATTAGCAATGTCTGACACCAAAACATTAGCAATGTCTGACACTACCGTGACACCTATCATCATATTACCCCAAAACAGTGAGCAGACGCTCCTGTAATTTTAATTGGTGGTGATCAAATGTTAGATATTAAATCCCATGTTCACTGTCTTTTTTGACCAATCAGAAGATCTACATGTAATATTCCATAACAGAAGTTCAACAGTGCAAACATTAAATAAAACTTGGGAGTTACATAATGGTAATTATTATTATTATTATTATTATTATTATTATTATTATTATTATTATTATTATTATTATTATTATTATTATTATTATTATTATTTTTATTTCCCTTGTCACACACCAAGGCCCAAGGTGAAGTACAATTTCAATAACTTGGTTTTAAACAGAGGTCCACACCAAGTAGTTTGAAAAATTCACGCCAAAATAATATTAAATACAACACTCACATTTTCAATCCATGTTTGTTTACATCCAATTCACCCTGTTTTATATATGAGGGGTTACCAAAAAAAGGATTATTTTTGAAAAGCTATGTATTTTCAAATTTTTCAAATAAACACTAGCTACGAATTGCTCCAAATGGGCCATAGCCTTAATCGTAGCATCGTCAGCATCACTTGCACTTATCACAGAATTCAACACGGCTAGAGCAGCAAGCATATCATTTTTCCGCGGAATAGTTGCCGCCTGCGTCGTGTTTTTGTCGTTTTCAGCATCTGATCATCGTCCCGCTCTTCTGAAGTAGTCTCCGCATGGTCTTTGCCGATACACTCGGCGAAAGTTTACCGAATCAGACTTTTGCTGTAATTCTTCACATTCATCTTCATTGTCGTCTTCTTATCCTTCTTCTACTTCATTTAACGAACCAAAACCACACTTAACGAAGCAGTTTTTGATAGTCGATGAAGGAATAGCATCCCAGGCAACTGTCGCACTCCGCATTGCATCCATCACGTCCACTTGCTTATTTCTCCCGTCTGTATATTTACTAGCGGCTCCACGGAGAGATTAACGCACCGGGCACGATTCGGAGATGAAAGTATACCTTGATCTAGGGGCTGCAAGTAGTTCGTAGTGTTGGTTGGCAGAAAAAGAAAACTCACATGTTTTAAAATTAAATTATGTTTGTGTGCAGCACACTGATCTAACAACAGAAGTACTTTTCTGTCCTGGCATGCCATTTTGCGCTCAAAGCATACCAGCCACTCCTCAAAAATTTTGCCTGTCATCCTGGAATTTTTAGATGCCCTGTATTTGCACGGAAAGTGCCTGGTTCCCTTAAAACATCGTGGCTGCTCGAACCTGCCTATGACGAGGGGAGGAAGTCTCTCTCTTCCGTCTGCATTGGAACACGGAAGGACTGTGACCCTATTGTTGTAATATTTCCCGCCATGGCACTTCTCTCCTTTAAAACCATAATTCCGTTTGGGCTCAGCATTACAAAACAATGCAGTCTCATCGGCATTGAAGATATTGTTCAGTGCATACGAATCGCTAGTGTTCACTGATTCTGCTTCTCCGCACACTGCCTGCCGCATTATATTGTGCCGTTCCTTAAAACTCTGAAGCCACCCGTTTCAGCACTAAAACTCCAGCCCCATCTTGGCGCCAGTTCATTGCCCTCCCGTTAATAATCTTGCCATCAACAGGGATATTGTTCGCTCGATCATGCCGAAACCACTCGATCAATTCCACATCCAAATCACCCTGCATTTCTTGAGCTTGTATGCTTTAACGATTTTTTAAGAAAGTTGAAAGCGTAGATACAGTAATTCCAAAGTCTTCAGCTATTTAGTTTTTTGTCCTTTGTTGACCTCCCTTATAATTTTCATCTTTTCGCTCAGTGTCTTGAAAGAATACTGACGCTTAGCCGTCTCGCAACACAGAAAGGGAACGCCTTAAACTAAAATACCATAATAATAAACTAAAATGCAGTATAAATACAATAACTTTGAAGTTTATAACTGCACACTAAAACTTAAAGTAAAATAAGTAACTACAAGAATACAAAAGAAGTATGATTTCACTTGATCTAGGCAACTCTGAAGCACGCACACTGTAGGCACACGAAAGTCAAAGTTTGGAACGATACCCCTGCACATTCCGGAGGACGTGTTCTATTGTGACGCGGAAAATTTTCAAATTAAAATTACGCTAAAATATTATTTTTGGTTACGTGAACGATGTTGATCCAAGAAATATCACTGTAATATTTGTCACAAACGAAGGGTAATCATTGATTTACTCAAATAAAGTCTCAAATCCCAGGTTGATTAAGAAATACATAGTTACTAGCAAGAAATATGTATACGTATTTACTGGCTGTAAATAGGAGTCCATGGTGTTGCATTCCGCTGCTTGTGCCGTCTTTTGTTTCTTGAGTTCCAGGGCTGACACCGATGAATGGGAGTGCTATGTCTGCGATTTTTGTTATCTTTGGCCGTATGTCTTGCATTCCGCTGCAGGTGCCGTCATCTTTTTTTTTTTTTCTTTTTTTTTTTCCTTGAGGTCCAGGGCTGGCACCAACTAGCTCTCTTTCTAGCGAATAGGAGTGCGGGTATTTTGTTGAAAAATTGCATGATCCCTGGACCAATAAATTGTTTAATGAATCAGTTAATGCACATGAAGTGACAGCCCATCAAATTGCATCGAATGAGAAAAATTAATAAAACGACACCAAAGAACTTCAATGACCAAAGACATCACAGACGACAGTTTTGGACGAACAAAACACTTACGGAAGCGCTGCGATGTAGTAGAAATAGTTGTTGTAAGGCAGTAAAGTATGTATTCTCTAAAATAAAATATTTCGTATTATTTCTTAATCAACCTGGGATTTGAGACTTTATTTGAGTAAAAGCAGTTACTATCTCCCATTTGTGACAAATATTACAGTGATATTTCATGGATCACATTCGTTCACATAACCTTATTTTTAACAAAATGAAAGACAATTTCAAATTAAAAGTCTGAATTTCAATACTGGGACCGACGTTCTTCGAATTACGCATTATCCGTATTTCGAATTAAACAAGTTAAATAACATGCAAAACCATACCTCGTGTTTACGGGAACAAGTGATTCTTTGAGTTAGGCGGCATTTCGAATTACCGAGGTTCTACTGTGAAATTGGTGAAAAGTAGCAGGCTGTGAATTTATATATAACAACTTTAGTAACTGCATCATGCTTCATAGCAGCTGAAAGGTTTTGTTTGTATGTGGGTGTGAGTAACATTGGCGATAGTTCTGAAACTCATAGAATTGTGTGACGAATTTGGAACCGATTTAGTATTTTAGTGGTGTTTGTAAGGAGTTCAATTAAGAAACAATATTATCAGTCTTTTAGGGAGGCATATTCTGCTGAATTTCCTTGTTTTATACAATCACAGAAAGGCAAAACAACGTTTCTCCCGGAGCAAAAACAGAATTAGTAAATCATATTAAATCTGTTCAACACGTCTCCAATACAAAATTTAAGGATGGCAGTCAGAAAATTAATTCGTATTTTACCTCTTCTGGAGCCGACCTTGACATAGTAATTCTTGTTCACTTTATTTTTAAGTGAACATAATATCCTGTTAGCTGAGAGCCTCTGTGGCTCAGGCGGCAGCGCACCGAGCTCTCACCACTGGGTTCCATGCTTCATATCCCAGTCATTCCGTGTGAGATTAGTGCTGGACAAAGCGGAGGCGGGACAGGTTTTTCTCTGGGTACTCCGGTTTTCCCTGTCATCTTTCATTCCAGCAACACTCCCCAGTATTTCATTTCATTTGTCATTCATTAATCATTGCAACAGGCTTCGGCAACCGACACGATTCCTATCCTCGCCACTAGATGGGGGCTTCATTCATTCCATTCCTGACCCGGTCAAATGACTGGAAACAGGCTGTGGATTTTCATCCTGTTAGCTGCTGCCGATTATGCTGGTGCTCTGTTTAGGAAAAAAATTTGGCTGTGGTTGTACGAAAACCACACACATATAGAAAGAAATGGCTATGGATTCAAGAAGTGAACTTGTTGGTTACATGCAATGTGAACCATTTCCTTTAGCTACTGAGGCTGCTCGTCCAATGCAAGCGACCTCGAATGGCCAACTCCACGCGACTACAGCCGACAAGAGGTGACAAGTGATAGATCCCCCTCGAATGGGATTTGCCGTTTGTAGTCGCCAGTACACTACAGTTCCAACTTTGAAAGTATTGAGTTCGACTTAGAACTGTAAGATTCTCAAATGAATAAAAAGTCTTATCATAAATGAAATGTTATACAAAGGTCGAACCACATATAATAATTATTTAACTCAAGATGGAATCTTGAAAGTCCTTTGTTTTACTTAGCCCTTTCAGACCTGAAAGAAAACTGGTGGTGTGAATTATTGTTTGTACGTCAAAAACTGACTAAAATGCTCTTAAATACATAGGGCCGATTGCAGAAACGATGACTAGTTTTAAGCCTTAGACATTGTCTACCTAAACAATGTCTAATAAATCATTCACGATCTTCCATTGCATAAACAGTGTTCAGTCGATGTTTAACTAGACATCCCTTAAAGTTTCAATTTTGGTTTGAAAATGGAGACAGAAGTATCTTTCATTCAACTCTTTGCTTGTCGCAACCAATGAAATTCGTCGGTGCGTGCGCCGAACGTCAGTCAGCTGTTTGTCTTCGTACACATTACTCAAATATGGCTGAGCATGACTTGCCCACAGATAAGAGTATCACTTTCGGTGCAAATTAAATCTCATAATACTATCGACACAAGCGACACGCCACCGTACGGGGAAGTGTAGCTTTCATTATAGTGTTGTTACAGTGAGTGTAATCTACTCATAAATACGGTAGCTTCGACGAAGGTAAGATGAAGCAATAGTAATGTGTAACCGAGTGTGTTGTACGGGCCATATAGATCGTAGATTCGAAACGCATCATCGGCAGCCCTGAAGATTGTTTTCCGTAGTTTCCCTATTTTTACTCCAGGCAAATACTAGGACTGTTATTATGGCCACGGCTCTTCTTCCCCAGTCCTCTTTAAACGATAATCACCACCACTTGCCTTTTCCTATCTGATAGTTGCATAAAAACCTGTGCGATTGTATATATATAAAAATCCCATACAACCTGCTTTTTAGTTTTCACAATTATGTGTGTTTACTTGGCAGTAAATATAAGTGAATCTCTCCCGGTGACAGCCCTCAGACGATCGGGACACGTAATTGTGGTATGTATGTAGTTGAAGTGACCTATAATTCCATGGGAATTACCCCATGTATATAACAAAATATATTGACTGCCAAGAATTGTATTCAAGTTGACAGTAACCAGACTGTCACTTTGTCAGTCTCAAGAAACAAGTGTCTCGTAAAGCGAAACCTTATTTTATGATTATCTCCCCGTGCATGTCAAACGAATTGCTGCGATTTAGCAGCGGGCGACCCACAGAGAGGGCGTCAGACTCAACATGATAATACAAATTACATATTTCATGGTACATAACCTCTGATTGTGCTTCACTCCTGTCATTTGAGGTTAAGCAGTGCTCTCGGCAGTGTTTAAACATGACCGGTTGAACATTGGTTTTAGACAGTGTCTAAGTGATAAATAACGTCTCTGCAATGCGGCAGCCATACTTAGGCATTGTTTAACCATAGACATCGTCTAAATGCTGTTTCTGCAATCGGCCCATATATTTTTAGATTATTCTACAAAATAAAAATTAACATCTGAAAAAAGCACCCGCACAATTGTGCGTGTCAGGACTTACTTCACTACTTACAAAGAAGAAAAATTACCTCAATGCATGTGAATCTACATATGTACATGATCAAATGTTCTATTTTACAGTGGGGAATAATTTAAACAAATCTTCGTTCAAACACAAGTAAACGTTAATTTTCTACACTGAGGAGGAGTTTTGCTATAACTGCCTTTTTGGCAGCAGCAGCTTGTCGTCAGACCTGAAAGAAATCTGGAGGTGTCAAAACGTCAAAAACTTATTAAAATGCTCTCAAATAAATGTTTTTACAGTTTATTTTACAAAATAAGAACTATCGGCTGAAAAACAGAACCCACACAAATGTGCGTGTCAGGACTTCATTCACTACTTGCAAAAAACAAAAAGATAAAAAAAATTCAACTCAGTACATGTGAATGTGCACATGTACATGATCAAATGTTCTATTTTACAGTGTGGAATGATTTTAAACAATTAAAATCTTTTACATTTCTCATGTAGAGTACGAGTTTTTCTTTCACAGTCCTTTTTGTGACAGCAACCAGCACTCCTGCATGCATTGCCTGTACCTCATGGTATTACGTACGATGTTGTAAGTTCACATCTTATGGTTGCTACACAATCTACGCACTTCGTTGATTTTATTCTGATATCAGTAAAGCTTTTAGATTAATATGAATGCAATAAATATTTACATTAGGCATTACTGCTTCCTGCCATATTGCTAATGAACTGTATTTTTAAACTCTTCTTCCTGCCGTCTGGTGGTCAAGTACTAAATAAAAACGGCTGAAGTACATGCTACGTGTCCCGCACAAGCACTGCAGTCTGGTCTAGCGCCAAGAAAACGTCAAATAAGCTCAGACATAAATACGAACACGCACAATTGTGCGTGCACGGTCTGAAAGGGTTAGAGTAGGAAGATTCACAATTTAAATAAAAGGTTTTGTCACAAATTATATTATATAAATATAAAATAAAAATTGAAAAAGGAAAATGGTTGAAAACAACATGACATTTTTAAAATTTTACCATTTGCTTTACATCACACTGCACGGATAGGTCATGTGGCGACGAGATAGGAAAGGGCTGGGAGTGGGAAGGAAGTGGCCATGGTTTTAAGTACAGCCCCAGCATTTGCCTGGTGTGAAAAAGGGAAACCATTAAAATCATCTTAAGGGCTGCCGACAGTTGGGTATGAACAAAACGCAACAAGTAGAGACTGTTGTAATTAGAAATTTCTGTTGAACTCTTCTTACGTGAATCTTACTGATGGATGTGAACCTTCGTTATTTTTGTATGTTGTACTGATATCTTAAATTACATTCTTAATTCGAACTTTGATTCTTTTGAATATTCAAAGCTTCTTAAAATTCATATAACTTACTATCGATTCTCACTTAAACGTTTCAAAGGCGTTATTGTCTCCCTGAAGTGTGGCATTTTGGCTATTCTTGGTCTTTTGCATTCAGAATTTAGTTTCTGGATGTTTCTGGCCACATCAGATATTAATCAAAGAACTGGGGGTCATTCATCAAATCCTCCACCAGATGATGGAAACTCCCTTTGGCATAGCCAAGTGGGTGGTTAGAACTCTCCTCCCCCCTCATGGACGTTTTACAAAAGGAAATAAAAGGAAACTGACAATAAACAAGTGAACGTCGACTCAAAGTGTTGGCTCTTTTGAACATTCACAGAGACAGATTTGTAAAACCAACAGATCTCTTGAATTTATTTTCTAAGAAGCCTTGAAAGTTGGGTTTTATATTGTAATACATACATACCTTTGGCTGAAAACTGTTGACCTTGATTATACTGTTCATGTTCTGTATTTTAATGCAAGATTTTGTAGTGTACTGCAATCTGAATATGAACATAATTTCACTTGTACCATTGTTCCCATAAAGACACTTATGCATGAGCACACTACACACTCACAAGCACCTTCATTAATAATAATTATAATAATTTTGTAACTATAATCCCCCCCCCCCAATCGGTCGATTCTGGCTACGCTGCTGGCTAGTGTTAACACTGACGTATTCTTTTGCGATTTTTCCTCTGACGCCTCATTAGGTAGTAAATCTTCTAAAAGTAAAACCTTATCATCCATCTCACAGAACCTTTAATGATCTTAATAGCTTGACAACACCTTCTACAGAAACTCTCACACAGACCTGTACGGACTACAGACGCCAACTGACAGTCGCGTGAAGTCTCCTGCAGTGGGTGACCCCAGTCACGTATAGTCGCATGAATCAGTCACCTGCAGTCGCCTCATCTCATAATCGCGCGCAGTCGCTTCCAGCGGAAGAGCAGCCTGATGGGAACAATAATAGTGATTCTCAGCTTTACTCTGTTTCGTGGCAAAGCAGGAAAAGATAAGTCAGTGTTGTCTCTCCCAGCCTTGGTGGGCGATTCAGTGGGATGTAATATTGGTAATTTGGTAATTTCACAGCTAGAGTGTTACAAAATACCAATTCAAAATTGTGTAGCGTTCTGTTCCGACAATGCTCCAGTCATGATTGGAAAGAATGGAGTTGCTGCTGTTTTAAGGGAAGCACAGTCACCTGTCTACGTACTGGCTTGCTCATGCCATTTGATTACAGACATAAATATATTCATATTTACACTTCTCTATTACAGAATTTGACAAACAAAAATGAAATACTTTGGCTAATTGCGTGGGTCTCGTGATGTTGAAGGAACCACATTGTCGGCCATCTGAAAAAAATAAAAAAATAAAAATAAAATGATAACAAAGCATCATGATGCAGTCAAAAATGATTACTGCACGTTCTTTCAAGTTACTTATAAATGTGATTTTGGAATAAATGACAATTAGAAGTTCTTTCGTGTTATACACGTATATGATTCAAGAATAAACGACAATTACAAGTTCAGTTCTTTTACCGACATATTGCAATAGTGGAATTTATTTATTTCAAAAGCGGAATCGCTCGTAATTCTCTTGAAGAATTAATAAACAGAAAATGCAGTGTCTTACCTCGCATTGAAGTGGTCTTGCTGCTCGAAGATCCCATAAATGAATGATGACATATGACGACAACTCTGGAGAGGAAATACACGGGAAACGGAATACGCATGCACAAATATGGCTACGGATGAATCTGCTAGTAGACTGGACTTACTCGATGTGCGGGGTGACAATTAGAGCCTTTCTTACCGTGTGAGAAACCTGTGATTCATATTTCCTAGCAACTGTCCTATGACGTGCTAGCCGCGTGCTCCGCGTGTGCTTATAAAGTAGCGTCACACGCCCAGTGCGTGATCTGCACTGAACGTGTTAAAGATGAGGTGCTTGTTAATGCTCAGTGTGCATCAACTACTAGCTTAACATAATTTATGATCCCAAAAGCTGAGCCTGGTAGTTCCAAAGACCATGTCAAGAGGAAAGCTACTGAGTCGTCAGAATTGGTTGCTCCCAAAAGATTTGAATGTGTTTCAAAATCTGACACTCCTTTGCTAAAGAATAAGGAAAAATAATTTTTGTTTTATGGTTCTGTCATCAGGCTTAAATAAGACACAGTGTGCCTTCCTGTATGCTGTCATTCCTTAATTTGAGAACCTTAATTCTACACTTCAGAATGCTTCCCCTCACATTCATAAACTACTAGAACTAATGATGAACTTGTTAAAGCAACTGCTTTCCAGATTTGTTAAACCAAAAGTGATCAAAAGTTCCATACCATTACTTCTGCACAGCATGTGATTATATTATTAACAAGTTCACTCTCAGTGATGAAGTACTGAAATGCAAAGGTTTCAAAAATTGAAGATGCCCGGTTTTCTTCTGTACAATTCTTTATAGAAAGATTTCCATCATTGCTGCTGAGGAAGGACAGCGAGTCTGTTGAGGATGCAACGAATGTACTTCAGAACTAGTTAGTAGCTCTTCAGATTGATGACTGTGCTTCTGTTGAGGGTGAGAATCTGACTGATGACACCAAATGGGCTCGCTTGATGAACGTGCGTGGAGCTGATGGTGTTCCTAAGTATGATAGTATCCAGTGCGAGTGTAAACGTATATTCAGCTTGGTGAAAAAGAACCAAAATCAGTTTATGTCCTCAGTGTCAAATTAAATTCTGATTCTATTTCTGTTTTGCAAACAAGAAGTACTGGTCCATGTTACTTGTAGTTTTCCTCCAGAATTTCTGAAGAAAGCAAAGAAAGCAACTCATCTCCATCTGTCCTCTCCAACTTGTGATGGATAATAGCCTGCATACTGTGAACTTGGCAGACTGTTGTAAATAAGTGTACATGTTTAGTTTAATTTTGAGCTTACATTCTTATTGTGACTAGTACGTTTAAAGTGCAAAAAAACACTGTGTACTGCGTGAACTGTTCCCAATGTTAAGTGAAAACAGATGAATACTCATCAAGATGTAACTTTGTGTAAGTATTTAATTTCAGGGGTAATCATAACATGTATTTGACTTGTATTAGTATTGTTTGTAATCTCCACGTCTTGGCCGTCCTTTTTCACAATGTCTCAAGACTTTGCGATGCATGCGCGTGCTGTTAAAATTTTTCTGCTTTAGGATCTACCAGATTTCTCTTTTTGAAAGTTGGCAGGTATGCTAGTTGTACTTCCTTTTCAAACAAAAATCGCCACCAACACACTCATATTCGGGTGAACAGGGTGGATGGAGTGTAGAAGACAATTTTTCACAGTTGGTTTCTTTACAGCATAGGGGGTTATACTTTGTTTAGGTGTGTGTTGATATTAATTTATCACCATTTGTTTTGTAGTTTTTGTTTAGGATACCATTTCTTATAGGTACATGTGTATGTGTAAATTCAGGTAAATACAGTGAGAACTCTTGTATTTCCACTGACACAATGCCTTTTCATACTGTTATTATTTTACGTTTATTGCCGATACTTTATTTGAAGGCATGCCCAGAAAAACAGGTTAACCGACACTTGTTTAAAATGGAGAAAAATTAAGTTTTGTGAATGAGTCTGGAAAAATATCAGGAACTACCTGTATTCATTTTTGTGGACATAAGGCGCAAGCACATATTTTATTGCAGACTTTCTTTAATAAGTCCAAAATAAGACAATATCAATAATGAATGGAGGACATCACTAAACTTCTTCGATCCTTCACAGGGCTACCTCCAATATTATAAATAATGTTTATATTTCTTTCTAATTCAAAAATAATAATTTTTTCTTTCATTTAACATTTTTGAACATATTATACCAAGATTGTTGCACTTCATAACTGTATTTTGCTAGCTGCCTCTGTGGATCCGTGGTAGAGTGTCGGCCTCCGGATCCCAAGATAGCGGGTTCGAACCCGGCAGAGGTAGTCGGATTTTTGAAGGGCGGAAAAAAGTCCATTCGACACTCCATGTCGTACGATGTCGGCATGTAAAAGATCTCTGGTGATACATTTGGTATTTACCCGACAAAATTAATTCAATCTCAGCCATAGACGCCCAAGAGAGATCCGGTTTACTCTAGGTCCGCTAGATGGCAGACAGAGTAAACCGGAACGTCGAAATTGACGAGCAGACAGCCAGATGGCGTCAAATCGAAATGTCTGCAAAACGGCAGCTGAGGCCATACGATTATTATTATTACTGTATTTTGCTCAGGAAATTTATGGTTGAAGATGTTATTTAACAGTGATCATTATCATCAGAAAGTATCCTCAGGAATGTTCTCTGATTCTGCAACAGATTTAATGTTTTGGTAGTCTTCTTCGTCCATTCCCTTCTCCAGATTTTCTCCCTCCACCTTACTCGATCTTTCCACAATTCCTCTTTTAGTACTTTATTGCTATCGATTCCTCTATTTGCAATACAGTCCACAACATAACTCCTCCATCTCATTCTAGGCCGTCCCCTTGGCCACTTTGCAGTCTCTGTATCCATGAATGTTCTGTTCGGTATTCTCTCTCCTGGTATTCTCATGTGTCCAAACCATTTTAGCTTTGCTATATCAATCTCTTCTTGAAGTTCACACACTCCCATGTTTCTGCTTATTTCCTCATTTTGTATTCTATCTTGTCTTGTCTTTCCCTGTATGCTCCTCAAGAACCTCATTTCAGCTGCTTGTATCTTACTTTGGTTCCGCTTAGTCAACATTCAGGCTGCTGAAGTATAGATCAGTATAGGTTTATAATAGGACGAGTATAAAACCTCCTTGAACTTCATTGGCACATCTTTGTTCCATGCAATGTCTCTCACAAACTGGTAGAACTTGCAGACTGCTGTATTCTTAAATCAGTTTCTCCATCCAAATTTCCATCTTGTGTCATCATGTCGGCCAAATATTAAAAAATTTTCAATACTTCAAGAGGTTCATTTCCTATTTTTATCACTCGCCTGGATTTTCTGTTACCTCTCGTTATGATCAAACCCTTGCTTTTTGCACTACTAATCTTCATTCCAAAATTTCTTATCTCGTCACTCCATAAATCAACTAGTGTCTGTACTTCCTCTTCATTATCTCCCCAAACTACATCATCAGCAAAGAGCATAGACTTTACTTGCTCGCCCATCATATTTCTTGGATATTATGTAGAATTCTATCCATGATGATAGTGAAGAGTAAGGGAGACAATACACTTCCCTGTCTTAAGCCGGTCTCAACTCTTAACCATTCAGTTTGACCCACTTTGGCTGTAACACAGCTTTTACAATTTTGATACAATGCTATTACCATCTGCATTGTTTCATTCCCAATCTGTGCCTCTGAATGTTTTTCACACCAAATTCCTTGGGACACTGTTATATGCCTTTTCAATATCTAGAAACGTTACTCATGACAGTCACTAGTGATCTGCATTTAGGGCAGTCCCCCAGGTGGCAGATTCCCTATCTGTTTTCCTAGCCTTTTCTTAAATGATTTCAATGACATTGGAAATTTATTGAACATCTCCCTTGGTAAGTTATTCCAATCCGTAACTCCCCTTCCTATAAATTAATATTTTCCCCAATTTGTCCTCTTGTATTCTAACTTGATCTTCATATTGTGATCTTTCCTACTTTTAAACACGCCACTCAATATTCGTCTACTAATGTCATTCCACGCCATTTCGCTGCTGACAGCTCGGAACGTATCATTCAGTCAAGGAGCTCGCCTCCTTTCTCCCAGTTCCTCCCATCCCAAACCTTGCAACATTTTTGTAACGCTACTCTTTTGTCGGAAATCACCCAGAACAAATCGAGCTGCTTTTCTTTGGATTTTTTCCATTTCTTGAATCAAGTAATCCTGGTGAGGGTCCCATAGACTGGAACCATACTCTAGTTCAGGGTCTTACCAGAGACTTACAAGCCCTCTCCTTTACATCCTTACTACAACCCCTAAACACCCTCATAACCATGTGCAGAGATCTGTATCCGTTATTTACGATCCCATTTATGTGATTTCCCCAATGAAGATCTTTCCTCATATTAACACCCAGGTACTTACAGTGATCCCCAAAAGGAACTTTCACCCCATCAACGCAGTAATTAAAACTGAGAGAACTTTGTGAAACTCACAACCTGACTTTTAACCCCGTTTATCATCATACCATTGCCTACTGTCCATCTCACAACATTACCAAGGTCATTTTTTCAGGTGTTCACAATCTTCTAACTTATTTATTACTCTATAGAGAATAACATAATCCGCAAAAAGCCTTACCTCTGATTCCACTCCTTTACTCATATCATTTATATATATATAAGAAAAGATAAAGGTTCAATAATACTGTCATGAGGAATTCCTCTCTTAATTATTACAGGGTCAGATAAAGCTTCGCCTACTCTAATTCTCTTGAGATCATTTTCTAGAAGTATAGCAACCCATTCAGTCACTCTTTTGTCTAGTCCAATCGCACTCATTTTTGCCAGTAGTCTCCCATGATCCATCCTATCAAATGCTTTAGACAGGTCAATCTCCTTTCCATATTCCTAATACCTTTCCATCATTTGACACAACGTAAATATTGGGTCAAATGCGGACCTACCTTTTCTGAATCCATACTGGTGTTCTGCCAATTTTCCCTCTACTCTGTCTCTTATTCGTTTATCCAAGATTCTTTCAAGGATCTTAGCTGTACGAGGTATCATTGTCACTCCTCTGTAATTTTCACATTGCTTCCTGTCTCCTTTCTTGAAAATTGGTATAATGACCCCTTTCGTTCACTCTTTTGCTGCTGCTATTATCATTTCTATGGTGACCTCTTCAATTCCAGCTGCCTTGCCTCATTTCATTCTTTTGGGGGCCCTCTCAATCTCTGCCATAGAGAGCTCGTTTTCCTTATCTTCCATCTGCACTAAATCTGGTTCTTAGATTTCTCCTTGTACCGAGGTATTTTGCACGTTGTAAAGCTGTTCAAAGTATTTTCCCCGCCTCTGCAATATATCCTGCTCCTGTGTCATCACTTCCTTCTGTTCATTTTTAATGAAATTAGCACCTTCACCTGGGTTTTTTTTTTTTTTTTTTTTTTTTTTTTACCCACTGGAATAAGATCTTTTTGCTTCTGGTTGTATCTTCTTGCAGAGATTGAGTGAATTTTTGCCAGTATTTCTTTTTCTTTTGTTGTACCACCCTGGAGCACTCCTTGCTGTGCCTTTATTCTGTTTTGCATTCTGTTGATCTTTTTCTCAGTCATCTTTTCAAAGCTTGTTTCTTCTGTTTTACTATATCTTTTACCCTGCCACAGGTCTTTTCTGCAGACTCCACCATGACTGTTTTGGTAGTAGTATGCATGATGAATTGGCAGAATGTAATCCTTCCGTTCCTTGAAATATTTCAGTTTTGCTGATGTATGGGTCTCGAACTATATTTGGTGGGGAATGTCATACGACTGAGTGAGGGTCTGCCAGCCAATTTTGCTTTTCTTATAAACTCCACAGAATCGTAAGCCTCTGTTTCACAATAATTATACTTTAAAAGTTTAAAAGTTTGGTGTATAATTTACTCTCGTTTATATTCCCTGTATAGGGTGCCAACACAACTGCCGCTCAAGTCCTGCAGTATTGATATGGTTAACTACTTAATAGATTATAAGCATATTATCTGTGTAAAATATTCTTATGTAAAACTGAAACATAGTTATTTTCTACTGTTATAAGTGTTATTCGCCGAACCTTTGGTATAGGGGTAGCGCGCTTGCCTCTTACCCGGAGGCCCCAGGTTCGATTTCCGGACAGGGCAGGGATTTTTACCTGGACCTGAGGGCTGGTTTCAAGATCCACTCAGCCTGTGTGATTAGAATTGAGGAGCTATCTGATGGTGAGATAGCGGCCCTGGTCTCGAAAGCCAAGAATAACGGCTGAGAGGAATCATCGTGCTGACCACATGACACCTCGCAATCTGCCGGCCTTCAGGCTGAGCCGGGTTGCTTGGTAGGCCAAGGCCTTTCAAGGGCTGTAGTGCCATGGGGTTTGTTTTACAAGAGTTATTCACAAATATATTTTTTCATATAGAACATTATTTACTGCATTGGTTACCATCCTTCCAGTTCCACTACTTGCCTCTAGAACTGGACTGGGGAAATGGAATGCAGTGTGTATGATACTGTACTGTGTCTGCATCTTTATATTTCTCAGTAATAATCTCTGCAACTCGTGCAACTCATGTTTTCCATAATTTTCTTAATGACTTATTAAATTTCTTTTGTTTTAGCATTCTGGATAATTTTGTGATTAAATTATGGGTTCCAGGAACCTTCTGTGTAAGTTTTGAATATTCAGTGTGAGAATTATTTAATTTTTTCAAGCATAGCCCTGTGATGAAATTCCATTTGTTGATGTTAATATGATCTGTGATTAGTCTTACTGAGGGCTAATAGTACCTACCTGAATAATGCTTGTGTTGGGACCTGTTTTTTATGTTTGAAGTACAGTACTTTCTATGGTTATCAAAGTTATATTGTGCAGTAGTGGCTTCACCCGTTCTTGTCATTACAGATACACAAATCCAGAAACACAAGAACTTAAACCTTTTCCGTCTTACTAATAAAAAGTCCTTATACAGTTGTTTAACTCTTGTTTAGTTAAACAGTGAATAAACCCTGTATAAGCGTTTTACATTTTTCTTACTAATAAACAAGGTATACGCATTGTATTACTATACAGCACGTATACACTCGTTCCAAGGCGTAGGAATCTCTTCCTGTAGTTCACTGACGTATTTCCCACGTTCACCGCCTTTATGGTCGCTTCTGCTGGTTATCTACAAGCAAAACTTTCTGGAAAGTCGCACAGTAGCATGGCATATCGAAAAGGCAGTGGCAACACTAAGTGAAACAGCTGGAAATTGGCTTATACTGATATCAATATTCCTTCAGCTTGCTTATGTCATGAACGCCAGAAAAAGAAATGGAAAGGCTTAAGAAAAGATCAATAGCTCCTAACTGGAATAGTACGGAAAACACAAGCAATTGTAATTGAATCGGCGAGTTGAAAAGGGTACACATTCCAAAATCCTTACTTTTCAGGAGAAAGGAAAACCTGTTTTGTAGCTAAACGAAAGGTTTGATCAAAAAAGTTTCTATTAGGCATTTATACATCATATTTCTGCGTATTCAACTACAAAGTATGGAAGTCATATTACGTATGGTTTTCAAGTTATGCCATTTTTTATCTCGAGGAATGTGTCCCATTTTATAGGTACTCAAATTTGAGAAAGATCTTTGTAGGGGCAGATAATGTATAATAAACTCGCAACTTCAAAAGTATATTAAGCAGTAATACATTATTACACAAACATACGCCCAACCATCATTTCTTTTATAACTTAGTTATTCATTGTCATTCCATGAGACAGCTGGAAATTGACTTATATTGATATCAACATTTCTTCAGCTTGCTTGTGTCATGAACGCCAAAAAAGAAATGGAAAAGCTAAGATCAAAAGCTCCTAACTGGGGTAGTACGGAAAATGTAAGCAATTGTAATGAATCGGCGAGTTGAAAAGGTTACACATTCCAAAATCCTTACTTTTTAGGAGAAAGGAAAAACAGTTTTGTAGCTTAAAAGAAAGGTTTGATCAAAAAAGTTTCTATTAGGCATTTATACATCATATTTCTGGGTATTCAACTACAAAGTATGGAAATCATATTACGTATGGTTTTCAAGTTATTCCATTTTTTATCTCGAGGAATATGTCCCATTTTATAGGTACTCAAATTTGAGAAAGATCTTTGTAGGGGCAGATAATGTATAATGAACTCGCAATATCAAAAGTCTATTAAGCAGTAACACATTATTACACAAAAATACGCCCAACCATAATTTATTTTATAGTTATTCATTGCCATTCCGTCTCTTTAAAGTGTTTTACTTTATGAAGATGTTTAGCGTACATAACCTCTGAACGGTGTAATGTCTTTTATGTTTCAAATATCGTGAAGATCATCAACATTATCGTCCATTCTTTCAATGTTAAATGGATAAGTCGAATATTTCACCACGATTATATTACTGTAGACAATAAATACCATGAAAATAAACTGCTCACTCGTTGTTGTTTTTTTCCGCTACTCGCTGCTATACAACGCTTATACAAGGGGCCTGGTCTGTATAAGCAATCCAATGAATAACTATAACAGATGTATACACAGGAGGCTTATACACGGTTTATTAGTAACGAATTTCACATAAACGGCGTATAAACCTTGTATAAAAGTTATACACCGTTTATTAGTAAGACGGTTTATATTTAACCTAATTTTAATTTGGAGGGTTAAGCCATTTTTTTCAGGTATGCCTTTATTTCTTTATACACTACTCTTATATACAGTGTTGCAGGTGGCTGGTTAAATTGCCGTTAAAAGTTTATAAAAATATGTTTTGTTATTTTTATAGTGTTCAACTGTCCTCGAAGACCAAACTTGGGCCGGGAAGGTCGGCCTATTGTTCTCCGTGCCAATCACTTCCAGATATCCATGCCAAGAGGCTACGTCCATCACTATGATATTAACATCCAACCCGATAAGTGCCCTCGGAAAGTCAATAGAGAAATCATCGAGACTATGGTTCATGCCTATAGCAAAATATTTGGGACACTCAAGCCTGTCTTTGATGGCAGGAACAATCTATACACCCGAGATCCTTTACCCATTGGAAATGACAGAGTGGAACTTGAGGTAAGAATATAGCTGCCCTTTCTTCTTACTCCGATACTGATGCCTTATGCTCACCTGCTCCAGGAAATTGTGATAGAACATGAACAAGGCTCCTACAGCACAGCTGACATTGTAGTGTAGGGAAAGAATGAATGAAAATGTTACTTTTTATTACTTGTAAAGGATAGATGAGTTTGTTGTGGATGTCAGGTATTTACTTTTATATAGCTGCCTCTGTGGATCAGCGGTAGAGTGTCGGCCTCCGGATCCCAAGATAGCGGGTTCAAACCCGGCAGAGGTAGTCAGATTTTTGAAGGGCGGAAAAAAGTCCATTCGACACTCCATGTCGTACGATGTCGGCATGTAAAAGATCTCTGGTGACACATTTGGTGTTTACCCGACAAAATTAATTAAATCTCAGCCATAGACGCCCAAGAGAGTTTCGGTTTACTCAGTCTGCCATCTAGTGGGGGCCTAGAGTAAAACAGAACATCGAAATGGACGAGGAGACAGCCAGATGGTGTCAAATTGAAATGTCTGCACACGGTAGCTGAGGCCATACGATTATTATTATTATTATTATTATTATTATTATTATTATTATTATTATTATTATTATTATTATTTATTATTATTTACTTTTATAACCTAATGTCATTAAATCATGCATGCATCATTCTCCATACTTCCTATGGCTACTGACATTGGCTGGAATTATGTGCAGTACGACACCATTTGCTGGCAAGACCTAGTGTTTACAGTGTACTGTGTCTTCTGGTATGGGTTAGAACACATTTGTTCCTAGGCTTGTAAGAGAGTCACAAAGTTCCCACCTATGCGATACAAGTTTCTTCAACGCCACATCATATGGACCTTCAGAAGACATTTTCAACCGACATGAACTTGTCATTTTAGCCTCAACATAGTTTTAGCTTAATGTTTTGCTCTATGATACATTTTGTTTTTAGTTTTAAATCTTATTCAAGTTTTAACTGATGATGTCCAGTATTTTAGGACGAAACATGTACCAGTCAATGTAAATAAATTGAAGTAACTTGTATAGGTGGGAACTTTGTGACTCTCTTACAAGCCTATTAAGTGACAATACGGAGATAACATGTACTTTATATTATGTAATTCTCCATATAAACAGATGGTAATATCTAACACCCATTTGTCTGCTTTTGAACAGACAGGGTGTATTGTAACAGTAAATTTGGTACTTCGGTAGAGATGAGACGCAGGGCGTGTACCAGTCGCTGAAGTGCATACAGAGGGAGAGGGTTTGTTTAAAAGAAATCTTAAAAACTTTGTTTCAGAGTTTATTAAAAAATTGAGATTAATATCACCTCTGTACAGCGTATACAGTCGAAAAAGTTCTTCGTCCTATGGCTGGCGATGTCCTTGGATTCCGGCAGCTCTATTTCCATAGCAGCGAACCACCATTCGTCCCCCGATGGAAGTTCTAGAAGATCTATTCGGTGCTTTGAAGATCCAAGGCGTCGAGGTAGTCCTTGTAAATGATGAACATGAATGAACATCGTTCAGCTCTGGGGCGAGTTAGTGCAAAGGCTGCTTCTGCACAGATGATAGAGTGTTTATAAATGCTTTTGACAAAGTCCAAACACAAATGTCTCGGTGAAATGTCACTTAACTTTATCACGTGTCAAGTGAAAGAAACATTCACAAAATAAAGTCCACTCGGAACTGATTGTCAAGTTTAAAGTTACTGAAAGTTTGTTGCACCTATTACAACGTGAAGTAATGTCACATTACTTAGTTCATTGAAGCACTGTTCAATTTAAATGAAATAAAGATGTTCCTCTCGTGAATCAAACTCGTTCACGTGTTGAAACCAAAAGACGAAATTAACTGAGTACTGACAGTCCTTGGTTTGACTGTCCATAAATGTACACTGTTCATTAGAATGGAAATGCACTGTTCATTAAAATAGAGATGCGCTGTTCACACCTGCACAGTTCACAGTTCATGACCACAGTTTACGGATGGGTAAATTAAATTTGGATTAAACACAGTTTATAACTTAAAGTATCGAGTCCTCGGCAAGGAGCAATTAGATTCAAGTCCATAAAATTTCAATTTCGAACACCCGAAAATGTTTGCGGGTCTTGGACACTCGTATAGAGTAACAGTCAATAAATAATGTCCAGATGATACACAATTCACCTCACGTCCTATCGGAGTAAAAGGTTGTCACAATATAAGGAAATCTGAATAAGTCCACATTCAACGTGACTATATTAAAGTCCACGAACTTGAAACTTAGCAGCGGCTTCACGCTCGATTACCGCACCCGCGAACTGACGGTGCGAATACTACAGTCTAGTGTGCTTATAGAAATCCCGGCCACAAATTGGTATCACATTCTGCAGCGCACTGCTGCTCACTATAACATGCTGCAACACACTCACACTGATCTGCTGAGCGAAGCAGCACGTATTTATATTTGATCCGAAACTCGTAGAACATTCTACATCAATCCAGGCTTTGTAGTGCAGCGAGGCATGCTGTGACGTCACCCGCTCACTACGTCACACGCGCGCAGCTGTTGCTCGCTGCCTAGTCAGTTCTTCGTAAGCGGTCCGGAGCATAACACGTAAGTTTAATATATAAGTAATAATAATAATAACGTAAATGTTTCCACCTTTTCAATACAATATATTCAACAAAATTACAAAATTATACGGTACTAGTTTCGACCCCTAGATTATTATTATTATTACTTATATATTATTCTCAGTTCAATACGGACCAAAAACATGAAATTCATAACCATCAACGTAAGTTTAAGATTTTCATAACGGGGACTTAGTCTGTACTGCCGTTACCGGTACAGTATAGCCACATGAATCCGCTAATCCAGCCATGATTTTCCTCCCCGTAACGCCATTACAGAGTGTCTCTTCATTTGCACCACCTCGTAGCTCACAATCCATTATTTTACACTTGCTGAACATGATCTATCGGAAGAAAATTGCTGTTTTTACAGCCTGTAAGTGCTTGCCTCTTAGGATTAGAATTTCAAAATTATCTGCCAGTCTTGAATTAACTTCTTGTTAACTAAAAACTCATGCTCTGCAGCTCTATTCGTATGTTCTGTGAATAGTATCACTCAGCTTAAATTCTGCTGTATAAATTTTTATAATTATAATAATAATAATAATAATAATAATGATGATATTTGCTTTACATCCCACTAACTACTTTTACGGTTTTCGGAGACGGCAAGGTACCGGAATTTACTCCCACAGGGGTTCTTTTATGTGCCAGTAAATCTACAGACACAAGGTTGACATATTTTGACACCTTCAAATAGCAGGGGACTGAGCCAGGATCGAACCTACAAAGTTGTGGTCAGAAGGCCAGCTCCTCAACCATCTGCACCACTCACTCCAGCAAATATAAATTGTTAAACCTTTCCATAAAATGAAAATGTATCACCAAACTCTCACGTAGAATATAACACATGTACTGGCTGACTAGGTATTGTTCCACAGGACCTTTTTAATGGGCGGACCCGCCCTGCCGTTTTTACAGACCACCTGGCTAACATAACTTATAGTAATTGCCACGTAAGGAAATACCCCAGAAAGTAAATATCGCCGCCCGATGCTCTTCTTTTCTCTTTTTTGTAATGGCTGATCACTGCTGCCAACCTGCCTGGTTACATATTAAAATCATCAGACATAACCATAACAAACTAACCTCAATGTAAACACCGATAATGAATGTTTCCCTACCCTAGTAAATGATAAAAGATAAGATGAAATAAATCAAGATAATTATGAATATCTCCTCAATGAGGAATTAAGGAAATAAACACACTTTCTCACTTAAATTATCTGTCTTTATTTTGATATACAGTAGGCGTACTATAACCATATTCTTGAAAAGAGGGGGCGTGTTAAACGATGCAATTTATTTAATAAGTCTTTGCAGTGTGATTTTCGAAAGTTCCAGACATCCAATGACTTCCCTTTCTTTTGCGCGAATATTTCCTTCTCTCTTCAATACCGGTAACCAGTAAGGAGAGAGATTATTGGGCATATTTTCAGCCTGGAGGCTGGTTATATCTTCAAGCTTATCAGGAAACATATAGGAATACTAATGTGCCAAGCTCCGTGAACGGAATTTAGGTCAGCTTTCAAGTTCACTGCGGATTTGAAAATAATAATGTTATAAGTTCTACTGCCAAAATTTTGTCCCGCAAGAGTTATTTCATGTACCGATAGATCTAGACATGAGACTGACGTATTTGAGCACTTTCATCATTTCACACAAACTATGTTATTAAATGCATTATCCGAACATGCCACAATCCTACTTACCTGGTATTAGCCAAATAGATTTACAATCCCACAGAAAAAGAAAATATGCTTTAAATATTCTCGCAAATGTATCACTAGTGACTTTAACGGCGATGCGGTGGCAACACGCACTTCACGCTAGAGCAGTGATTGAACGTTGCCAACGTGCCAGATTAACGGTAAATGTAAGACGTCGTATCGGCAAGTAGGGTCCCTAAACTGTATGGTTACCGACACTGAAAAAGACCCAACAGCAAGAAAAGTACCGTATTTCATGGCATAATCGTCGCACTTTTTATACCAAAATTTTCGAAAAAAATTGTAGGGTGCGACCATTATACGATGAATATTTAATACCAGTATTTGTATTACTCAAAAAATGTATTTATAACTAAATTGTATTTGATACAAATTTAAGATGCACGTAATACTCGCGTTTATACATCAAAATAATTAAAATAGTCTAAAACAAAATTCATAATTTTTCGCAACAATTCGGCGAACGTTTTTCCAACCTGAAAATAAAAATGAACGTATTAAGTTAATTTGTCATTAAATTGAGTATTAAAGTTAAAATATTACACTTGCAAAAAATTATCGCTTTGTTGTGAAATGCGGACTTACCGGTACGCAATTTATTCCAAATCTTGGGTGTCGCTATCGCAGGTTTCGCTATCTGATGCGCCGTCCTCGCCTCTGTTAATACCAGTATCAGATTCTTCGTCTCCCTGCCACACTGCGTCATCTTCGGAACCGTCTAGTGCATTCGAAATCCCAGTCCTTTTGAAGCTCTTGGAGACTAGTTCAGGTGGTATAAGATCCCAACTTTTCTTCACCCACGAGCATAACAAGTCCAAGGGTGGACGCCTGATATTTCCGGCGGGCGTCAATTGCTGATCGCCGCTCATCATCCACTCGTTGTAAAATCGACGTAAGTGGTCTCTAAAGGGTTTATTAACACATACGTCTAGTGGCTGCAAAGCAGATGTTAGGCCACCAGGAATGACTATCTGTCGTGTCTTATTTGTAGTGAGAATTTGCTTCACTTCTTTCGCGAGGTGACCTCGGAAACTATAAAACAAGCAGAGCTGGTTGTTTTAGTAGTGCACCAGGTCTTCTATTCCACACAGTTTTAACCCAGTCCAGCATGAGTTCTACGTCCATCCAACCCTTTGGTTGCACTCGTACATGAATTCCACGGGGAAACTGTATATTCTTAGGCATCGTTTTCCTCTTGAAAATGATGTAAGGCGGCAACTTTCTCCCGTCAGCTGTAATGGCTAGCATTGCCGTGCATCGCAACTTCTCACTACCGCTGGTTTTCATTAATACACTCCGTGATCCTTTTAGCGCAATAGTGCTGTTGCGAGGCATATCAAAAAAGATTGGAGTCTGATCGGCATTACCGATTTGAGAAAGCAAGTACGAAGTTTCCTTGCGCAAACGTATGACAAATCGGTGAAAATTTACAATCTTGTCCGTGTAATCAGCAGGCAACTTTTGGCTTAGTGTTGTTCTCCTTCGCACTGACAGATTGTGTCGTCGCATAAACCCCTTAATCCACCCACGAGTCGCCTTAAACTGAGTTACCGGTATGTTGTGTTTGCGCGCTACCTCCTGTCCCTTAATTTGTAACATTTCATATGATACACTGCAGCCATTGTTACGTATTTCACTGACGTACCTAAACACTTCTTCGTCAATTATAGGAAACTTCCCTGTTTTAGGACCTCTAAACGCGCATCTAGAAGGGTTTGTGCTTTTTAGCTTGTTTTTTACTTTCCGCCAGTCACGCACCAACTTTTCACTCGCAGAAAATTTTCTTTCTGCGGCTCTGTTCCCGTGCTGTTCAGAAGGCAATTACGCTTAGCTTGAAGCCCGCAGAATAGTTTCTATATTTACCCATAATCGCTTATAAATGCTTCACACGTTAATGTTTTGCGATATAAATGACTTTTCGTAATTGTTCACTATTAAAACAAATTATTTCTGCAAACACCCAAAACACAAATTAAAAACTTAAATTCTCACGCACACATGTCTACAGTAATCACGTAAATCTGAAACAAATAAATGCATCTGTGATCTGTCCATTCCAGAGCAGCCAATACTGTTAAGCAGCAAGGAAGCATGCAACAATTTATCAGTTTAGCTCGTTGGTTGCGACACACTACTGCGCTTGCGCAAAGCTCGCAATCCGGAGCTCTTAGCTAGCGCGGTGTAGATCTACTGTATAGTTGACTGTATTCCGAGACGTCAGTACTGTATAGTTGACTGTATTCCGAGACGTCAGTAACAAACATTCATTTTTTTCAATTTCTTTTAAACATACGGTAATTAGGTTAATATTTCTTCCCAGTTATTGATGATTTTACATTACATTGCTGACGAGTTTATAAAATAAAACTTTAATAGCATTGGATAATAATTATCTTGACTGCTTGGATAAAAGTTTTCATCCCATGCCCGGACACTTATGACGTAGTAGTAAGATAAGAGTCTAGCGATGACAACTGAGACATCGTAAATAATTCGGCTGAATAATTCCGTGGAAATCTGCGTTATCGTCTTGGATTTCACTTCGTGCGCAATAACACAGGAGCCGGCCCCATGGTGTAGGGGTAGCGTGCTTGCCTCTTACACGGAGGCCTCGGGTTCAATTCACGGCCGGGTCAGGGAATTTTACCTGTATCTGAGGGCTGGTTCGAGGTCCATTCAACCTACCTAGCCGGTATTTCCTGGCGACGTTGCCGATAAGCGATAACTTACAGCTTTACATAAAATCAGCTTCATGGTCCGTATCGCACTTCAATAGATTCACAATGAAGTATTTATTTATTTTCCACCTAGTCGATACAATGATTGCCTAAGGCAATTTTTATTGGTCAAAAGTGGTACATGTTTCGTATATTATCAACATCTTCAGCCACATAACACAGTTTAGATGAAAAATATAAAATTGACAAAGTAATGCTTTAGAGGAAGTGTCCTCTAAAGCATTACTTTGTCAATTTTATATTTTATATTTTTCATCTAAACTGTGTTATGTGGCTGAAGATGTTGATAATATACGAAACATGTACCACTTTTGACCAATAAAAATTGCCTTAGGCAATCATTGTATCGACTAGGTGGAAAATAAATAAATACTTCATTGTGAAACTTACAGCTTTACGTATTTCAAATGGGAACTCATAATATGTAGGTGGTGAATAAATAGTACACTGTCTCGCGACCACGTTGTCAAACTGCCGATAGCCTACCGGTAAGCATAATATGTAGGTGGTGAATAAATAGTACACTGTCTCGCGACCACGTTGTCAAACTGCCGATAGCCTACCGGTAAGCATAATATGTAGGTGGTGAATAAATAGTACACTGTCTCGCGACCACGTTGTCAAACTGCCGATAGCCTACCGGTAAGCATAATATGTAGGTGGTGAATAAATAGTACACTGTCTCGCGACCACGTTGTCAAACTGCCGATAGCCTACCGGTAAGCATAATATGTAGGTGGTGAATAAATAGTACACTGTCTCGCGACCACGTTGTCAAACTGCCGATAGTCTACCGGTAAGCCATGCGTCGTACATATACCGGTATTATTTATTTATACGTTGTGCAACATGTCGCAAACGCGACTGTGTTGCCAAATTGCCCATAAACCGTACACGTATTTAAATTGCGCATTCATGTGCAACTTACGTTGCAGTTCCATTTACCTTTTAACCAGATTAGTGAACAAAATTTGGACGTGCGACGATTATGTAATTAAAGGTTTAAAGTCCGATTTTTGTATTGAAAATAAAGGATGCGACGATTACGCGGTGGCGACGATTATGCCGTGAAATACGGTAACTATAAATCAATATCTTAATATTACAGGGGAGAAAGGGTAAGGTTGCACCCTTAGGGTACGTCCTTACACGGAGAGGACTATAGACATGTGCTAGTTACATAATATTAATACATATTTGAGTCACTGGTTGCTCCAAATTAAAACGTAAATACTGTAAAACTGTTTATTTAACAATCTTCATTGTTGTCAGCAAAATTGCATCAATTACATTGGAGTTTAAATGTGTAACTTGATTCGCGTAACGCCGTGCGCAAGCGGTGTATGAATTAACATGGAATCACATACGAGCACTTGATTCCGCACGACGTTACAAACCCGTATGGCACTCCACGGCGACCGAGTTATAAGCACCGGAGTTACATGATTATGAACGAGCAGTAGAACACTACTTCAAAACACTCGTATGTCGTGTTCGTTATAACACTAAAACAGTTCAATTTTGCGGGTCTTCTTTTCTTCACGGGGCCTCTAAATAATAGTTTCTAATTAGCGTCGACCTCTAAGATCTTTTGCTACCATGTTTTTCCTTCATTCCCACCTAGACATATCTGCTCCCTTCACAAAGCTGAAGGTTGTTCTTATTGGGTCTTCTGGGATTTTTTCTCTCTCTTCACCTGGTAGTCCTGGAGTGGAGAGTTTGATTCTACCCAGAGCCTCACATTTGAAAAGTATGTGTTCACCTGATTCCTCTGCTTCATTGCATTTCCTACATATATTTCCTCTTATTACTCCAATTCTCTGTAGGTGGTTTTTTTCAGATGGCAGTGTCCTGTCAACAGTCCTACTACCCATCTTATATTTTCTCTGCTGAGTTTCAACAGTTCTTTAGTATGCTTCTTGTTTGATCCTTTTATCAGTTCCTTTGCAAGACTGCATCCTGGAGTATTTTTCCAGTTCTCCATTTGTTTCTTTTGTACTCATTTTCTTATGTAGTGTTGGGCTTGTTCATAGGAAATCCTGCATACAAGTTCTGGGCTTACAAAATATGTTGTTGCCCCTTTTCTGGCCAGTTTATCTGCCTTTTCATTTCCTTCTATACCTGCATGCCTTGGTACCCATATTATTTTGACAATGTACTCTGAGAGCTTCAGGAGAAGTGAATGGCAATACCAGACAATTCTGGATGTTATCCGGACTGCTCCTAGTGCCTTAATGGCCGCTTGGCTGTCCGTAAAAATGAAAACGTTCTTATTCCTATAGTTAATTTTGCAGTTAGTGTTTACCTGTCTGATATTATTGTTAATGCCCTGAGGGGGATAAATTGAGATTTTATCATTGTCATTTTTTAAGTGGAATTTCTCACCCTGCTACTCATACCTGCCACCCGGATGATGAAAATTTCTGGGGAGATCTCTGTTCCGTCACCGCTGATAAAATAAACTGCTAAAGTTGCCAGGCTGGAGAGCGGACGTGGTGTTTAATGAATCACCTGTGCTTCGAATCCCTTTACTTTATATGTAGATGATTGATTATTGGACACGGCGCCTTGTGCCCCGGGAACATTGCTTGTGAATCCAGCAGTGTAACACTATTTTTTTTTTAAACCATCATCCTTATGCTTGCAGCATGAAGCTACTGAACCGACTTACTCTTCACTGTGGTGTCAGTCTCTCTTCCAACCAACTACACGCCGGCGTTCAAGAAAATCTCCAGCTAGCTATGCCATACAACTCAGGGATTATCCTCTTTCAAACTAAAATGTTGTATTTTCTTTTTTAACGTGAATCCGACTGAGATACGCACCTCTAATATTTCCATCATGTTTGCCTGACTAACAGGTCAATAATTCAAAATACGACCAATCTTAAATTCCATTATTTCCATATGAAATTAACTTAAATTATTCTTATAACCTATAAATAATATTAATAAGTTAAATTCTTAAATACTAATTTTATTCAAAAATTATTTTTGTATTAATAAGTTGTTATTTAAATGATTCTTATGTACATGTAGGTATCTCATCAAAAAAAAAAAAATATTGACTTGAAGATATCACTCTAATTATTGGTTTACATTTCATTCACATTATTAGTATTTTTTTAACATCCACGGTCTCGTCTACTCTGATAATCAATTGTGAAGTGGAATTGTATTATTTCAGGAAGCTCTCCTGACCTGACATGGATTACCTCCTACATCTCCTCAGTCTCATATATAAAAAAAATTAAAATGTTCAGTCCACTAAACTACCATAAAAATAATTCTATGATTCCTTCTGGCTACTTCAAAATTAACGAACTGTTATATTAAGAATGAACTAACATGAAATTATCTGGGAATAGAACTCTCAAGTTCTCCTTAAATATCAAATTCTAACTTGTTATTAAGTTTTATCAAGACTTTGAATGATTACATAATATTATGTTCTACATATGTACGTAATTATTAAAAGGTTTGTTCGGCCATGTATTTAAAGAATGCTTCTTTTTGGTGTGTCATCCTAACATTATTTCATTTTTGTGACTGTATCATTAATAACGTAGATGCAGTAAGCAATGTTTCACATGTGTAGCTTTCAATTGCTACCTAGGCTGATATACCAATGAACATAAAAAAAAATATATATATATATATATATATATAGATATACCTATATATGTTTGATCATACTTGGACATATACAAAATATTCCCTAAGAAATATGTAATAATTGTTCAATAAAATCTCAACAAGTTTATGTCTAGGTCAAATAAAGGTCGAAATGCTTTATAAATCCAATCACTGAGTGCTAATGGTCAAGGGCTACCGTTGATGAAACTTCCACACTCGCAAATAGCAATAACATAACAGTATGAAGACACTACCGTCAATGATTTACTGTTCCCACTTAAGTCATTTTAAATATTGAGTAACATGTGAAATTTTCTTAGAAAATGCCGTCATTATGCTCTACTATAGGTTATCTAGGGTTATTTTTGAGGATCGTACGTTATTACCAATCTGCAAGTACACTAACCAAATGTCAATAACTCAAATAATAAGACAAGCCATATTACATATCGCTATATGCGTCAAATATATCCTGATCCATAGCTGCTTGAAAGAAACGGACATCAATTCCTTATTCGTCGTCGTATTAATCATAATTCCACGCCTAATATCTCAATGCATATATTATTTATAACATTGACAAGTCTTACCTCAATATTCCGGACGTATATGAGCTCACCGTAAATATAAACATCATTAATTCTTTTCAAAGTACCGCTCAATTCACTATATTCAATATCTCATCAGAATTCACATTATATGGATCAACAACTATCATTTATATCGACGCATACTTCTCTCATTAAAGTATGAAGATATTAGGCCTATCAATTTACATTAGGTAAAAGTTGACGTCGTATCCGCACGTTAACCTATAATTCAGTATACTATATATTCTCGTTTGAAATATCTCATTTCACATTATGTACGGCAATATTCTTTGAAAGAAAACTAACATTGCGAGCAAAGCACATCATTTGCGAGTGTTATCTTTCCTACACATGGGAGTGTTTATTAGTTTTGGAAGATTACCTAAATCCATCAGCTAAACATCAACATTGGTACATTCGCGCTGAAACTCGATATTGAGATCACCTCTCGAAGATATATCGACCTAGCTCTCGTACAATCACCATCGACAACTTGATATCACCATCTAACTACAATTTAAGAAAAGAAATTTGTGAAACTTAACTTAATCCATCTGCGTTTCTGGACTGGGATGGCTGCTTCCTGGCTCTCCTAGGACGTTCATCTCCGGGTTATCGTTGCATCATGACCGGGCTGCGGCCACGATCCTCGGGTCCGTAGGAATGGTTGGCGGGTTACCGTCAGACTCTCGTCCCATCTTCAGTCTAGCCGGTCATCTCGTAGCTCTCGAAGACGTGCATAAAACACATATTTGAAGGCATCATTAGCTTCCTTAAACTATACTTATGTTGAGCAGAGTAGGTTATGTGACAAACGTCAATATTATAATTTGAATGGTCTTAAGAGGTATCTTAAGTGTTGCTGTGTCTTCATTAGATACATTAATTGATCGATTTTCGCTTTGATACTCTAGTTTACTCGGAACCTGCGCTCCACTATTTACTTTGTTTATTCCCTTTTTTTTGTTTGTTTTTTTTTTTGATACTCTGCTTGGGATTTCCGTTACGACTACGAAAAATATATTCTTCTGTTCTAGTTGCCTATCAATTCATACGTAAATCTCTTCCTGGTCACTTCATGCGATGTTCACCCGTTCTTATTGTTGTTTCTTCCAATTAAAAGTCACTGCATTCATTTAAATCACGGCCATTTGGATTCCACATGTCTGCACTTTCTTCCAAGATATTCATGGCCTATTTAATTCTGCACGTCTGTATATTACAAGTCGTATTTTCTGCCGCATGATTTCCGACACTTTATCGCTATTCACGGCAAAACGACGATTTTAATATCGCGATTCTCAATGACCAGGGCAATGAAATGGTACACTACTGTATGTGATTCGTACCTGCAACCCTACCGATTTACCCAGAAACTTTCCGTTTTTTAACTGGTCTTCCGATTTTCCAATTTATGTTTAGTTCTTCCTATTTTTGACCAATATAACCTCAGTACGGTCAATACTCTTCCCCTAGGATAAATTATGTGCTTGTGTAATTTACGCAACCTCATTTTCAAGTGTGTTTATTTGGCAAGTATATCATCCGTCGTTTTTGTGTTTCGTGTTTCCCACTCACTACAGCATCGTATGTGCTTTAAAGCTGGGAATTCGGGACGGTATTTGTGCTATAATGAGGGGGGGCTAGCGCGTGCTAGTGACTCTGTTAATCGGGATGAAAGGTTTAGTTTCTTGTTCGCGCGCCGTTAACATTGTTTCTGTGAGTAGTTTCGTTGGAGTAGTAGGCCACTTGATTTTTCTTATGGTTCTATGCTTTTCACCCTGTCAAAGTCGTATGTTAATAATGTCTGAGAAATATTGATCTGTTTTGTATGTGGTAGTTTAGCGTATTACAGTGCACTTGTGTTCATTCCTAGTTCATAATTTGAATGAGTTGAATGCATTTCAGAGAGCTGTGTCGGTGGCAGTTTCTGGTATTTTCTCTTCACATAATGGCCACAAAACATAACAGACGTCTCCAAGTGTTGAGAGATGCCTATAAAATTGAATTTCCGCTCGTGTTACAGTCTAAGAAAGGAAACTATTATGCATTTTCCATGTTTGTTACATTTCCTCGAAACCATTTTTATGTTTTCTTAGTTAAAATTTTAAATTTAATGGTCAATTTGCGTTGTAACTGTAGGCCTTTTTTTTTCCCATCGAGACCCTGGCGCATTATACGCAATAAAATCCATGAATTAAAAAAATCTTCCTATTTTTGATTTCTAAAAGTTGGCAGGTATGGTGATTATATGATAGTGCAATGCAACGATAATGCCATTGAACCATGCTCCTTTTGCATGTTTCTCATATGTTATGTTTACTACTCATACAAGTTTTGTTGACCTCAGTTCGAGGAAAAACCTGTGTATATCCCTTGATAGGCCACAGAGCGCAGCACTCTGCGTGGTGTGTATTGACGATCTTTTGCCGTACTAGACTACTGTTTTCATCTTTTGACGCATATCTTTGCCTTCCTCACTCGTGATTTTTTTTTTTACAATGGAGGCTAGACGATGTGAAATCGCCTTCCTTTCCTTTAGGTGGATTTTTACCTTATTTAAACGTGGGTTTACCACCATTCATGCCATAATTAATGTCTTGATTTAACAGGTATGTGCTTTCTGTTGTCTCTTTATTATTACTACGTTTGCATTACCTTTTTACTATCCCTGATGGGCCGGTCGATGTGCATCTTCTATTTCGGTTCGTGTAAATGGCGTGTGTGACTGTGAGAGGTTAATATTATGATTACTGCTAATTTGGGAATTTGGTCTCGAATCCATCACGTTTTTGGTGCACTTGTTCGGGTGCATTTGTTTTGTTTGTACCTGGCCGCCTTCGAAGCAACGACTTTCGTGTCGACAAAGTTTTATTTGAAGTCGTACGAAACTCAAGCTTAACGTGATTTGGTGCACGATCCTGTCTGTTTTGCCCGATTATACAAAATACGTATAATCTTATATTGTGCTCCCATAGTGCACGTTATTAGTTCAATATGCGAGATCTGGAACTGTGTTAAGGTGAGTCATGTGGCGTGTATTTGTACCTCATGTGAATGTTATGAGTGAATGCTGGTGTCTGAAGCAAGTAAAAGATGGGCTATCGATTGGTTCATTCATGTTTTATTTCGGTTTCATTTCGATTTTGTTTGGGTACCTCATTTCCTTATCTTGGTACAGATTTGTCATTTACTTGGCCATGTGTTGGTTGGGGCTCGGCCTAACCGCCGGTCGGCCATGTTGGTATTCTTATTTTTCGTATCTCTGCGCATGCCTGTTTTATTTTTGCTGGACCAAAGATGCTGTACTCAGCGCCTTTGGCTGGTTCATTCCTCTACTCCTTGCGTCTTATGTTGATCTCTGTGGTGACGTGGGTTAAAATGTTTTTGTAGTAGGAGGCTTCTATTATTGTCGTGCGAATGGAGAATGGAAAGATATGCGCTGTGAATAATTTAATCTGAAGTTTAAAAAAATAAAAAAATATATATTGGCTGTACTACCGTGCGCACGGCAAATTTAATTGAAATATTAATGGTAATGAGGTCATTACTGTATCAGTGAGCTGATAACGAAATATTTGGTGTGTGTTATAATTATTTATGTTGAGCTCACCCCACGACCTCGGCAGAAACGCTTGTGAAGGTATGTTTATGTCTTGTTTTTTCTTTTCTCTGTTATGCGATTGGCTTCTTTTTTCCATGTTTGGATTCTATTATTAATTTACTAATAAACCTTGTCCTTATGTTTATTCTACGTTTCATTTATAGTAGTGTTCTATAATCGTCTTCGTTGGTTAATAACGAGGCCCATCTTGAGCTCAGGGCCGTTTTCTGCCTTCCCTAATCGCGGTCCGCACCTCATTCTCCCGTTACGTTTGTTTCATTTTCGTCATATGCTATCCGTAAGGGAGGGGTTTGGCACAAATGGTAGCAGAGGCGTACTCGATTAGGGTATCTCTTCTGAAAAGAAGGAAATTCAGACGAGATAGAGCTGGAGATGGAGATTATGTACGTATTAGTCTAGTGCAAATTCCCATGCCTTAAGTTCATGAAGCCAATATATATATATATAATTTAATTCTAACCTTCTGTGTTTGTTTGTCATTATATGTGTGTGTTGTTTAATATCTCTGAGAAATAATCTGCATCATGGAAAACCCCAAAGATTTAGAGTTGAGTAAAGATAGCGAGGTATTCGCGGCAGATATGTCTAATCTTGAGAATGATAAGAGAGATCGTAGTGGTAGAATTAATGAAATGCCTGCTTCTGGTAGTAACAGTGATAGATGTACTGATGATAGGCATCCCATTGCATATGGTAATTGCGCCCTCGGCGAAAATCGTGTTGACCCTTTTTCTCCAAATTCCAGATTCACTAGCGATTATAAGGTTAATGTTAACCCTGTGTTCAAGGTTGTACGTAAGTGGAAATTAAACTTCTCGGGGGAAGGGAACGGCTTCAGTGTAGTCGAGTTTTTGGAACGGGTGGAAGATATCGCTCAGTGTAGCTCAATACCCCTTGACTTGTTTATCCCTGTTATTCCTGGAATGCTGGAAGGCCCGGCGTTGCGATGGTTCCGATTAATTAAAAGTAACATCCAGTCGTGGGAGGAGTTTGCTGCTCGAATAAAACAGCGCTTTGGATTGTCCGACATGGACTATTGTTTGAGGCAGGAAACTTTTAGAAGGACGCAAGGGATAGGGGAAAGCATTGATGATTATGCTACTGGAATTCTCACCTTGTTTAATCGGATGTGCGTGAAGGTACCTGAGTCCGAGGTTTTCGATCAGTTTTACCGGAATTTAGCCCCTGATTATAAATTGCATATCAAGCGTTCTGAGGTCGAGTGTGTAGAGGACATCATAAACCTTGGTCGCGAGTTTGAGTCTGCCGTAAATCAAAATAAACTGTATCGCCCACCTCCTACCCCATCTGATTGTTCTTTCCCCGATGTTGCTTGCCGTGCGCCCGCCAAATCAGTCTCCTTCGCTACTGCACCTTCTGCATTCCCCCCTTTTAGTACCCCAAATCGTAGACCCGACTTTGCATCTGCCCCTCAGCGTTGTGTAAATTTTATCCAACCTTCCAACCCACCCAGTGCAAGTGTGCCCACAGTGAGAAATTGTTGGAATTGTGGGAAAATGGGGCACGTATCTAAAAATTGTTGGTCAAGGTGTCCCGCTAAATGCTCTAAGTGTGGTCTTGCTGGTGTTACACTGCGCGTATGCCCTCGGTGCAACTCCCAGCAGGGAAACTAGAGGCGCGCCGGCGTGGTGGCCCGTCGTTGGCGCCTGATGATGGTGTGAATAAGAGGATCTGGGGCCTTCCATCATCTACACCCTGGGCCAAAATTCTTATAGGATCGCGCATATTTTATGCTCTGTTGGACACCGGTTCGTGTGTTTCGTTTGTCAATCAATCCTTGGTGTCTTCCGTCAATTTAGCGTATCTGCAAGGTTGTGAAAGCTTAGGAAAGTTCATGTCTGCTGACGGTCGTGAGGTATGTCCGGTGGGTCGAGTCATATGTCACATTAAAATTCATGGTTTGTCCTGGGATTGGACTTTCAATGTCGTTCCCGACCTGTCGGTACCGATGATTCTTGGAACTGATTTCATGCTAGCTACTGGCCTGTCTCTTGACTTTATCACTCGAACCTTTGCCTTCCGTTTTAAATCGGGCGTTAGCTACCCCTTTGAAGCCCCATTCCAACGTGCCTCTGTGTGTACCCTAACTCAATGCCAACTTCCCAATGCCTCATGTGACCTTTCTGACAATCAAAATCTTATGTTAAATGCGCTGTTGGAAGAGTTTTGTGATGTTCTAAGTGTCGAGCTAGGATGTGCTAAAGATTTCTCCTACACCATTGAACTGAAAGAAAATACCCCTGTAAGATCTCCTCCGTTCAGTTGCTCGCCCCCTAAGTTACGCGCCATGCGTGAATGTGTGAACGACCTGTTGGAGAAGAAGGTCATCTCCCCCTCCAAGTCGCCCTATAGTAGCCCCGCCTTCCTAGTGCCCAAAAAGGACGGTAAATCTAGATTGGTGATCGACTATCGAAAAATAAATAAGAACGTCGTCTTCGACAGCTTCCCGTTGCCCACTATCGAGAGTGCGTTTCAACATTTCCATGGGGCCAAATATTTCACTGTTTTCGACTTCAATTCTGCTTACTTCCAAATCCCCTTGGACCCCAAAAGCCGCCCCTGCACTGCCTTTGCCACCCCTTTTGGCTTATTTGAGTTCAATAAAGTCCCGATGGGCATCTCTATTGGTGGCCAAGCGCTCAGCCGGGTGATGGATACGATCTTCGGCGATTTAAAATTTTCCTACGTGTTTAATTTTCTGGACGATCTTCTCATTTACTCTGCCACTTTCGACGAGCACCTGGCTCATCTGCGTGAAGTTCTGACTCGCTTGCGAAAGCACGGATTCACAATCAACCCCAAAAAGGTGTCCCTTTGCTCCAAACGTTTGAACTTTCTGGGTCATATCATCTCCGATTCTGGAATCGCTGTTAACCCTGACAGAGTTAAATGTATTAGGGAGTTTCCTCAGCCCAAAAATGTCCGTGGCGTCAGGAGATTTCTCGGTATGGTCGGTTTCTACAGCCGTTTCATCAAGGATTTTTCTCACATTTCGGCCCCCCTTAATTTTTTGAAAAGGAAAAATTGTCGTTTCGTATGGGAGCAAGATCAAACCCGTGCCTTTGAGCTACTGAAGAAAGCTCTTTGTGAAGCCCCGGTCCTCCACAGCCCCGGCTTTTCACGAGACTTTGTTCTGCAGTGCGACTCTAGTGAAATCGCCATTTCTGCCGTGCTTAATCAGTCTGATGAGGATGGGAAGCTAGTCCCCATTGCATACTTTAGCAAACTGTTACGTGGAGCTGAATTGAAGTACTCGATTTACGAGAAGGAATGCCTGGCTGTTGTATTAGGTGTTGAAAAATTCCGCTCATACTTGGAACACCGTCATTTCTTCGTCCATACGGACAACCAAGCCCTGTCGTGGATGAGCGCGAATGTCAAGCGGCTCGGTCGCACGGCTAGATGGATTCTCCGGCTGTCGGCCTATAAATTTACAATTGTGCATGTACGTGGTAAGGAAAATGTCGTGGCCGATTGTCTGACGCGAATGTTTGACGGGGAAATGGAGAGTGAAGCCGAACTGGAGGAAGACCATTGTCAAACTGATAGTATTGAGAGTATCAATATCTTGCAGAATTATCCCTGGTCCTTCACGGACATCTCCGAGCATCAGAAGGATGATTATGAGTGTCAGGAATTGTTAAAAGGAGTCGCTGATGGGTCTGTCCGAGACAAGTCGTTCTGTGTCAAAAGGGGTTTGTTGGTTCATCGTAATTGCAAAAAAGGAAAGGACAAGGTTTATGTCCCGGTTAAATTAAGGCCCATGATGTTGCATTATTACCACGATTCCTACCTAGGCGCTCACCTTGGCCAGTACAAAACCTTGCACCGCGTTTCTCGTGATTTCTTTTGGCCCAACCTCAAAAAGGACGTACTTGAGTATGTAAGGAGCTGCGATGTGTGTCAGCGGTCTAAACCTGCTCAATCATCCCTAACCGGTTTCCACTCTGCCGATGTTGCGACATATCCGGGGGAAAAACTGTTTATCGATTATTTTGGTCCTCTCACAAAATCTAAGAATGGCAACGTCGGAATTCTGTCCGTCGTCGACGCCTTTTCCAAGTTCATATGGTTGTTCCCCGTGCGTAAAATGAATTCGAGCAACGCTGTTCTGCTTTTAACCCGACATGTATTTGGTGTTCATGGTCCCCCGAAAGTCCTAGTGTCTGACAATGGTTCTACTTTCAGATGTCGCCAATTTCGGCATTTGTGTTTCGGATGGGGTGTTAAAGACGTTTTTCTGAGTCCCCACTACCCCAAGCCTTCCCATGTCGAACGTTTCCATAGAAATTTGAAAGCCTGTCTGTCAGCCTTCCACAGCGCGGACCAGCGTAGCTGGGACAATAACCTGTCTTTCTTTGTTTTAGCTTTTAATAATGCACTTCATGAGTCTCATCGCAATTCCCCAGCTGTTCTGTTTCTAGGGAGAAATCTTACTGACCCGCTCCAATTGAAATGGGACATAAACTATCTGTCGGAGGCATCCAGAAACAGGAGCGTGGAGGAGAAATGGAAAGAAGCTTTGGACCAGTTAGTCAGAGCCCGGAACCGAGTGGCTAAAAGATTCGACCAAGGGAGAAAAAGAGTCACTCTTGAAATTGGAGACTTGGTCGTGGTGAAGATGTTTCCAATAAGCTCTGCTGCTGACCAAATTACTGGTAAATTGTGTCTGAAATGGTCTAGCCCCAAAAAAATCGTAAGATTCCTGGGACCAGTTACAGTGGAGTTAATGGATTTAGCCGATAAGAGGGTATCAAAAGCTCACGTGAGTTTGTTGAAGCCCTATCGTCAACGGGCCAGTAATGTTTGATGTTTTTGCCTTGTAGTTTGGTAGCATCGTATACTTGAGTGAACTGTCATACCATTATTTGCATTCTAAAGTCCTTCCTGTTTCAGGGATAACGACGCAAAATGAAATGGTTAGAATGGATGCTGGTATTTTTCGATGAAAATGAACCGAATGAATTTCAAAACCTTGGCATAACGGGAGAGGTTCACCTGTTTGTACCATTCCTCTTTCAAGCCCGGTCTCGAATTTATGAATGAAGTGGATCGTTTAATGCACTAAGGCATAGACTGATTGATTCAGCGTAACCCTTTGTGAGATAATACACACGTCAATATGTAACGAACTGACTTATTTGAATGTTGTTGAAACATATGGTTAAAATCATTTATGTTGTGCTTGTATATAGGCATAATTTAATTTTAAGGTCTTAGTTTAATAAATGCGCGCATTTATTTTAAGGGAAATCTCGTTTAAAACGTGTCTACTTGCTTGATCACCAAGATAAGACACATTTTAAACGTGGGGCTGCTGGATGGTGAACCATGCTCCCTTTTGCATGTTTCTCATATGTTATGTTTACTACTCATACAAGTTTTGTTGACCTCAGTTCGAGGAAAAACCTGTGTATATCCCTTGATAGGCCACAGAGCGCAGCACTCTGCGTGGTGTGTATTGACGATCTTTTGCCGTACTAGACTACTGTTTTCATCTTTTGACGCATATCTTTGCCTTCCTCACTCGTGATTTTTTTTTTTTACAATGGAGGCTAGACGATGTGAAATCGCCTTCCTTTCCTTTAGGTGGATTTTTACCTTATTTAAACGTGGGTTTACCACTATTCATGCCATAATTAATGTCTTGATTTAACAGGTATGTGCTTTCTGTTGTCTCTTTATTATTACTACGTTTGCATTACCTTTTTACTATCCCTGATGGGCCGGTCAATGTGCATCTTCTATTTCGGTTCGTGTAAATGGCGTGTGTGACTGTGAGAGGTTAATATTATGATTACTGCTAATTTGGGAATTTGGTCTCGAATCCATCACGTTTTTGGTGCACTTGTTCGGGTGCATTTGTTTTGTTTGTACCTGGCCGCCTTCGAAGCAACGACTTTCGTGTCGACAAAGTTTTATTTGAAGTCGTACGAAACTCAAGCTTAAGGTGATTTGGTGCACGATCCTGCCTGTTTTGCCCGATTATACAAAATACGTATAATCTTATATTGTGCTCCCATAGTGCACGTTATTAGTTCAATATGCGAGATCTGGAACTGTGTTAAGGTGAGTCATGTGGCGTGTATTTGTACCTCATGTGAATGTTATGAGTGAATGCTGGTGTCTGAAGCAAGTAAAAGATGGGCTATCGATTGGTTCATTCATGTTTTATTTCGGTTTCATTTCGATTTTGTTTGGGTACCTCATTTCCTTATCTTGGTACAGATTTGTCATTTACTTGGCCATGTGTTGGTTGGGGCTCGGCCTAACCGCCGGTCGGCCATGTTGGTATTCTTATTTTTCGTATCTCTGCGCATGCCTGTTTTATTTTTGCTGGACCAAAGATGCTGTACTCAGCGCCTTTGGCTGGTTCATTCCTTTACTCCTTGCGTCTTATGTTGATCTCTGTGGTGACGTGGGTTAAAATGTTTTTGTAGTAGGAGGCTTCCATTATTGTCGTGCGAATGGAGAATGGAAAGATATGCGCTGTGAATAATTTAATCTGAAGTTTAAAAAAATAAAAAAATATATATTGGCTGTACTACCGTGCGCACGGCAAATTTAATTGAAATATTAATGGTAATGAGGTCATTACTGTATCAGTGAGCTGATAACGAAATATTTTGTGTGTGTTATAATTATTTATGTTGAGCTCACCCCACGACCTCGGCAGAAACGCTTGTGAAGGTATGTTTATGTCTTGTTTTTTCTTTTCTCTGTTATGCGATTGGCTTCTTTTTTCCATGTTTGGATTCTATTATTAATTTACTAATAAACCTTGTCCTTATGTTTATTCTACGTTTCATTTATAGTAGTGTTCTATAATCGTCCTCGTTGGTTAATAACGAGGCCCATCTTGAGCTCAGGGCCGTTTTCTGCCTTCCCTAATCGCGGTCCGCACCTCATTCTCCCGTTACGTTTGTTTCATTTTCGTCATATGCTATCCGTAAGGGAGGGGTTTGGCACACCATGAAACTTTATGTACCGATCTTCGGACTGGGAAAGTAGAATGCAGCAGGTATGCCAGGAAATACTGTGCTCTGTCTGCATCTTTGTATCTCTCAGTAGTAATCTCTACAACTTATGTTTTCCATTATTTTTTTAATGACTTATTAAATTTAATTTGTTTTAGCATTCTGGATACCATTTAAAGATAAAAATTTCATTGTTCCGTATTGAAATTATTGATGTTAAAAATTAAATAATTGAAAAGGAGGTTCAACCTATTCAATACTTAAAAGAAAGAAATGCAGTAATCACATTCCTATTTAAATGGGACCGGTTTCGACCTTATTCCAGGTCATCATCAGCCGTAAAAACATGTACAATGTTTATGAATATTGGAGGTCAGTTTCACACTCTGATAGGCACAAAGACACGACACCACATTCTGTCATGCACAAAGTCACAACACTATCAACTAATATACGAAGATCAAAAATAACTTGAAGTCGCAGACGAATAGATTTGTAGTAGAAAGCCGCCAGCTCCTGGTGATCAGCGCGGCACATTCAAGGTCATGCTGGCGGCTTTCTACTACAAATCTATTCGTCTGCGACTTCAAGTTATTTTTGATCTTCGTATATTAGTTCATAGTGTTGTGACTTTGTGCATGACAGAATGTGGTGTCGTGTCTTTGTGCCTATTAGAGTGTGAAACTGACCTCCAATATTCATAAACATTGTACATATTTTTACGGCTGATGATGACCTGGACTAAGGTCGAAACCGGTCCCATTTAAATAGGAATGTGATTACTGCATTTCTTTCTTTTAAGTATTGAATAGGTTGAACCTCCTTTTCAATTATTTAATTTTTAACATTCTGGATACCATCGTGATTAAATTGTGGGTTCCAGGAGCTTCCGTGTAAGTTTTGAATATTAAGTGTGCCGATTATTTAATTTTTTCAAGCATAGCCCTGTGATGAAATTCCATTTGTTGATGTTAATATGATTTGTGATTAGTCTTTCTGAGGGCTAATAGTATCTAGGCGAATAATGCTTGAGTTGGGACGTGTGTTTCATTTTTGAAGTACTTTCTATGGTTATCAAAGTTGTTGACAGAATTTGGAACTCTGAAACTGCCATTAAATTATCTTTGAATTTGGAATAATAAAAAAATTTCTCGATAAATTTTCACATTAGCTGATAATGATAGCAGGTGTTCAAATTTGAGTAGGTTGGTCTTCCAAACAAAGCGTCTCTTCATCTGCGAGTCCGAAGATGACTGTACAGCCCAATGCAGGAGTCGCATAATGATAGGCATTCCCAGGAGGGGCAGCTTGAGGTTTTCCATTTTTCTTCACTTTTTTTTCTTTTCTTAGTAGACTTGCTGTTCATTAGTGGTTTTCTTTAAAATGCAGCATACCGTAGTGCACTTAGGCCCTCCAGGATGAACGATTGAGAGCTGTTATATCCCAGTGATCAGTATCATTGCTGTACATTCTCTTGGTAGTTGTGATCACATCCTTAAATAGCTTTCTCTGACGTCCAACACTGCGTTTACGTACCGAGAGGTAAACGCTTGTTTGGGAATGCGAACTTTGTCTTACGGATTGCGAGATCTGCCTACCTGAATGGCTGTCGTTTAATCGTGGCTTCTATGTGGGAAGTCCGTACCTCTCTAAATTCTATAACTGTACTGAAATAGGAGGGATAAGATTATGCAAGAAATAAAAAAAATCCTAGTAATTCCTTTTGGAGCTTTCTCTTGAAATGACTGTAAGGATCGGTATGGACTAAGTTTTCACCTTCATAATGTTGGCTGGCGGATAGAAGTAATCGTATGCAATTTATAACCAGTAGATTGTGCGTGCAAAGGCCTGGGTTTAATTCCAAACCTCTCTGCATTGGTCGGCAAGGGTTTCAAAGAGAAAGTCCTGCATTAGGCGAGTTGAACATGTCCTTCAATACACCCAGCATTGAAACTGTTCATACTCTATGCCATCTCCCTAAAATCCTTCACAGCCATATTACCTTACTTCATAATTCAAATACCTCTCTTCTTATCACAGTCTTTAACACCAGATCTACTAATAATTCCATACTTGCTTTACCTTCTTCTTCTTCTTCTTCTTGCGTTACGGCCTCTGTAGGACCACGGATAGCTCCTTCACGGATTGCATTTTCTTCTTCTCCTCCCAGAACCTCTTCTTCTCTCCCGCTCTTCTTTCGAGATATTCAGTATCCTCTTCTCTTGTCTACTCCACTGGTGACTCTCAATCCTTTTCCTGTATCTATCCCTATCATTGATCTCTGGCATATTAGTCGGTATGTACTTGCTTTTCCAATTTTCCTTTTCTTCCACCTTGATCCCCAATTCTGACCAATCTTTCCGGAGTTCAACTACCCACTTGGTTCCTGTCTTTCCTCGTGTCCTCGCTGTTGTTTCCCATACTCTTTTCGTCATTCTATCCATATTCATCCTGATTACCTGTCCCGCAAACCGTGCTCTTTTCAGTCTGATTTCTTCTGAGATTGTCCTCATGTTCCGGTATAGTTCTTCCCTGGGTCTCCTCATCCATCTCTCACCTCCTCTCTTAGGGCCTAGTATTTTCCTCAATATTTTTCTCTCTTCTTTCTCTAGTTGTTCCGCACCATTTCTTCCTAGTGCTATTGTCTCAGCAGCATATAATACAGCATTTCTCACCGTTGCCTTGTAATGTCTGATCTTTGCGTCTGTAGATATATTCTTTTTATTGTATATATCTCTGGTCATACAGAAGGCTGATCGCATCTTCTTTATCCTCTCTGTTATTCCCTCATTACTCCTATTCCTTCCTGTTATAAATTCTCCTAGGTACTTGAATTTGTCCACCTTTTGCACGGTGCCTTCCGGTGTTGTCCAATCCTCAGTGGTATTCAATGTCTATATATCTATGATATACCATTCACGTAATTGCCTGCCGGGAGTGGAACCTCCTGGAAAGTATCAGAGGGTTAAGCGCTACTCGCACTTTCAAGGAAGCACAGTGGACGTTTTATGCACCAGTAAGGGTCATCTGTGAACTTGATGCTGCTACTTACAACCATTGTATTGTCATGGATGTTCTGGTAGAAGATTAGTCTGAAATTCTTACCCAATCTGTTTTTCAAATGTTATTAAATTTGATGTACTTACTAAAAGCCTTATGATTGAAAAACCCCTGTATTGCCCAGAAAGAATAACATTACCTGTAGCAATAAACGTTTGCCAAGAAGGGTACAAAATATAAATTAAAAGTGCAAATGTTGTTGTGTCTAATGTGTATAAAGTATGAACATAGATTTATGCTCTTCGTAACTTTTCTGAATTTCCATGTTTCCAGTTTGATATATCCAGCATGTGAAGCTTTTATTGCAACTGAACCCAATTGCACTATAGCTCTGGTGGCAACCATGGATCAGTCCAGTGCCTGACGATTGAGGTGGCATGTGGTCAACGCGACAAATACTTTAGGTCATTATTCTAAATCGGGACTGCTGCCTGTTTATCGGATAGCTCCTGAATTGTAGTAAAAATACCTGAGTTGGTTGAAAATCAAACCTTGTGCCTGCTGGTAAGAGGCAGTTCCTCTACCCTTAGACCGCGGGGCAGGCCAAAGTTTTTATTATTCATGTATTTTGTGATTTGATAGGTTTGATGGGCTGTGGTATGTTCCTTTATTTACAGTGCCAAGTGTGTGATTGAATTATGTGTGGATACCAGCCATCTTATACATAAGTACTTATTCCAGGTCATTGCTGTTTGACATGTTACAAATCGCCTGTTACTGGTTGAGCAGCCGGTGTTATGGTGCTTAATGTGTAGTGCTAAGTGTAGAACTTGCTGAAGAATATTTCAGAAGATAGGTCTCTAGCTAAGGGTCAGTGGAGAGCTACAGAGCAAACCTTCATTCTAGAGAAGGAGAAAGGAGTAGAATTATTTATCCTTATAGATACAGAACTTGCATTTACTGGTACTGGTGACGTATTCTGCTTCGGTTGTTATTTATTATGATCTTATTACAGGTGACACTTCCTGGAGAAGGGAAAGACCGTGTTTTTCGAGTTACCATCAAGTGGGTTGCACAAGTTTCGTTGTTTGCCTTAGAAGAAGCTCTGGAAGGGAGGACACGACAGATCCCCTACGATGCCATCTTGGTAAGATGATTTTCATTAACTTCATTTTTAATGAGGAAGCCAGTGATGCAACATCAATGTTGATAGTTCTGTGATCTATGATTAGTCTTTCTGAGGCTGACTCCTGAAGTGTTGTATTATTATACTACACCTCTGTTTTTATTATAAATTAATGACTTTATTTTTATTCCTTGAGGCATTGGATGTCGTGATGCGGCATCTTCCTTCAATGACATACACTCCTGTGGGACGTTCCTTCTTCTCGTCTCCAGATGGATATTATCACCCACTGGGAGGCGGTCGTGAGGTGTGGTTTGGTTTTCACCAGTCGGTTCGGCCATCCCAGTGGAAGATGATGCTCAACATTGATGGTAATTTGCAATATAAAATCTGTTGATTTGATGCTCAGCTTTTTGGATAATTTGATATTTCTCGCTGGTCTTGTTTTTTGATCCTCAACATAGATTACAGTTTAAGTTCATTTCCACAGCAGTCTTTGACTATAGAGGACATTATTGAAATATGCTAATATCCCAATAATTTAGTCCTTAAAGCTTATATGCCAGAAATGTTCCGACATCACGATTTTCGGTTGTGCTCATATGTCGGAAGTGTCTGATGTAGTATTTACTCAAAGAATAACATGTTTTAAGGGAAGTAGCTAGTTATTCTCAGGCAATTTCTGGAATATAGAGAATATTTGGCCTTCTGAATATTATTTTTAGCCTGGTTTGGGCAGGCAATCTGCACTGTGTTTACAGTTGGCGAAAGATGGTCTGGCACAAAGTGAGTACGCTGTGCAGTGCTGTATTTCAGAAATGTTCTGACATTGTGATTTTTTGTTGTGCTCCAATGTTGGAAGTGTTTGATGTATAGTCTTATTCCAGCTTGAGTTTTGCAAAATAAACTATTTTACCCATAATAATAGACAGCAGTATAGTATACATTTCCAAAAAAATATACTAATAATAGTAGTAGTATACAGGTATAGACCTTGTATTTACCATCCAAATGATTACTAATGGATAAACAGTAGGTGTATGGTGATGGAAAAACAATAGGAGTATGGAAAAGATCTGATGATGGCACATAATATGATATGCTATTCCATTTTGGTTCTAGGTTAAGTTTAATGGCTGATGATGACCAAACTGTTTGGTAGAAACTAGTCTCATTTGTCCATACATGTCTATAATACAGTAGTTTGTAAAACAACTTGGTATTGATTAGGTGGAACTAGAAACCTTGTCATAGTCATCTTAATATCAATATGGAACATGAAATGAATCTGCTTTGATAACTTTTATTATGTTGTAATCTAATGTAGTTGGTAGATGTAAAGATTTTCTTTCCTTTTTCAGTCTGTTTTCTGTTGTTTTTTCATTTCTCATTTTGTGTTGTTTATTGTCAGTGTCTGCTACGGCATTCTACAAGGCCCAGCCTGTCATCGAGTTTATGTGTGAGGTGCTAGACATCCGGGACATTAATGAACAACGCAAGCCTCTCACGGACTCGCAGAGGGTCAAATTTACCAAAGAGATAAAGGGACTAAAGATAGAGATCACTCATTGTGGCACCATGAGGCGAAAATACCGGGTGTGCAATGTTACCAGGAGGCCCGCCCAGATGCAGTCGTAAGTTCCTCCATATTACTACATTTTCATTTCTTTACGTTGTCTGCTCCATTACCTCTTAATATTCTTAATGACACATCCTTCCAAACTGTACTTGGCTCTTTGGGCATCTAAACAGCTTCACATCTTTCATGTGTGCATTGTGTAGTTTATCTTCCTCTCATAACAACCCTCATTATTTCTGTGACAGTTTGTAAGCATTCAAGACCATCTCATATCTATAGGATAAAGAACCACTGCTTCCCATTTTTATTTAATTGTGTCAAGCATCATCAGTCTTAAAAGTAGACCAAAATAGTCTTAAAAAAGTAGTAGATTAAAATAAAACACTCGTGTTCACAAAAACCAGAACACCTTGAAAGACTACAGATAGGAAGTTCATATTCACAGGACAAGTGCATTAGTATGTTCTGGAAAAATGATTAAGGGGCCCGTGACCTTAGATGTTAGGCCCCTTTAAATAATAAGCATCATCATCAGAAATAATTAGCATTTGATCCATGTCGGCCCTCAGGTTCAAGGTCCACATCGATATCTCGGCGTACCACCACCAACTGGTAAAATGTACCTGTGTCTCTAGCTGTCCCTATAAACCAAAGGTAATGGATCAATGTGGCTTGAACGGGTGTGCAGGATGCCTCGCAGACGTTTGCGAGAACCGCACTGTCAAATGTGAGCGTTTAAAAGAGGGCGCATTATTGGCATGTGACGTGATGCATCCATCTGGAAAGTTGCTGCTTGTGTGGGATGAAGTGTGTCGGCAGTGTAATGGATGTGTACAGAATGGTTCACAGAAGGGCGTAGAATACCCAGACCAACCCCCTAGGAGATTGAAACCTCATCCGAATGGCATTGCAGGACAGATCTGCCTCCTCCTCGGCTCTGGCACAACAGTGTAACACATAATACACTATGTCCGTCGCCGTTTTTTACAGTCTGGGATACCAGCGCGTCCACTTCTCCTCCTCCCCTTGACTAGTGTGCATAAACATGCTAGAATGCAATGGTGTATGGAATGACGTTACTGGGAACAGAAATGGCAGCAGATAGTGTTTTTGGATGAATCCAGGTTCTGTTTGAAAATGATGGCCGCATTTTGGTTCGCCTCTTACAGGGGAAGAGGCATCACATGAACTGCATTTGCTCAAGACAAACAGCACCAACTCGAGGCCTTATGGTGTGGGGTGCTATTGGGTACAACCGCAAACTATAGTTCGTGCGTGTCCATGGCACTGTGGCCAGTTTGACCTACGTGAATAATAACCTGCGACCCGTAGCCATACCCTTTCTGCATGCCACCCCAGACGCCATATTTCAGCAGGACAATTCGCAACCAAATGTACTGCTCGAACATGTGCCTTCTTGTTGTCACAGGATGTAAGACAGTTGCCCGGCCCGTCCGATCACCAGACTTGTCGCCAATCAAAAATGTGTGGGATATCATGAAACGATGGGCGCGGCACCGTGACTCAGTACCACCCCCCCCAAAGATGAACTGTGGATCCAGGTGAATGCAGCATGGATGGCTATATCCAAGGATGCCATTCGCGCCTTATATGCGCCAATGCCATCATGCATGGAACAAGTTATCAGTGCCCATGGAGGACCCAGTGCGTCCTAGGCAACAGGACACATGCTGAACCTAGGTGACTGAAATGCAAATCTTTCTGCAGAACGTCCTAATGAACATGTCCTGTGAGTATGAATTTCCTCTGTCTAGTCTTTCATGATGTTTGTTTTTTATTTATGAATATGAGTGTATTTTAATTTGATTCCTCAATTGAAAATTGTGCAGACATGTTTTGCAAGACAGATTTTCAATGTTTTAATGCATACTGTTTTTTCGAAAGTATCTTTGATTGTTAAAGACTGCAGAGCTACAAAAAGCGCTACTGGGCGAGTTGGCCATGCGGTTAGGAGCACACAGCTGTGAGCTTGCATCCGGGAGATATTGGATTCGAACCCCGCTCTCAGCAGACCTGAAGATGGTTTCCCATTGTCATACCAGGCGAATGCTAGCATTTGTACCTTAATTAAGACCACGGCCGCTTCCTTCCTTCTCCTAGCCTTTTTCTCTCCCATCGTCGCCATAAGACCTCTGTGTCGGTGCGACGTTACGCAAATTCCAAAAATAAAACTATTAAAAAACTAAAAGCACTCGCTCTGTTGTTGGGTTACAGCGGAACCATTACAGTGGCCATGGCATGTGACATAACATCAGATGCTTGTAATGAAACATTACATGATTGCTACGTAACATGAGGTATTAAGAACATTATTCAGTCAGTGTGGTTTACACAGCACTTAGAAAATGCATTTTAAGCTGTAGGTCTACTTATAGATGAATGCGAGCTACTTGCATTTCAGTTTAAAACGGTAAGAAACACTAAAACACCAAAGAAGTCAAACTATCTAGTAATTTAGTTTATAATTTTATGTACGTAATGGAAAGACAACCCACACCTCTTTCTGTATTTACACAAACCTTCAACTGTTTGCTCATTTTTGGTTAAGGGTTACCAAGAACTTCATTCCCTAGAACTCATTGTATAGATCAATGAAACAGACTATTGCTTGTACCTGTTATAAGCTCCCGTTTACATTTTCTTTAATCAGGTTATTTTTACTTGTTTTGAGTGCATTTATTTTGTTTGCAGTATTGTGCTATGTTTATACTTTAGTAGGATAATCACTGTACTTTCATTAATACTTTTTTTTTTTTTTTTGCATTGTGAAAATTTGAGAGTTTTATGTTTTCTCCAATTATAGTTCCATTTTTATAAGTTTTGACTTGACAGTGAATCGGATATTAGGTTCTGGTGCCAAATTGTTACGAGTACAAACAGCTGATCCACGACACACAACACGAATGGAAATGTATATACTTGAATATAAGTCCAGACTCAATTATTCTTCGTAGCATCTTGCATAACTCTCGTAAAATTTACAATAACACACCACATATTTAGGATAAGGCTATAAGATAAAAATATATCAATGCTCGGGCAGTTAAACGCAAGAGAATGGTATGGTGGAAGGCCTTCTGGCTATTTCATCCAACACGCAAACTGGGTCCTATGGATTGTTTTGTTTTACAAGATGCTTGAGGCCCCCCCTTCCTCATGACAGCGTGAACCGAAATATTGTGCTCCTTCAACCACTCTATCAACTCATTATTTTTGGCCGCCATTGTTGGTTCTTTGTCAAGAATGCCCGAGTGAGCTGACGACTGCTAAAAGAACTGAGCACAATGCAACACACAACTGATAGCACGTGGTTTCAGTAAACAACAGAACAACAACAGTGTTAACTGGAAGTAGATTCTAGCTCATCTATCAGACCGATCAGCAGCCTATGATTGGCTGTTTATTAATTCACTTAGCCTCCGCCAAAAGGCAGCGCTCAGATGTCAAGTGTCTTGTCAGTTCTGCAATTGCGCGGTATTTCACGGCGAAGTTCATTCTTTGTTTCTTCGTCTTGCTTGGCTTGAATGCCACGTTTCTTCAGGATGCTCCTCTCTTCTATCAGCAGTAGAGTGGTGTTCGATATCCAGGGGTGCTTAGCTTGGGGAGACACAGTAAATGGTTCAGGAAAAGAAGAGTTAATGATTGTCTTGAGGTTGTCCCATGTTTGGGAGGCTGATCCTTCCTCCTGTACTTGCTGGAGTTTTGGCCTTATTCTTTCCCCAAAATCATGGAGAACATTTTTATCAGTAATGTGAACCTGTGTCATTCTCTTCTTCTTGGTCAATTTCAGTTTGATCCGCATTTTCATGGATAGCATAATGTGGTCACTACCACAGTCTGCTCCAGGATAGGTCTTGCATTTCAGTACGGAAGTCCACCATCGTTGCCTCACCGAAATGAAATCAGTCCGATTTCGAACCCTGTCGCCAGGAGAAATCCATGTGTATTGACACCCAAGAGGGTATTGCAGATAGACAGATTATTGCGAACACAGAACTCCAGTAGATGCTCACCACGCTCATTTCTCACACCTAGACCATGCCTTCCAACCACATGCCTCAAATGAGTGTCTTTAGTAGTCTCTCCTATCTTCGCATTAAAATCACCCTGAATAACTAATATTTCCTTCTGAGGAATCTTTCTGTTGGTGTGCTCCAGCAACTCATAGAATTCATCGATTTCTTCATCCAGTGCAACTGCAGTAGGATCATAAAGCTGAATGACATTGATCCTACACGGAGAAGCATTCATCTTAATGGAGATGATTCTCTCGGAGACAGGCTCATATCCCACGGCAGCACTGGCTAGCATTTTAGGAATCCCTACGGCGACGCCATTCCGACTCATATCCTCAATTTTAAAGTTAAAAACTTCATCGCTGATCCGTATTGAACTAATAATTACAATGCTAAAAAGAGAAAGATGTTCCATCTATTCAATACAATAACATTGTTGCACGAATTAATGTAGCAACACATTTAATATGTTATGGGACCGGTTTCAACATATGTCCATGTCATCAGCAGCCGACACAAAAATGGCAAGAAGTCAACACAATTGTAACACTTATGACACATTTCTTGAATTAAAAATAGAAGTGGAAATTAATGAAATCTTACTTGGAATGCGTCTCAGAGGAGAGATATGTTCGCTGCAATGTCCAGGAACACACCATTCCGTCTCAAGAACTATATTTACTTTTATAACCTAATTAAGAGTATTACACACCATTTTCATTGCTGAAGCAGCGACTTGCGTTCCTATTGGACAACGTAAAATGGCACGTGATTTCATTCTAGTCAGTTATGATAATCATAATGTTACCAACCTCAGTACAATAAAAATGCTCCTTTGCTTGCCCCTATATCACAGGTCTTGTAACCATCCGCATGGCAGGAACCAGTCCAGATCAATGATCTTGCCCATGTCCTATCCTAACCGTCCACACGACAAGAACCAGTCCAGACCAATTATGTTTGCACATGAAACTGGGGGCCTAAGGCCGCTTTGCTGCTTCTAACCTTGGGGCTTACGCCCCAAGATCCTCTTTGCTTGTCTCTATATCGCTGGTCTTGTCCAGGTCCTATCCTAACCGTCCGTACGGCAAGAACCAGTTCAGAACAATGGTGTAACAATAATCACCACCACCACCTAGCAAAGCGCCACCCACTCATTAGTTTCTAAGTAGAGACTTCGGCAACATTGAGCACTGCTTGACAACATCCTTCCCGAGAAGGCCGCGAGCATGTAAACAAACAACAGTGATTCCGCTCGCTTGTAAGTCTTGTCTCCAGGGCTAACGTATCGATCAGATCGAGAACACTGGTAACCAGAACTAGAGTCAAACGTGCTCTATCACAGTGATTGGTTGTTTATTATTTCACTTAGTCTTTGCCAAAAGGCAGCACTCAAATGTCAAGGTTTATATGTTCTGAGGTCTAAGAAGACTGGCGATTACCACGAGGAGATGAATAGTGTCAATTTTCAGAACAGGTTTGAATACACATTAATGAATAACCTGTCTGAAAATTGTACAATAATAATGGACAATGCCCCCTACCATTCCGTAATTCAAGACAAAGCTCCGACAGTGGCAGCAAAGAAGTCGATTCTTGCTGAGTGGTTAAGGAGGCACAACATTCCTGTGCGGGACGACATGAATAAAGGTGAACTGTTGCAGCTTGTGAAAGAAAACAAGCCACAATTTCCAGTCTATTGGTTAGTCCACACCAAAGTTAATAAACAATGTTAACAAAACAAAGTTAATGAGAAATGTTAACGAAAACATTTCTCAAGATGTTAATAAACTTTTGTTAACAAACCTCTTTAACATTGTGTCCACACCTAATAAACTTTTGCTAACAAACTTCTTTAACATTGTGTCCACACCAAAATATCTGTTTGTGAGGTTACAATGGATAGGGTCAGGAAGAAGAAAATACAGCTGCAGCTTTCATTATTTTAATGAGTGCAATTAGAGAAAAGTGCAGACGCAAAGCGTGGCAAAGAAAAATATTGGAAAAGCGTTTAGAATTAAGTTTGGAGAGGACACTTAAGCCTATGTCAGAACTTTCAATTCATGATGCAGCAGGCTTTCAAAACTTTCTGAGAATGTCCCCACAAGACTTTCAGTTCTTGTTGATAGTAATTGAGTCTGAAATTGCAAGAAATGATACACATTTATCGGAATGTCGTGTGCATTAATGTTAGACTAAGTATAACTTGAAGATTCCTAGCGACTAGTGACTCCTACCAAGGATCATGTAAGTGTGTAAGAGAAATACTCCTACACTTCACTTATGTATTTGTATGGTGTATATGAGTTGCTTGCGATTCGACAGTCGATTTCGAAAAATAAATAAAAGTATTGTATTCCGCACTACGAATTTGCGTGTTCTAATTGAGTCCTTGCGCATGTGCGAACCGAAATGTTAACGAAAACACGAATTGTTAATGAAAAGTTTCATTCACAAAAGTTAAAGAAATTTTGTTTATCAGCATGCTCGAAAAGTTAATGAACACGCTATTTTGTTTATTAACAGACAGAAATGTTCATGAACATTGTTCATTAACAATGTTTATTAACAAAGTTAACGAAAACATCTTGGTGTGGACGCACCTTATGTCGTGAACGAAATTGCAAGACGTCATGGACATAAAGTTATTCGACTTCCACCTTATCATTGTCACTTCAACGCAATAGAGAAGATTTGGGCTCAGGTTAAGGGTTATGTTGCAACAAAAAAAAAAAGCGTTTTACTGTACCCAAGATGGAAAACCTGTTAGCCGAAGCTGTGGAGAATGTCAGTGCCGATGACTGGAGGAAAGTTGTGCGCAGTACACAAAGATTAATACGTGAGGCGTGGGAAAATGAAGATGTACTGGAGAACTCCCATCAAAAGTTTAATAATATCTTTGGGAGCTGGTGATAGTGACAATGATTCATTGCTGGAGGATTCCAGTGACTCTGAGATCAGTGGAGTGTTCCCTTTGTAGGCCATAACCGCCTTCCTGTGCCAGCCATTGGCGGTGAGTGATGTGTTATTTCCTCATTCTTTTATTCTGAATAATATATTCTCGTATTAGTGTCAGATGTTGTTAGTAAGTGTAGATTTTATGAATTTGTTTTCATTCCATATGTATTCGTTTTTCTAAGTACAGTATTACATTTTACTATATATGACTGTTTACTGCGGTCGTATTGCATCAGCTGTTCTCGTGGGCGTAGCACGCTGGCAACAGAGGAAAGGCGATGCTCATTTGTTTTGCGGAACTTCAATTTAGAAGTAAGGCCATGTGGAGTATAAGCCCGGTGTTAACTCGATTATGAGGAGCAGTAGAACACTAGAAGTTTACAATACTCTTATGTCTTATTCATGATAACCCTAAAATAGTTCAATTTTGCAGTTAATGTTTCCCTGTGTGATATTATTAATGGTCTGAGTGGAATAAATTGAAGTTTTTCATATTTTTTTACGTAGAATTCCCCGCCCAGCTACTCATTCCTGCCACCAAGCTGACGAAAATTTCTGGGGAGAACACTGTATGAATGTGACAAAAACAAACTAATGATGGTTATATTGCTCATTATTTAAACATAATATTGCTGATGTCAATAATGGAGGTTATACCTGGAAATTTCATCTTTTAATAATGAATTTATCAGCAAGATTCTCATGTGCAGTATGCACAGTGAATAAAATCCTTCACATTTTGAAATAAACAATAATAATAATAATAATAATAATAATAATAATAATAATAATAATGGTTGGTTGCCTCTTGAGGAGGCCTGGTGCAGGTCTTTCCAGTTGATGCCGTATAGGCGACCTGCACTTCTGTGGGAATGTGGCCCTGCCTAAGATGAAGTCCAATGTTGAAGATAGTGCTAATACCCAGCCTCTGAGCCAAAGGAATTTCTTTTTCTTCCTTCCTGGCTGTATGTGTGCCTGCAATGGACACTTCAAAGTATCACTCAGGGGTGGTTCTTCTCATCCTTAGAGTGTATTACCTGCGGTAGAATGTCTCCGCCACTGGTATGCCGTTTCTATACAAGGCCTTTTCAGCTGTATGCCAACATGTTGCTCTTGGACGCCCGCATCCTTTCCTCGGTTCCTCGATTGCAAGAGCTCTCTTGATGGGATGATCTTCATCTTGATGTTGTACTATCTGCGACTCACGAGAAGTTGCAGCAGCTTGTAGGTACAGGAGGAGCAAAAGATATTACACTCTAAGCTACAAACATTTGTTGTGACAGACAATGCGGACTCTGAAACAGATGCTTGTTCACTACTAACTTGTTGATTTGCAGTATTTACAGTAAATGTGTAACTAAAGCACAATTTCACTACCACTTTCAAGCTTCACAAAAGCACATCATTTTGCAAGAATAAGCGCAGATGGAACAGATGTTTATTTTCAGGCCTTGAGACTTGAGATAGGCGCATGCATAGCAGCCATGTTTAGCCCTCTCAACACTTACCCCACAAACACGCGACTTCTTGTCAGATGACCGTCGTACGTGTCCGTACCAGTGCAACTGTTGCTCCTCCAATTTCTCACTGATAGGGGCCGAACTAAGTGATTCTCGTATGTGTTCACTGCGCACTCTGTCCAAGTGGGTGACACCCACTGATTATCGCAGCATCCGCATTTCCGTTACATGCCTTTGCTGATCATGATTCTTTTGCCTTGTCCAACACTCGGAGCCATAAGTGAGGACAGGCCTAACAACAGTCTTGTATATCTTGCCTTTGAGCTTTATAAGCATCCACCTGTCTTGTAAGTTACCTGTCAGCAAACACCATTTGGCTGTCCAATATTGATGCGATGTTTCATGTCGTCATACGCCGCCGTATTGATGAGCCCAGGTACTTGAATTCATTTGTCATTGGCAGTGGTTCATCCGCTAAGAAAATTGTATTGTGTGGACCTTGAACTTCTGGCTTGGCGAAGTTACAGAACCTGTGCTCCGTCATATCACACTGTTACTGAGCCAGAGGAATTAACTTGTGAAAATTATTTCCCAGTCCTATGCTGTCCATCATGGAAAGGGTGGCTGGCTCTTATCAACGTTGTGTGATCTGGACAAAATTAGAGATCTTCACCGTGTTGTTATGATCTCGCTTGGAAGCAAATCCTTCAGGTCTGCCTTGCAAGATCCTATAGCAGTGAATTGAGAGGTCGTACGTATGGAGACTGTTGTCAACTGTTTATATTAGTAATTTTGGTTTAAGTTGGAATTACTTCTGTGTGTATATTTGGCATATGATAAATAATTACATATATAATTAATTAATTGTATATTGAACCTAAAAGACAATAACTAATGAACAAAATATCCTTTTTATTAGCATATTTACTTTTATGAGCTGAAATACTAAAGGAGATAGTGATGGCTAAGAAATAACTGGCAATATTATGCTAATGATTTTCTTGTTTCTTAATGCAATAAGAAAGTCTACTTGTACTTCTCACACATATTCATATTACCAGCATTTTTTAATAATTTAGTTTGTTATTTCATTTCATTGCACAGCCTGATACACTGCTGTACTCTATACAGTATGATGTGAATGCATCGAGAACTTGTTGATGTATATTTGTCAACGTGTGCATGTTCTTGTGCCTTTACTTTTTGTCTTTTTGTGTATGCTGCTCTATGAAGTGTGTTAATGCTTCCTGTATGTAGGCAAGTTATTTTTTCTTGTTTTCTGAATTCTGAAATGTAGGTATTGGAAAGGAACTAACAATTGTCAAGTAATGTTTTTTTCCTTTCCAGTTATCACATTGTGTTCCTTTTTTTCTCTTTTTATGTTTGTCCTCTGTTCCTAATGTTTTACCAGTTTATCTGGCTTTCTTCTTATCATACACTTCCTGCATCGAGACTGAAGATATGTCAAAATTCCCCCTGAATGAATGTTGATGTCTCCCCTCCTGATGAAGCTGGGAAGCAGAAACAAGCTTGTCAGGGTCAGAGAAGAGAGGGATTTAGAAAAACTGGGATTGATGAGGAGAGAGCCTGTGTATATGAAGATGTGGATATTGTCCTTGTCCTCGTCTTCTCTTTCCATTGTTCCCTCTTCCTACACTGGCCGTCAGTCACTACTGATCTGCATTTCGAGCAGTCGCCCAAGTGGCAGATTCCCTATCTGTTGTTTTCCTAGCCTTTCTTAAATGATTGCAAAGAAATTGAAAATTTACTGAACATCCCCATTAGTAAGTTCTTCCAATCCCTAATTCCCCTTCCTGTTAAAAAAATATTGGCCCCAATTTGTCCTCTTGAATTCCAGCTTTATCTTCATATAGTGATCTTTCCTACTTTAAAAGACACCACTCAAACTTATTCGTCAACTAATGTCATTGCACGCCATTTCTCCACTGACAGCTCGGAACATGCCACTTAGACGAGTATCTCATCTCCTTTCTCCCAAGTCTTCCAGCCTAAACTTTACAATATTTTTGTAACACTACTCTTTTCTTGGAAATTACCATAGCTAAATGGTTAACGTGCTGGCCTTTGGTCACAGGGGTCCCGGGTTCAATTCCCGGCAGAGCCAGGAATTTTAACCATCATTGGTTAATTTCACTGGCACCGGGGCTGGATGTATGTGTCGTCTTCATCATCATTTCATCCTCATCACGACGCGCAGGTCACCTACGGGTGTCAAATCAAAAGACCTGCACCTGGCGAGCCGAACATGTCCTCGGACACTCCCGGCACTAAAAGCCATGGGCCATTTCATTTCACCAGAACAAATCAAGCTGATTTTCTTTGGATTTTTTCATTTCATTGCTCAGCCTGATATGCTACTGTGCTGTTTTATATACAGTATGATATGAATGTGTCGAGAAGTTGATGTATATTTGTCAACTTATGCATGTTCTTGAGTGCCTTTACTTTTTGTCTTCCTGTCATTGTGTTTGTCCTATTATTTGTTTGTTTTCGTGTTCTGATCTTACATAACTTAATACTGAAATGTGTTAAGGCTAGTACACACCTAGCGACAAAGTCGCGGGACATTGTCTGGGGACAGTTGCGAGACACTGTCCCTAGACTGTTGCGGTACAATGTCCCGCGTCCACACCTATAGAGCCAGTTGCACCACAGGAATTGGCGCGAAATGGCGCAAGAAATTGCTTTATGTGGTTTTAATGTTGTGAATCTTTTTCTCCACCTCGTGAATGGACATAGTGAACTTTTTAGCCAGAGACTCCATTGCTTCCCTCCTTTTGTCTCTGTTTTAGATATAATATCCCCAAGACAAGGGACGGTGTGTAAATCCTCAATGATTTTTAGAGTAGTTTCCATCACAAAACAACAGAACACGAAACACAACACCAACACGTGGCGACTATCTGCACACTGGCATCGGCGTGTTCCGGGACTTTGTCTCGCGACACGTCCAGACTAAATAATGTTGCGTAACATTTGTATCATGTATCCCATTTTGAATGGGAGACCTGCGACATGCAACTTTTGTATCGCGACAGTCCCAAACACGGTAAAAATGTCGCAGGACACCCCTGGAACTTGTCGCGATACACGTGTTCCGCTACTTGTCGCTTGGTGTGTACTAGCCTTTAGTCACCATTATTTAACCTGCTGAATTGTTTGTTAGAACACTTTGATTTTTTCAAGGAAAAAAGCCAAAGTTTCCTTTTATACCTCACCCTACAGTTTCGTGAACAGTGTCTGTGGAAGTGTCGGGAGACTGCCTGTCATATTTCATTGACTTGGAGGACTCTCAGTTTGTCTATCACTTCCTAGAGCAATCTAGAAGGTATCTGAGTGGATGGGACGTCATCTCACCTCACCTCGTTCCCCCTCTGACAGTTGTTATTCTACTTACAAGGTGAATCCCAATGCACTCACATCAGTGTAATGGTATGTCATAAAATAATATTGATGTTATGCTTGGAGATCCATTCAGTTGTCAGTTCTGTTCTTCTTCTGTCCTGGTTAAACGTGTTCAACTTTCCTTATTATGAGGTGCCACTGTTTTCTGTCTGATGCTGTTTCTAGTTGTCGATTTCAGTCCGAACTATTACACTAGAAGCTGTTATGAAAGTAACTGGAATGCAATATAATCAAAGTGGAACATCTGTATATAGGCTTCATGAAATACACTGTATTTACTCGTCTATTAGACCCCCACCCCCACCCCCCTTTTTTTTTTTTTTTTTTTTTTTCACTTTTACAGCCAAAGAAAGTAAGGGGGTTCCAGGATGTGATACTGATAATGTCAAATTTTGTGCAGTGAATAAATGGCTTCTAGGCTATAAAGAGCTATAAATTATACATGTAAATATTTTACACTATTTTTTAACAATTTTATGAATGTATTTAAGTTATACTGGCTATTTTCATTGGAAGGCAGTATTTCTCAATGTAAAAAGACAATAAATGGTGAACACAACTTTTAGGCCAACACATATGCCTAAAGTAAATAAAATAGTGTTTTAGTTACTCATATCACATCTTTCCTTTCATCTCATTAATTCCTCTCATTAGGTTGACGTTAGGAAGGGCATACGGTCGTAAAAACTCGCTACGAAGATTCGTCTCACTTCATACTTGCCCCCGTAGAGAAAAGGAATAAGTTTATCGTATTATCTATTATGCAATATTGATACAAAAGAACTTAATGGCCAGTCATTTGTCTACCGTGCGGTTAAGGGCGTGCAGCTGTGAGCTTGTGTCTGGGAGATAGTGGGTTTGAATCCCACTGTCGGCAGCTCTGAAGATAGTTTTCTGTGGTTTCCTATTTTCACACCAAGCAAATGCTAGGGCTGTACCTTAATTAAGGCCATAGCCGCTTCCTTCCACCTCCTAGCCCTTTCCTATCCCATCGTCGCCATAAGACCTATCTGTCATAAGTTATGAATTTCATTATGGTCTGTATTGACAATAAGACCTATCTGTGTTGATGCGACGTAAAGCCACTAGCAAAAAAAAATACATTTGTCTGTCAGTTGAGCAGTAGTAATAGACAAGAAAAATGTTCCACCGATCAATACATTTATTGTGAATGAATTATTGCACTAGTACCGGTTTTGACCTATCTTAGCCATCATCAGCTAGCACACAAATTTACAGTCATAGGACAAAAAATTGCAGTATGTTCGTTAAAATATCTCTGATTAAAGGTGGTGATGGTTAGAATAAACTAAAACCTATTGATTGAGCATTGACATGAGTACATAAACACATTAAAATATATATGCCACATAATAAGACACTAAAAAATATAGCACATTAAACACATTAAAACATGGTATATTTTAAAAACGTCTATTCAAATTTGAGTTCATGTTGCGTTGCATTCATTCTTCAATCCTCTTGTAGTTCTTGTGTTGATTAAGTTGTATAGGTGAATATCGAGAATGTTCTATGGCTGATATACTTTGTATTGGTATGTTATAAGAACTCTTGTCATTAAAATTTGAAAATTGAGTACTGTACAATTCAACTGTTGATGTAGTCAGGTAAGATTTATATATACAGCAAGATAGGGTTTAATTTTAGAGCAGTTGGTGGTGACACTTCTCGCGTCTATGCACGTTATATGGTTGTTATCTGTAAAGAAAAGGTAATATGAGTGTGGCGTATGTATGAAGGAATGCCTGGATGTATGTGTGAAATGAAAAAAGTACTTACTGTTGTTGCTGTGGAGGTTGTGTACCGATATGTTTGGAGATTTGTTGTGTTCTGCTACGAGAACGTCTGGGGCTCATGTGAGCTGTGTGGAGGGATGTTGGTGGAGGGGATGGAGGAGTGGCTATTGTGAAGGTAGGGGCGGGGTTAGGTTTTTGATTCGTCGGTTTGTTATGACGTGTGTTTACTAATTTGAGATAGTCATTTTTTTATTGCAGTAATGACTTTGTCAAAGATGATACTGGTTTTCTCTGTAATGTCGTTAATGTTATGATTGGGGTTAGCGTATTGATCCAAAGAAATATAGAAATCTTCGGTTATGTTGAGCAGGGGGCCCTTAGAGTTTATGTTTAATATCATCATGTCATTATTGATGTGTGTGAAGTTGTGCTTAGATTCTTCTACATGTTGGCCTATTGATGAGAAATGGTTGTGCTTTACTGCATAAAATAGAAGATTTAGCCATAAAGAAACAAAACACATTAAACAAAAATCTGGAAACACTGAAACAACAAAGCAAACCGAAACCACTAACCATAAATGAAAATAAAGATCCTTCCCAACATAAATTCCACCCACCCATAAAAAATCTCACACTACCCGTATTTGACGATGTAGAGACGGCTATGTTGAGCAGGGGACGCAAACATAACTGGGATAATGCATCATCTTATCAGAATAGTATAACTGCAGTTACCGAAACAGAACTCGCTTTACAGAAAATTCCGTACCATATACGAGACGAAGTTAGACACGAAATCAGTAGAAAGATCCTGCAATATATCAATAATGTTCACAATAATAACCTAAACATGAATACCACCAATAAATCGATCCTAAACAAACTCAAAAACAAAATAAAACAGAACAATCTACTAGTAACAAAAGCCGACAAAGGCAACACTACGGTCATTATGGATAAGATTGAATACATAACAAAGACTAAAGAATGTTTCCAGGACAACACTTTTTCAATTAAACGCCGAGATCCAACCAATAATGTACAAAGAAATTTAAAAAATGTACTCAAGAACACACACTTTATTCTCACCGAAACAGAATCTGCTAAACTTATAACTATGAACCCCCAATTACCATCCGCAAGGGCCTACCCTAAAATACTCAAAGAAAATGTACCCATGAGACCGATTATAAACTATAAAGCCAGTCCAACCTATAAGTTATCACAATTCATTGAGAAATTTTTGAAAAAGCATTCATTTTTAGCAAACAAAACAATACAAAACTCAATAGATTTTTGCAACAGAACCAAAGAACTAAAGATCGAAAAACATCATACCCTTACTTCATTTGATATAACAAACATGTATCGTAACATTCCTATTAAACAAACAGTCAAAATAATTGAATCTAACCTAAAAAACCATAGTAACTTGAGCACCTTAGAAATAGAATAATTCCTGATTCTATTTAAATTCGCCTTAAACAATAACTACTTCAAATTTCATGATACTATATATCAGCAACAAGGATTACCTATGGGATCTCCTGCTTCCGGAATATTAGCAGAAATATATATCGACCACCTAGAACACTCGTCAATTAATAAATTAGATAATATATATTTTCGGTGTAGATTTGTCGACGATATCTTTGTAATTATAGATAATAGATTCAATGATGCAGATACTATACTAGACAAACTTAACAATTTAGACCCCCAAATTAAATTCACTAAAGAAACAGAAAATAACCGTACCTTAAATTACTTGGACTTAACAATAACCAGGCATGACACTCACTTACCTTACAAGATCTATAGGAAACCCACACACACTTTAAATACCATAAAAAATGACTCCATTCATCCTAACACACATAAAAGAGCAGCCTATTATAGTATGATACATAGAGCTTTCAATATCCCAATGACAATAGAAGATCGAAATAATGAATTAAAATGAATCCACGACATAGCCAAATACAACGGATACACCAAAGAAATGGTCAACAAAATCATCCACAAAATAAAATCCCAACCTAAAACTAAATTTATCAAAACAGCCAAACCGAAAAAAGATTATGTCCTATTTACCTTCAACAACACCAATATACACTGACTGACAGAGCAAATGCAACACCAAGAAGGTGTGGTTCGAAAGGGATGAAAGTTGGGGAAAAAACAAGAGACGGCACGGACGAATAATTGATGTTTATTTCAAACCGATATGCAGGTTACACAATGCGCACGGCATCGACCCAGTAGGATGTAGGACCACCGCGAGCGGCGATGCACGCAGAAACACGTCGAGGTACAGAGTCAGTAAGAGTGCGGATGGTGTCCTGAGGGATGGTTCTCCATTCTCTGTCAACCATTTGCCACAGTTGGTCGTCCGTACGAGGCTGGGGCAGAGTTTGCAAACTGCGTCCAACGAGATCCCACACGTGTTCGATTGGTGAGAGATCCGGAGAGTACGCTGGCCACGGAAGCATCTGTACACCTCGTAGAGCCTGTTGGGAGATGCGAGCAGTGTGTGGGCGGGCATTATCCTGCTGAAACAGAGCATTGGGCAGCCCCTGAAGGTACGGGAGTGCCACCGGCCGCAGCACATGCTGCATGTAGCGGTGGGCATTTAACGTGCCTTGAATACGCACTAGAGGTGACGTGGAATCATACGCAATAGCGCCCCAAACCATGATGCCGCGTTGTCTAGCGGTAGGGCGCTCCACAGTTACTGCCGGATTTGACCTTTCTCCACGCCGACGCCACACTCGTCTGCGGTGACTATCACTGACAGAACAGAAGCGTGACTCATCGGAGAAGACGACGTTCCGCCATTCCCTCATCCAAGTCGCTCTAGCCCGGCACCATGCCAGGCGTGCACGTCTATGCTGTGGAGTCAATGGTAGTCTTCTGAGCGGTCGCCGGGAGTGCAGGCCTCCTTCAACCAATCGACGGGAAATTGTTCTGGTCGATATTGGAACAGCCAGGGTGTCTTGCACATGCTGAAGAATGGCGGTTGACGTGGCGTGCGAGGCTGCCACCGCTTGGCGGCGGATGCGCCGATCCTCGCGTGCTGACGTCACTCGGGCTGCGCCTGGACCCCTCGCACGTGCCACATGTCCCTGCGTCAACCATCTTCGCCACAGGCGCTGCACCGTGGACACATCCCTATGGGTATCGGCTGCGATTTGACGAAGCGACCAACCTGCCCTTCTCAGCCCGATCACCATACCCCTCGTAAAGTCGTCTGTCTGCTGGAAATGCCTCCGTTGACGGCGGCCTGGCATTCTTAGCTATACACGTGTCCTGTGGCACACGACAACACGTTCTACAATGACTGTCGGCTGAGAAATCACGGTACAAAGTGGGCCATTCGCCAATGCCGTGTCCCATTTATCGTTCGCTACGTGCGCAGCACAGCGGCGCATTTCACATCATGAGCATACCTCAGTGACGTCAGTCTACCCTGCAATTGGCATAAAGTTCTGACCACTCCTTCTTGGTGTTGCATTTGCTCTGTCAGTCAGTGTATATACTATAACTAATATCTTTAAGAAGCACAACCTGAAAATAGCATTCAAAACCACACACAACAGCACCAACACTATACACAACACCAAAACAGTCAATAATAATAATAATAATAAATACAACCAATCAGGTGTCTACCGCATCAAATGTAACAACTGTGACACAAGCTACATTGGACGTACAGGTAGAAACTTCACCGTCCGTTATAATGAACATATAAATGCAGTAAAGCACAACCATTTCTCATCAATAGGCCAACATGTAGAAGAATCTAAGCACAACTTCACACACATCAATAATGACATGATGATATTAAACATAAACTCTAAGGGCCCCCTGCTCAACATAACCGAAGATTTCTATATTTCTTTGGATCAATACGCTAACCCCAATCATAACATTAACGACATTACAGAGAAAACCAGTATCATCTTTGACAAAGTCATTACTGCAATAAAAAAATGACTATCTCAAATTAGTAAACACACGTCATAACAAACCGACGAATCAAAAACCTAACCCCGCCCCTACCTTCACAATAGCCACTCCTCCATCCCCTCCACCAACATCCCTCCACACAGCTCACATGAGCCCCAGACGTTCTCGTAGCAGAACACAACAAATCTCCAAACATATCGGTACACAACCTCCACAGCAACAACAGTAAGTACTTTTTTCATTTCACACATACATCCAGGCATTCCTTCATACATACGCCACACTCATATTACCTTTTCTTTACAGATAACAACCATATAACGTGCATAGACGAGAGAAGTGTCACCACCAACTGCTCTAAAATTAAACCCTATCTTGCTGTATATATAAATCTTACCTGACTACATCAACAGTTGAATTGTACAGTACTCAATTTTCAAATTTTAATGACAAGAGTTCTTATAACATACCAATACAAAGTATATCAGACATAGAACATTCTCGATATTCACCTATACAACTTAATCAACACAAGAACTACAAGAGGATTGAAGAATGAATGCAACGCAACATGAACTCAAATTTGAACAGACGTTTTTAAAATATACCATGTTTTAATGTGTTTAATGTGCTATATTTTTTAGTGTCATTATGTGGCATATATATTTTAATGTGTTTATGTACTCATGTCCATGCTCAATCAATAGGTTTTAGTTTATTCTATCCATCACCACCTTTAATCAGAGATATTTTAACGCAACATACTGCAATATATTTTACTTCCATTTTTCATTAGACATCCGGATGCTCTTACGTAACATTTTTGTAGTTTTGTCCTATGACTGTAAATTTGTGTGCTAGCTGATGATGGCCAAGATAGGTCGAAACCGGTACTAGTGCAAGAATTCATTCACAATAAATGTATTGATCGGTGGAACATTTTTCTTGTCTATTACATTGAATCCAATCAATACGGAATATGAAACTTATAAATAATAATAGTTGATCAGTAGGCCTACCACACAGTAAATCTAATCACTGCTTTCATTTGAATTATCGTCTTGTGCCGGCAACTTCCTTGCTACTGGCATGTCGTCATTCCAAATTGTCATTTTCACTACCATCTCGTCAACTGGTTACTCAGATGTGTATGGGAAGAAAGCAAATCCCTGAAGACTGGCAAAAAGGAGTCATAAAACCAATTTTCATGAAAGCAAATAAGGTGGTTTGTGGTAGCTTATAGAGGAATCTTAATTATGCGTCGGGTTGCCAAAATCATGGAAAGATATTTACCAGTGTAACAAAAATGAGATCAGTCCTAAAATAAACATAACGTTGTTTAGGTCTTCCAGGTTGAACTGTGTTGTTGTCCTCTGTAGATTCCGTACATTTTGCTGACGTTTTGAATTCATTGCAGTATTCTTTGTCATGGCGACTGAAATACCCCTACTCGATCCGAGTTAATCAGTCTCCCGGGCAGCAATCAACTGATCGATTAGGGGTATTTCAGTCGTCTTGACAAAGAATACTGCACTGTATTCAAAACGTTGGCAAACTGTACGCAATGTACTGAAAACAACAACACAGTTCAACTTGGAAGAAGAACAAATTACTGGTTCACACCGTGGAAGCTTCGCTTCTAAGATGCATAACATTATGTGTAGAATTGTTACTCAATGTCCTTTGTCTCTTAACGCCTTCACTGCCGCCTTAAATCAACCGATTAATTGCCCCAGGAGCCGATATGTTTTCTTTCTATTAGATCGTAGTTTTAAGTAGGGCCCGGATTTAAAAAAAAATGCATATGCAATTGCATATTTTGACATATTTTGAGGGTTAGTGCATATTCTAGACGTAACAGCATATTCCGGTATATAATGTCTGAATTTTAGGATAATTACAAGAACTACCAAAATAAATCTGTTTTGTACATCCCTACCTAATTGCCTATTTTATGTGCATCCCTCGTTAGTTGGTATTTTCGACTGTCTGTGTAACGGCACTTTACTTTCACAACTGACAGTGGCAACAGATAGCTTAGGTGTGGGTAGGCAGGCTGGACTTCCCTGAATTCCTTTCTCTACCACAGCAGATATTAATCTCAGGGGGCTGGGCACTTGGTCAGGACAGAAGTATCTTCAGTTCACTAGTTACGTTCCATTTTAATACCCTGCATCTCATTTCTAAAAGTGTTAGTTTTTAAAAAATGACTAAGGAAAAGAGCAGCAGAAGAAATTTACTAAATCATTGGGTGTCGGGTAATTGGGACTATTCAACAGATGGTGTCATCGTGTACTATCAAGTTTGCTCAAAGGAAGTGAAATGTGAAAAGAAATTTCAGCTTGAACAGCATTCAAAAACAACTGCACATATTAAAGCAAAGGAGGAGAAGAACAGCACACCACAACAACTACTTCTTTCACAGGTAAAGCCCAAGTCCTGTAGTCTTAATACATTTTCAAATGATCTTTGTAGAGCTTTCGTATGCAGCAACATTCCATGGAATAAATTAAACAATCCAGTTCTGCGATCATTTCTTGAGAAATATTGTGTAAATCAAAAAATACCAGATGAATCAACTCTTAGGAAAAATTACCTACCTCCGCTATATGAATCTACCCTGGAGTTGATCCGTTCTGATATCGGAAGGAACTGTGTCTGGATATCGGTGGATGAGACGATGGATTCTTGTGGCCGTTACATAGCAAATTTCGTGGTTGGTAAATTACATCCAGACGAACCCGGTAAGCCACATCTTCTTGCTAGTAAAGTACTAGAGAAAACCAGCCATAGCACAATGATTCTCTGCGACTATTGTGGCCATCTGAAATTGAGACTAATTGTTGTAAAGTGCTTGTACTGCTCACAGATGCAGCTTCGTATATGTTGAAAGCAGCAAAGGCCCTCCAAGTATTATATCCAAAACTCATACACGTAACCTGTTTAGCGCATGGATTACACTGCATTGCAGAAGAAATACGCGCACAGTTTCCAGCTGTTAACAATTTAATTGGATGTGGGAAGAAACTGTTTCTGAAAGCACCAGCTCGTGTCCAGCACTACAAAGATTGTCTACCTAAAGTTCCTTTGCCACCTGAACCTGACCTGAGTAGGTGGGGGACATGGTTATCTGCAGTATCATTTTATCAGGAACATTTTAATGAAGTGAAAGAAGTGGTTACAAAACTTGAAGATGAGCATATTGTGTGTGTCTGTGATGCAAAAGGTGTGTTTGAAACCGCTACTGTTTATCAAGATGTGAATTTCATTCATGCACATTTTTCTAAACTTCCAAAAGCCATTGAGAGCTTAGAATCTTCTGGTACTCCCCTCCATGAATCACTTGATCTCATTGAAAAAACTGCATCTTCGTTGAATTACGCTCCAGGCGAAATTGGAGAGAAGATTAAATGCAAGTTAGAAAAGGTGTTGAATTCGAACCCAGGACTGAAGAAGATCAAGTTAATTAGTCAATACTTGAGTGGAACTAGGGTATCCTTGCCAGATGTATGCTCCGAAACGTTGGTGCCCATGTATAAGTACTGTCCAATTACATCAGTTGATGTAGAACGATCATTTTCAGCCTATAAACTCATTTTGACGGACAACAGACATAGTTTGTCTCCAGAAAACATTGAAAGACTACTAGTTACCTATTGTGATGCTTCTTTTTGCAATAAATGATACCTGTAAATAGGTAAGTGGATAAAATTGCATGTTTTTAAGAGCATATTTCCTTATTTTCCGTGCATATATTGTAACTTTTTAGTGCATATTTGCATGCATATTTTCAGGTTTTTTAGTGCATATAAATCCGGGCCCTAGTTTTAACGTTACAAGTGAAGTTTGTTAGACATATACATGAAAAATCATTGAGTTACAGTATGCTACGTGCCTGTATGTGTACATGTGTGTCACGACGTGCTTGTTATTTATACAGCTTATTTACATCGCATTTTAATAAATGATGTTACATCGTTGTGTAGTAAGCGTTCACACCAATTCAGTAATTTTTAAAATATTTTTTTATTCAGTAGTGAATTACTGTATAGCACCAATGATAAATCCTAAATCAAGGCTTTTAGGCAAAGTGCAGAATTTTCAAGCCACTGAGGACAATCAAACCTCAGTCTGAGTGCCGTTCTGGGAGAACAAAGCCCAATCACTGCGCTGACCAGTAATGACAAGAAAAACCGTATCATATACAGTGGCACACAAGCGCATCAATGGTGTGTAGCGCGGGAACGACATGACGCATATGTTGACAAATTTTACCCCAGTAGGTGCTGTTTATTCTTTTATTGACTAGTATAATCTCATTGATGTTTGTAATTATATAAAATCTCTGCTTTAAGTTACACTTGGACAATTGAAAAATGTTTTTATGATTACTGATGAAGAGAATGTTTATTCTCGAAACATGATTTTTTTAATGAATTAATCAGGTTCATTAACAAAATGTGTATTAACAGGGCGAATCTTAAGGCAGGATTCCACTGAGGTAACATTTGGGCAACATGGAGCATGTGACAGTGACGTATGCTGCAGTCGACTTTCAATTCCGGAAACGCGGCACAACATGTAGTGTGCGGCTGTGTGGCACGAAATATGTTGCGATCTGTCGAACACTCTCTGGTGCTGCATGCCTTAAAAACATGCTTGTCAAATAGTGCCGACCGGGACCCGACTGTGTGTGGATCGGTGCTACAATTTACATGTGACAAGATGGAGTGGGCTAGCGAAAAAACTGTGAATTTAATTGATGATTACCACAATGATCTGGAATTGTGGAATGGAATTTTGACTGATTATAGAAACAATAGCATTAAGAAAGGATATGTTATTTTTTTTATATATATATATATTTTTTTTGCTAGGGGCTTTACGTCGCACCGACACAGATAGGTCTTATGGCGACGATGGGATAGGAAAGGCCTAGGAGTTGGAAGGAAGCGGCCGTGGCCTTAATTAAGGTACAGCCCCAGCATTTGCCTGGTGTGAAAATGGGAAACCACGGAAAACCAACTTCAGGGCTGACGATAGTGAGATTCGAACCTACTATCTCCCGGATGCAAGCTCACAGCCGCGCGTCTCTACGCGCACGGCCAACTCGACCGGTAGGATATGTTAAAACAACTCGCAGAAGAATATGACTGCAGTGTCCAGGAACTGAAGACTATTAATGAAAAGGCATTTAGCTATCCACCGAGTTCATAAAAGAATTTTGAAAATGAAAACTAGTGGTGCTTCTCTATTGAGACGAAAAATGCGGTTCAGGTATAATATACTTACATTTCTTCTTGATATCGATGCTCCGAGAACAACTACGTGAACGTTATGTGACAATGAGGAACGTGAGGTGATTTAATTTTAAGCCACTGTTTTCCTATAAATAAAATAAGTTAATTGCCTATGAACATTTGTAAGGTTATGTATTCAATGCCTGCTGGGTTGAGTGGCTCAGACGGTTGAGGCGGTGGCCTTCTGACCCCAACCTGGCAGGTTTGATACTGGCTCAGTCCGGCGGTATTTGAAGGTCCTGAAATACGTCAGCCTGGCGTAAAACGTAAAATAACTCCTGCGGGACTAAATTCTGGCACCTCGGCGACTCGGAAAACAGTAAAAGTAGTAATGGGACGTAAAGCCAATAATATTATTGTTCAGTATTTATAATCTACGTATCAGTAATTGTATGACATTTTCATGCCTATGGATTTCTCGTAAATGCATCGTTTAACAGCATAACAACAAACAGTTCTCGTTTCTACACTGTTAACATACAAGAATTAATCTACTTTTCATTTGGAAATCTATTCGCCGCCACTCTAATTACGCGAAGTTTTCCAACACTGTTTCATCATAGTTATTTTCTTTCTCACCATGTCTGCTTATTGTTCTAGCCGTGACGAGTTATCTTTCATTCTCCTGGTATAAGTTTATCAGAAATGTAAACTGTAAGGGGGTAAAATAATCAGAATATCCTTAGGATATTCTACTTAAAGCTAATACATTTTAATTTTTTTAAATGTGATTAAATTCCAGTGTACACAAAGAGAAGCTTCAAAAACTTCCACCACCGGGCGAGTTGGCCGTGCGCGTAGAGGCGCGCGGCTGTGAGCTTGCATCCGGGAGATAGTAGGTTCGAATCCCACTATCGGCAGCCCTGAAGATGGTTTTCCGTGGTTTCCCATTTTCACACTAGGCAAATGCTGGGGCTGTACCTTAATTAAGGCCACGGCCGCTTCCTTCCAACTCCTAGGCCTTTCCTATCCCATCGTCGCCATAAGACCTATCTGTGTCGGTGCGACGTAAAGCCCCTAGCAAAAAAAAAAAAAAAAAAAAAACTTCCACCGAGCTTGATAGTTGCAGTTGCTTAATTGCGGCCAGTATCCAATATTCGGGAGACAGTGGATTCGAACCCCACAGTCGGCAGCCCTGGTTTTCCGAGGTTTCCCATTTTCACACCAGGCAAATGCTGGGGCTGTACCTGATTAAGGCCACGGCCGCTTCCTTCCCACTCCCAGCTCCTTCCTGTCCCATCATCACCATGAGATCTGTCTGTGTCGGTGCGACGTAAAGCAACTTGCAAAATCTAAAACTTCCCGTACCTCTAAGCATACCGATCCTGGCATAGTGCACGGCCTTCATCTGACAAAGTACTCCATAAATTCATGCTTAGTGGCTTTCGCCCCTTGAGAATTCCGACGTTTGTTTGCCAAGGGCTACATGCCTTTATCAGCTTGGATCACTCCGCGTCATGCACACTTCAGGAATTATTTGTTAGATGCTAGGTTGAGAAACTTGGAACAAGTACATCATGGAAGTATAGCTGTCACCAAGTAGCCAAAAATCGAAGGTTAAGCAATAGTTTAACTTTTGGCTGTATTGCTTCATGAAAATTGGTATAGGACTTTGCGATCATCGGTTCAACCTTCTCTAACGAAAATTCAAAATCTTTCTGGCTCATTTGTGTAACATTTTTGAAATGTACTTTGTAGCCAGCCAACAACTTTTCACATAGCTTATGCTGTACTGTACTTGATTTGATCGAACAAATAATTCTTGCCTCCACCACTGGGGCCGTTTTCTCCTACGACCCTGCTGAATAACAATATACGCTGCTGCCGCAATAGTCCGCAAGGTCATCCTCCTAGGTTGAAGTCAGGTGAGGAATGTTGCCTTAATAGAATAACGTTTGTAGTTGGCAACACGTCTCCACAAGCGACTCTTGCTACACCTGGCAACACATGTAGCATACAACATCTTTTCTTCCCCTCCGACAACAAGTCACATGCTACAAACAGCAACGTTTTGTTGCCAGCTGCATGCTACATGTCACCCTTTGTTGCAGGCAGTGGAATCGTACCTTTACAAGTATATTATTTTAAATGGTTTTTAATGAGATGACACGTGCTTCAAGTCAAGAGTTATGTTTCTGGTTCTTGATGTTGTATATAGTTGCTGTTTTATGTATTTATAATAAGTATGCAAGTAACACTGGCATGTTTCAGGTTCCCACTGCAGCTGGAGAATGGGCAGACTGTAGAGTGTACGGTAGCAAAGTATTTTCTGGATAAGTACAAAATGAAACTGCGCTATCCTCACCTGCCTTGTCTGCAGGTGGGCCAGGAGCACAAGCACACCTATCTACCTCTCGAGGTAGGTGATAATTAAAATTATCATCACAATAAAAGTGTGAAAAATGCTTATGTGACGATGTTCACCAGATAAAAAAAGGTTAATATTTAAACAGCACAGGAATAAAATTATACAATGTTGTATTAAAAATACTACAATATGCTACATTCAAAATAAATCTACGTAGGAAAAAATCATTTTAAAAAAAAGGTCCATCAACTTGCTTGTCCTTGGTTGCAGCTACATTATAAATTGTGTCTTCTATTTTTAATAAACGCGTCATAATCTCCTTGGAGAATGTGGCCTGTATAAAAGAAGTTTTACTGTACTATTATGCAGCAATTGCTGAAAATGTAAATTTGTCTCAAAGAGATGCACTCTAGATACGTCTCACCCTAGAGTTTTGAGGTACGTATCCGTCAAAGGATTGCTTATTAAATGTGTCTCTGAAAGTGTTCAGAGACCAGTAGTCATATTTCATTGACTTGGAGGACTTTCATTTTGTCTTATCACTTCATTTTGTTCTATCCATCAAAGTATTGCTTATTAATTATTGTGTTTTTGGAAGTGTTGAGAGGCCACTAGTCATATTTCATTGACTTGGAGGACTTTCATTTTGTCTTATCACTTCCTAGAGCAATCTAGAAGGTATCTGAGTGGATGAGACGTCATCTCATCTCACCTCGTTCCCCCTCTGACATTTATTATTATACTTATTTTGTGTGAAGCTATCGTATTATTGCTTTATTACATTGTTTTTTTATATTTTTTTATTCGATAACCCGCTTGTCTTACAAGTTGTCCATTTCATGACCGTATGGATGTTTAATCAAGAAGTATAAATAACCACCTAATCGATACTTTATTAATGCCTCAGGCAAAATTGAATAAAATTAAAACTACCTTTATTAATCATACAGATAATTTGAAGGTCCTGTTTTATATTGGTGAATTTGTGGTTGGACTCTTTCATATGGGATCCCATGGCAGAGAATCTTTTGTATCTTTCAGCATTGACGTGTTCTTGATATCTAATTGAGAAGTTCCTTCCAGATTGTCCCACGTAAGTTTTTTTACATTGAGCACAAGTCAGCTTATAAACACCCGATTCCTGGAATTCGTCATCTTTAAGTTTATTAGCTTTATTATAACTAAAGAATCTATGTTTCGTGTTGTTGTTTGTAGAGAAGGCTACCTTGGTATTGTGTTTCTTGAATAAGTTGGTGATTTCGTAAATCTTCGGGTTATTAAATGTGAATTTTACATATCCTTTTTCTTTTTCTGAATGCTGTTTAAGTTTAATTTGTTGTTGGTATTTGCATTTAGTGATGATTTTATTGATGAATTTCAAATTGAAACCATTATGTAGAGCCTGTTGACGAATGAAAGAAAGTTCCTTTTTTCTGTCTGTTTCTGTTAGCGGAATTTCAAAGGCTCTGTTGACGAAACTATAATAAGCTGATTTCTTTTGCGAGATGGGATGTAAAGAATCACTTTTGATTGTAGTCGGGGTAAAAGTGGGTTTCCTGTATATTTTAAATTGGAAATGGTTGTCTTTACGAATTGTTTGGATATCCAGAAAATTGAGTATGCCTTTCTCTTCTTCTTCAGCTGTAAATTTTATGTTTGGGTCTAAATTATTCAAAGTATTAAGGATACTGTGACTATCATTTATTTCCTTGTTAATTATGGCATAGGTATCATCAACATATCGAAGCCAGAGATCGAGTCCTTTAATGTGACCTACTATCTGAGTGTGTTCCAAAAAGTCGAGGTAAATGTTAGCTAAAATTCCAGAAGCCGGCGCTCCCATTGGACGTCCATCTTGCTGATATATTTTATTATTAAAAGAGAAGAAATTGTGGTTCAAAACGAATTCCAAGATAGTAATGAAGTTTTCTATTTCAGGTATACTGATACGTTTGTGAATTAATAAATTCGTCTTTATAATCTCAATGGTGTTCTTAATAGGAATGTTCGTGTACATGTCCTTGATGTCGAAGGAACTTGTTACATGAGATGAAGTTAACTTGAAATCTTTAATAGCAATGCAGAACTCTTTGGAGTTTTTTTTATCGAAGATTTGGTATAAAATACGTAGTTATGAGTTAAGAACCTATGAATAAATTGGGATGTTTTGTATGTGGGGCTTCTCCGAAAATTAATTATAGGTCTCATAGGTGCATCCTTTTTATGTAATTTAGGCATAGCTCTTGCTTTAGGAAGTCCTGGATTCATATTAATGAGTTTTTGAATATCTTGGTCGTTAAAAAGGAAGGAGCTTTGCTTCAGTATCCCTTTCAAATTCTTTTGAATTTTTAGGGTGGGGTCTTTCTCAACTACCTTAAATTTGTTGTTAGTGAAAAAAGTTTGTTTTATTGATGTATTCGGTTTCATTTAATATTACTACTGTTCCACCTTTATCAGCTTTCGTTATCACTACATCACTTTGTCTAATTTTACGCTGAAGATCCTCCTCGATTTTAGTGTTTGTGGAATTGGTTAGTAACCCTCTAATTATGGAGGGAATTTTTTTCTTTACGTCATTCTGAATGTCGACTGGAAGGGTTTGTATGGCTGTCTCTGTTTCTGCTAAAGTTTGTATTAATACTTGTCTGTTATTGAAACTATGCCAATTGTGATTAGGCCCTTTGCTTAATAATTGTAATTCTTGTTCTGTAAACGTCGTGTTCGACAAGTTCATGACGGGGGGTGGGAATTCTTCACAATTAAAAGAAGATTTAGGTTGATGCTTATTTAGATTTGTTGGGGGATTGTTTTTTAGGTTTTCTAACTTCTTATTCAAAGTTGTACGTTTCTTGTTTATTAGAATTTCAACTTTATCTCTGCCGTATTTTTGTCAACAGGCTCTACATAATGGTTTCAGTTTGAAATTCATCAATAAAATCATCACTAAATGCAAATACCAACAACAAATTAAACTTAAACAGCATTCAGAAAAAGAAAAAGGATATGTAAAATTCACATTTAATAACCCGAAGATTTAGGAAATCACCAACTTATTCAAGAAACACAATACCAAGGTAGCCTTCTCTACAAACAACAACACGAAACATAGATTCTTTAGTCATAATAAAGCTAATAAACTTAAAGATGACGAATTCCAGGAATCGGGTGTTTATAAGCTGACTTGTGCTCAATGTAAAAAAAACTTACGTGGGACAGTCTGGAAGGAACTTCTCAATTAGATATCAAGAACACGTCAATGCTGAAAGATACAAAAGATTCTCTGCCATGGGATCCCATATGAAAGAGTCCAACCACAAATTCACCAATATAAAACAGGACCTTCAAATTATCTGTATGATTAATAAAGGTAGTTTTTAATTTTATTCAATTTTGCCTGAGGCATTAATAAAGTATCGATTAGGTGGTTATTTATACTTACTTCTTAACCCGCTTGTCGACAAAATGGTCGAACATTATTAAAACATCAGGGTCAAAGGCCGTACATCGTATGTGCTGTGTCATTTATTGCGGAGAACGGATGACGCATGTTCGCTGTTGAATGTTGTGCGAGTGTGCAAAATCCTTTGGACGTTCACTTGGGTTTCCGGAATTCGTGGGGAGTGCTGGTTGGGTTTGTAGGGTCCGGGATAGTTACTGCATTTCTCACAAGATTATAAATGGTGAAGCTAACGATGTCCCAAAGGAAGTTGCGTCTCATTGACGGCTGGAAACCCCCGCTGACTTGAAGGAATATTTGTCAGCAGATATTTATAATGCAGATTTGGCTTTATTATTTTACAAACTAATGGTGAGCAGGGCCCTTGAATTCAAGAAAAATACATGTTTTGGTGGCAAAAGTTCAAAAGACAGGATAACTGAAATTTTGTGCACAAACTCCACAGGGAGAGACAAACTGAAGCCCAGGTGCTTCATTGTGCTGCCCTACACCAAGGCCTAGATGATTACTGTGTTTTTCGTTGAGCAGTTGTTTTGCCTGGAACATCCGTGGTCTGAGTGTCATTCCATCAGGCCTTTTACCTTCTGAAAGCCAGCAGCTAGTAGAAGGAACTCCTGACGAAACGATAGCCCGCAAGATGATGACATTAATAGTAGAATGCCCAATATGCCTGTCTTTAATTTTCACACAGGAAAGGCAGGCCACTTCAATCAGCATAGGCTCACAAGCTGAGCATTGGAGTGAGTCGCACACAGTTGTTCCCCGACATAAAACCACAGTGAAATGGAAACATGTCATGGGAAATATGGACACCAAGAGAAGCAAAAGTAATGCTTCGAGCCATGCACCAGATTCGTGAGAAGCAGCATTGCGGAGCCGGGCCTTGTCTTGAAGACTGCTAGTTGACTGCTGCAGAAGCGAGTGGAGATGACTGACAAAGAGTAGCATCCCAAGCACCTTTGAATACTTCCTTTGCCAATATCAGGGGGAACTGTGCTAACTGAGCTTGATCACTGAGATATACTCTCTTGAATGGCAGCATCAGGGTCCAGGCATCCACCTGGTGGAAGGAGAGCCTCAATGAGATAAAGAGAACCGTGGAAAGATGCTAAAATGGGCGGAATCGCCAAATCCACTGCACGGCGAATGCTGAGGCCACCACAACCAACAGTAAGGCCTTGTTATTCAGGGAGCAATCAAGGATGGTTTCACGGCCAGTTTTATAAACAGAATTAGATTCCTTTAATAGTGGGATCTCGTGCCAAGACAGGGAACAGCGCAAACAGTACATCAATCGTGGGATGGGAAACGAAGCACTGAGCAAGAATGGGATGGGAAACGAAGCACTGAGCAAGAAGAAGGCGGAATATGTGTAAACCTTGGAAAGGCATGAAATTAACTACTTCACTTTTAGAGTCTTCTCAGGCAACATCCCGCACAGTGTCATATTTTACTGTAATAGAATGAGAAAAGGAAGCCGTGAAGTGTACTTCAGTTACAACAGTCTAGCGAACAGTAGATACTGCAAGTACCTGGGTGTTGCACAGAATAGAATCTTGCCAATACTGTGGCCAAACTCAGGAGTTGAAACAACACCCTCTGCAAACTATCTGAATCCATGGGGTTTAATGTCTACAACTCTTCCCTGCTCGGTCTATGGACTTGTGTCTTCTGCTAAACTATAAAGACTACCCTATTACGTTCACACACCCCTCCACCACATCTTTGCAGATGCAGTTCTTGCTCTGAGGATCAGCTGTAGAGTGTAGGCCTCCGAATCCAGGCAGAGGTAGTCAGATTTTTGAAGGGCGATAAAAGTCCATTCGACAATCCATGTCGGTACGTAAATGATCTCTGGTGACCCAACAAAATTCATTAACACTGCATAGACGCGCAAGAGAGATTCGGTTTACACTGCCATGTAGCTAGATACAGTAGATAATGCCTTTATTGGTGGCGAAGTTAGCGCTCAAGGCCCTCTCTTACACATAACCACAAGGAGAGTATACATTTACATAATTACAAACACAAATGAAACAAATAATATTAGTAGGAATAATAATAATAGAATCCTTAATTTTAAAATACACAAAATACACTTAAATGACGAAACTACAGTAAGCCATTCATTCATCTCGTTCATTCCTTCATTCACTCAACAATTATCCAGCAAGTCAGTGGGATCTACTCAGCAACTGCTCACTGCAAGCCACTTTAAACTTTTGATGAGAGGGATTGTCTCTAATGTTCGCAGGTAGCGAATTCCATGACCTGGATACAGACATTATGAAGAAGCAGTTGTGAACAGCAGTGCGGTTTACAGGTATGGCAAGAGGGGAGCCAGATCTTTAATTGTGGTCATGATAGGACAAGAGGTAAGAAAAAGATGATGATGGATAGTTGGGAGTATTAGTGGAAAGTATTTTATGCAGAAGCGATAACGGGAAGTTCACGGCGCTGGTGCACTCGAAGCCACGACAGCTCCTTATAATAAGGTAATATATGGGCATCATATTGCAGATTACAGATATATCTTATGCAGCTGTTCAGGCTCCGGTCCAGTCTCTTGTTATTGTCGCGGGGTATTTCAGTCAATACAGCATCTCAATAGTAAAATATAGGTAGTATCAGAGAGCGAATTAGTCGAACAGAGATTACATTGAACCGTTTCTATGGATATAAGCATTTATGTAATTTATTACATGTGTTTATCACCTGTTGAGTCCAATTTAGGGTCTCGGTCATAATAATTCGTAAGTTGGTCACTGAAGTAGATTAGGGTATGATTTTATTGTTTAAAATTATTGGAGAGATGTCCTGTTGCTTGAGGGAATATAGGTTTTTACTGGTACCAATAATAA